>NC_062221.1:41913164-42216195 GCF_902686445.1 Sciurus carolinensis
TAACTCAAGTCTGATAAGATCACTTAGGTCTCCCCAAAGTCCCAGTTTTAAGTACTTTTAGTTCTGCATTACCCAGATAAATAACCACTTTACATGATACATATGTGAGGAAACAAGATCTTGAATAGAGACCATAAATCTTAGGGGACAAGATAAAGAATATGCTGATTTCCACATTTTCCTAAGAGTCTGCCTAAGGAAACTTGCCCAAATTAATGAGCATGTTTGTAGGCAATAAATTAAATAAGACCACCCTGGTGGATTCTTAAAAATGAACCTATAAATCAAAGGGAAAAGTGAATTTCACACGAACACAATTCAGAATATGAAAATCAGAAAGCCCAGCTTCCGAATTCATACCTGGGTTCTCCTGAATCATTCTCCTCCTCTTCCTCCTCACTTCCACTGTACTCATACTCTGTCTCATCTAAAGAGAGATTCCTTCTGTTAATGCACAGGAAGGTGACAGCTGAGTGAACCCACCCCTCTTCATGTCCTATCATGAGCCACCTCATGACATTTTAGCCAACAACAGACCATGTACGCAGCAGTGGTCCCAAAAGATTAAAATGAAGTTGAAAGTTTCGTACTACCCAGTGACATCATAGCTGTCCCAGTTTCACAGCACAAGGTATTCCTCACCTGTTGGTGGAGATACTGGTGCCAACAAGCCCACTGCCCTGCCAGCTGTATGAAAGTATAGCACATGTGTACAGAGCGTACACTTGGTAATGATAACAAACAGCTGTGTTACTGGTTGATGTATTCACCCTACTATTAATCATTATTTTAGAGTGTTCTTCCAGTTCTAAAAAAAACATTTACCATAAAGCAATATGCCTGGCTGGGAGTGTAGCTCAGTGGCAGAGCACTTGCCTACCATGTGCAAGGTCCTCATTTGATCCCCAGCACTGAAAAAACAAATCCCCCCTAGCAAAAACAAACAAACAAACAAGCAAACAAACAAAAAAACCACAACATATGCTGTGTTATCCTGCAGATTCAGACATCTCTTGTGTTTCTTCCATCTCTTTATTACATCAAGGGAATGCGTCCAGGGATTGACCTGTGCCACCTGGTTTATATAAGTACACTGGATGATATTCACTCAATGATGACATTGCTTAATGACACAATTCTCAGAACACCTCCGGTCATTAAGTGATGTATGACTGTATAAGTAAATCGAGGCCCACAGTTGTTATCAACATGGGACTGGAATCGCTTCCAGGCCTCCTGAGTTGTCATATTCCAGTTCCCCCAACTGGATTTAGGTACCTGGCATTAACTATATTCAAGACTGCCCCAGCTGACCTTAAATATCAGTTCCCAGGTACCAAAAGTCACATGAAAAAGAAACTAAGGAACTGAAAAATAACTCTTCTGTGTAACCCCTACTGTAGAGCCACCCACATCAAACTCTTTGACCCATTGTTAACTTATTAATTGCTAAATGATTTATCATGGTGCCAGTCATTTTTAAAGTGGCATTTTGTTTTGACTTACATGGCCTCACAAATTGCCTTTACGTATCTTGATAAATATCAAGAAACTTGTGACAACTGGTACGATTAACATGTAGTCAAAATGTGTTCTGATTGACAGCAAGTTAACATGAATAAGATGGAGTCTATGCTCCAGAGGGGTCAGAACGTAATGGGCAAGACAAACCAAAAATCAGAACTACCATGACCATGAAGAAAGGTAGAGAGTATTTGCTGAGTGTCTCCCACGCAAGCAACTAGTGTGAGTACTTTACCTGCAGTCTCATTTATTTCTCATAATAATCCTCTAACATGTTGCCTGTTTTCCAGGTGAAGCTAATCATATTATAAGAGGCAAATGGCCATGGCCAGTGTCATCATCACATTAATGAAGGTCAACCTGGGATGTGGATTTAGAATTCAATCCAGACCCATGACCATGATAGAGAAAGAGCGGTTGAAATGTCAGTCCTGGAACTTCTTGACATTGCCCTATGGGTTTCTCCTCAGGCCTAGCCCTCCAGATTGTTCTGGTCTCCCTGTTCCTTGAGGCCTAATTGATAACTTATTCCTAGGCCCCCACTCATGACTGGAGATGGGCCTCCTTTTTGTCTCAGCCTCATGACCTCCTACTCCTGAGTCTCAGCTGATCACATGCTTTCCTTCGAGTCCTTGAGGCTGGCTGCAGAAGAAGGGGGCCTTCCCCAGAACCCTTACTGAGGATTTCTCCTCCTATCTCAACCCTCTGCTGATCTTACCTCTCCATCCAGTCTACTGGCTGCCCCTTCCTAATACTCAGCTCACACACCTAACTGTGTCATGGATGCTAATTACAGAGGCAAAAAAGGGAGAGAAATGCAAATAAAGGAGGCAACTTCTGTCCTACCTGTCTGCTACCCTCTAGGGCTCCCTCTGAACTGAAAAGGAGGGCTGGAGAAGAGTGAAGCAAGGAAAAGCACGTCACAGTGACTCCCTGCCCCACTCCATCTTTGGTCTTCTGCTCTAAGCTCCACACTCAACCCTCCAGCCCACACTCCCTTCTGCTGTGATCTCCCTGCCCACTGCCCTTCCTACTCTCCATCCAACAAGTCTTTGCTGCTGTCTTCTCCATCTGTCTTCCACACCCCAACCTTTCCTACCTCCCTAAAGCTGCCCCAGGTCATGTGAGCTTTCACTGGGTCAGAATGCAAGTGAAGGAGGGGCAAGCCTTCAAATAAGGAGGGTACAGTACTAGAGCCCCAGGTTGGAAGGCATGTCCTTTCCAAAGATGCACTGAAAAACTGTGATGTGAGAAAGTAGTTTTTGCATCGATGAAATAAAGAAGTGCATCAAATGACCTTCAGCTCAAACTCTGATATTCTATATAGCAAGTCTGGCAACCTAATGATCTTTGATATCACTGCAGCTCTAAGAAAATTCTTTCCGACTTCTAAATAACTGAATTAGAAATGAGCCTCAGAGTACAGAAACTTAAATGCTGAAGACTGTCAGTACCGAAAAATGTCAACTAGATGAATTTTGTGTTTTCAGGTTGTCTGTCTTCTGTAGATTTTTAGTCTTCTGAGCATGAATATTCATTTGAATTAAGAAAATCACTTGTCATTTTAAAGTGCTTCATAGTATCACGCAACACAACGTTTGTTCAGTGCCTGGAAGAGGTGATGTTTCACACAGATCTATTTTTTCATGGAAGATTCCACTTCAGCAGTGGATCTTACTCTACTGATGCCCAAAGACTGCCATCTCACAGGTGGTCCCCTGCACTAGCAATGCAGCCCCATCTGAAATCTCCAATCACCTCCAAATTCACCATTCCATCTTTTGTTTCCTTTGCTGAAATACAAATGTGTATCTGACCTTTTTCTCCGCGCTTCTTCTTTGTTCTATCAATATGGTCCTTGAGTTGGATGCGGACCTGTCGCTCATTCGGCTGGTCTCGTATAAACGGGTGCTTCATCAGCTGTTCTGTTGCTGGTCGCTGGCTGTGATTCTTTACCAAGCAGCTCTCAATAAATGACTGGAATTTTTTTGACCTGCCAAACAAAAGAGATGAATCCACAAGATAAAATGACAATCCAAAAAAAGCAAATATATATATTTTTCAAAATGCTGGAATTAAAAAAAAAAAGAGCCCCATGCATCGGTCAGCATCGATACCAACCAATCACTAAACAGGTCTAGCACTATATTAGGTACCACGGGGGTCAAAGGCATCATCACCATCAACACAGAATTGAGGTAACATATGGTAGTTAGCATTTGAAAGCATCTGCACAGTTTATACATAACATTACACAGAAGACTAAAAGGAATTAGGGAAGAAAAAGCTGTCCCTGGGGATCCTAGCTGGAAGGGCCACTGGAATGAGGAAACCAGAGCGGGGCCTTAAAGAATGGGGAGAAAATCAGTCTTGAGAAAAAAGGTTCAGGTAGGCAGGAAATCAGGGGAAACCTGAAGCTAGGAGTGAGACCGCTGTATGCCAGGGGCATTAAGATGAGCTGCTTCAGTGAGGCAGAAAACACCAACTGGAGAAAAGCAAAGGGTTGGGAGCGGGGCTCGGGGGGTGCACCACGACCAGCATTCCCACATGGGAAGGAGGACCCTGGTTAGGCAAATTTTTTAACAGGTAATTCAGAATCACTTTGAACTTTGGTTTCCAATGAATTAGAACAAGACGTACGTATTTTTGCCATCAACCCACGGACTCGAAAATTGAGATTTAAGTTCCTACCGAGAAGCACACATATCTCCCTCTGGAAAGGCCCTATTTCCTCAAAGATAAACCCTGGGTCAGAGACACGTCGGGGGAGGGAAATGCTGGAACGAGATATCACACCAACAAGACGGCGGCAAGTCCACAAGCAGTAGAAATTAAAGGTGGACTTTAGCCATGATTCATGAGCTGGGCACGCATGTTCTTGCTAAAGTTTCCAAGAAATCATCCAGTCATAAATAATTAAGCTCACGACTGACTCCACCTTTCCTGGGCACTCCACTGACAGCTCAGTATTTTATCCCTGGAGACCTGGGTGGAACCCTGGACATCCTGTCCACCTTGCCCAGAGCAGGAAGGGGCCATTCTGTGCTCTCAGTCACCCTGCTGTGGTGCACTGAGGAGCCCCACAGAAAGATTTTCCCAAGTTTCCCAGCAAGCCATGTTTATTTCTTTCAGGCCTGAACAAAATGGGAAGTGTGTACTTCAATATTCGAACATGAGAGGCACTACTTCCTATTTCTGCCTATGTCAAAGTGATTTCTCATTTTATTCTATATTTAAAATTTTTTTCCTTATTTTAAAAATTGGTATTCCATGTTTTTGAAGTACTGAATTACTGGTATTTTTCCCCCAAAATTTTTAAGCTAAGTTTAAGTTTTAAAAATATTTTGCATAGAAATAAGAGTCATATTCTGTGCTTGGGGTTGTCCATGGATGAACCAGGATAGGCCACACCACGGACTAGAAACAGTGATAAGAGTATGGATATTGTGCACCTGCCTGTCAAGTCCTTCAGCCCATATTTCTGCTTCTCCCACACTGGAAATTCTCAGCAGGGTCAGGATATATCTGAGTCATCTTTTCATCCTGGGAATAATTACTGTTCTATGTTTGATAAATGAAAAACGCATGAATGAAAGTGTTGGGCAAGGGCTGCACTATGACTACCCTCAACTCTGTGCGTGTGAGGGACTGAACGGGAAGGTCTGGAGGGAAGATGTGATTTCCCTTCTCCGACCAACTGAAGAAATCTGTGCAGGTGCAAACATGGAACCATCCAAGGAGACCTTGCAAGAAAAGCATAATGAAATAATGGACTCTCCGAAGGAATAAACTGGAAAGAATGAGGTTAACCTCCATAAAAGAAATAGATAACTCCACACAGCACTTTTCTAGGTAGGAGAATTAGTTTTTAAAAGAAGAAAACAAAAACAAATGAAGACAGAAAGCCATTAAATATTCACGAGAATGCAAATGGCAGTTCTCTCTCTTGCTGGTGACTAGAAGGAAGTGTTTATCGTTTATAAAGTGCTCCACTATTAATTAGAGGGCAATAAATAAAAGAACTCACATTCAATTTAAAAAATGAGTTCCAGACTTAATAGTCTGTACATTCCATTCCTCACAATGACATCTAAAAAAAGCCAGAGAATCCTCCAGATCTCTGGGAGGGAGCCTTGCTCATGGAGTTTCATGGAACCAGCTATCAGAGTTCCATTTCCTGTGCCCTCTGGTGGGAGGGAACACAGAGAGAGTCAAGAGAATCACTCTGGGCCCAAAGGAGGGCCTGGGCGTGCAGGGCTACAAAGCTGGGAATGTATTCCACATCTTCTTCAAATGGCAGAGTTTGAAGAGAAAACAATCTTACCTAAAACATGTCCTCGAAGTAGAGTTTGCTGTCTCTTATTTATGTTAGTGTGACCAAAGAATGGATATGCTTAATTGCACGTTTAATTAAATGTGAAAACACTTCACCTATGTTGAATATTTCCTGTTTGCTGAGTGTTCTCATGGGTTTAAAGTACATTTATATAATTTTATTGATTTAATCTCTGCTACTGGTAACTTAGTTCTGATCTTTTTTGTTTTTTGGTACTGGGGATTGAATCCAGGGACACTTAACCACTGAGCCACACCCCCGGCCCTTTTATTTTATTATTTTAAAATTTTGAGACAGGGTTTTGTTAAATTGCTTAGGGCCTCACTAAATTGCGGAGGCTGGCCTTGAACTTGTGATCCTCCTGTCTGAGCCTCTTGAGTCACTAGGGTTACAGGCATGTGTCAACACACCTAGCAGTTCTGTCTTCTTAAAACAAAACAAAAAACAAATAAAACACCTAAGGTTAGTAATACTAACTTCCCAAGTGTTGGCAGGGAGAGATGAATGTTAACAAGTGGTATTTACTTTTTGAGGAACTAGTTCTACTAAGCATCAGCAACACTTCATATTCCCAGCCTTATCTTATTTATATATTAAATTATGTTAGGGGGATTTAAAATGCTTTAAAGATGATTACAAAACCATTATAATGATTGGGCTACACATTTTTTGGTAATCATGGGATTCTCTAAATGCAATTTGAACTTGAAAATTTGCAGTGGCCCTGTCCTATTTCTTAGAACTACCTTCTTTCTCTCGTTTAGGCTCAAATCACTTACTGTGTGGCTGTGACCGAAGTACTTAACTTCTCTGTGCCTGTTTTCTCTGGCTGCAAATGGGATTATCAGTATTTATCTCAAGACCACTGTGACGATCCAATGAGTTAATTCATGTAAAATACTTACACCAGTGCCAGACAGCACACATCCCTATGTTTGCTCTTTTATTCTTAGCCCTATGACTGTGAGGACAACACCCCAGCATCCTTCCATTGTCACCAGTCTTAAGGAACAGAGCATCTGCTTTTAAGATTGGGGAGCAGAAATTTGAAGTCGTGCTTGCTTTGTGATTATATTCACTTACGTTGTTTAAGGACAGGGATATGTTCTGAGAAACGTGCTTTTGGCAATTTGGTGACTGTGCCACCTTTGCAGAGCACACCTGCGCGGGTGGAGATGGCTACGACACCAGGAGACTTAATCTCATGGCACCACTGTCGTACATGTGGCCTATTGTAGCCAAGAGGCCATCACGCGGCACATGACGGCACAGCGTTCTTTGTGGGAATTATCTTCTGTATATTTGAGTTAGATAAGCCAGTAAGAAGGTCAACAGGGTTGTCACCTCCAGGGAGACTGTCGATAAAAGGCTACCGGAAAGGTCTGTGGAGCAGTTTTTGTTTTGATTTTAATAAACACCATAATCACACTACCGCTAGCAAATTCAGTGTATTTAAAGTATTTTATGATATCTACTTTATAGTACCATTATTTCCTTTAGTAAACACACACACACACACACACACACACACACACACATACGCACACACACACACACAGAGCTTTGTCATATCTCAAAACAAAAGTGCCTGACAACCCAGCAAGAATCAGAAGAGGAGATCTGTGAAGTAACAGGGTGACTGAGCTCTGGAATACAGCAGGAGGCTTGGGTTGCAGGCTGGCCCTACCACCGAGGACGGGCCCAGACTCTGCCTGGTTACGCATCTGGAACAGGCATGCGTGGTCTGGATGGGAGAATCTTGCACATATGAGCAGTTATGGTTTTCCTAATGGACCCATCTGATCACTGCTTTACTATGAGAACTCTAAAGGGTGCACAAAAAGAACAAGACTGACCATCTGCTTACAGGAAGAGTCATGCTGTCCCGCAGAAGGCCCTGGAGAGAAGCTATGGCGCTGAGAGTACAGGGCAGGTGTGGAGGAGCAGGTGGGCAGAGAGAGGAGGAGGAAACCCGAAGGAGATGATCTACCCACGTGGGCAGCAAGGGAGACACAAGGAGGTATCAGGGTCCCGGCCTTACGGTTCACTTGTTGGTGGGGAAAGGAGATGGAATGAGAGCATCCTTGGTGTCCTCTGGTTACCTACTGAGACCCAAAGTGGCACAGCAGAGCTGCCTGCACACCAGTGGCGCCCCAGCCTCAGGGCTCCCGCAGCACCAAGGCCTGTCCCCATGCACTGATGGGAGAAGAGCCAGGGTCCTGTGAGTGAGGTCAGCAGCAGCCTTTGCCTCCCGCCCACAAACTTCAGTGCACAAGGAGAAGTGTCCTCACTAAGACACTAGATGTCTTGTGTGTTGCAGTCAGCAAAGTTGGTTGAAAATGACCCTCACTGATGGTGCCCAGTGAAATGAGTTCAGAACCCCATGTCCACGACAAAGGCACCAACTTTGGTAAAGTGTTGATACGCACACCAAGAAGAGCACACCTGACCTAAGAGTCGCGTAGGCAGAGAACAGCTGGGAATGAAAGAACACTCGGGAGTTTTATTTCTTTGGGGTGGGGTAAGTAGGATTCCTCTCCTTTAAAAATATAGAAGTCGGGTGTCCCAGTGCACACCTAGCAGTTGAGGCAGGATGATCGCAAGTTCAAAGTCAGCCTCAGCAACTTAGTGAGGCCCTGAGCGACTTGGTGACACCCTGTCTCTAAATAAAAAAAGAAAAAGGGCTGGGGATGTGGCTCAGTGGTTAAGCGCCACTGAGTTCAACTCGCGGTACCAAAAATAAATAAATTACTTAATTAAAAATAAATAAATAAAAGAAAAATAAAATGTTTCATTTCCTTCTAAACACTAGAGTCTATTAAAGCAAACACCAGACTATTTCAAATCACTTTGAATCTGGTGTTTTAAGATCAAGTACTCTGAAGTGCTTACATATTTTCACTTAAAAGCTGGAATTCTGTTGCAGAGCAGCGGGGGCCAGGATGAGTATCGGGTGTATGGCCTAGCTGGAGGCTGCACTGTCAACCAGTTGCAAGGGCAGGAATTTTAGTGAGAAATGGGCTCTCAAACCGCCAAGTGCTTCTCCTTGCCCTGGTCAGCACGGGCCTCCTGTTCTGACTGCTTCCTTTCCCCTCTGGAAGGCGTGCACCCAGGATGAGGTGAAACTGGCCCGGCCTCCTCAGTTTCTAAACCTCTCCAGCTTTCTTCAGCATCATCAAAATTAGTTCTCAATGTCAAAGGTTTGAAGTGGAAAAGTCAGCTTTCATTTTCCCTTGAAGTGTCTACTTCTCCAGCAAGGTCAGTGGGGGGGTCTTTGGGGAACAGGGTGACTGAAAAGCCACAGTAGCTCAGGGCTGTCACTCACTCTTCAGTGGGTCAGTGCAGCTTTCAAAGCAGCGGTGCAGACCAAGGTCAAGATGAAAGCAGACCTAGCTTGCCAAACAACTGATTGGGGTTTCAGAGTTGGGGAGAGGCGGCACCTGGGGCAAAGGGACAATCTCTTGTCCCAAAACGGAACAGTCACTACTCAGCAGGGCCATATTTTATCCTTTTGGAAAAGAAGCCAGAAACCTAAAGGTACAGTTAAATCAACACATTTTTAAAGGCTGGCAATTAATACAAAGATTTTAAGAATAGTGTGTGGTCTCATTGTGCCATCAGATACAACACATGGTGGATGGTTTGTCCTTCTCTGTGATAAAGCTCAAAATATCTAGCCTGGAGCAGAGGCGGGAGAGGTGGAGAAGGTGGGACAGGGCCCAGGAAGTAAAGCCCCCTGTATACAGCAGGCTCCAAGGGAGGCCTGACACGATGACAGGCAGAAACCTAGCAGGCAGGGAGCTTTGGAGTGTTCTTGTGACTTCCAGGGGAGGGAACGAGCGGGCTCCTCTTCCCAGGAGTCTGATCTAGGGAAGGGAGAGGAATGGGGGCCTCCGGCGCCCTGGGATCACATGTGAGGCGGTGCCCAATGGAAGGCTGTTGCTGGGGAGAGAATGGTGTCTCCCACCACACTGACCCTCTGAGAGGAAGCAAGCAGGGAAGCTCTGCCTCCTGTTACCAATAGCAACTCACTCTCCCCTCGCGGGCCTGGCAGCTGGGAGGCTGTCGCCTCTTTCCTGGCAGTCTCCTTCCCTCTCTCTCTTTCACCAGGGTTGCTATGTCATTACCAGATGACTGGTATTAATTAAGACTGCTCCCTGTGTGGAGGGGGGGCGAGCCTGTGGGTGGAAACACAAGAGCACCCCCACCCCGGTCTGATCATGGAGTGCCATGAAAAGGGACAAAGGGCTGTCCCTTCCTGGTCTAACTGGCCAGGATGTGTCTCTAGGAAAAGGATAGGAAGGTCACAAGTGGGCAGGAATCAGCCCCAGTGCAAGAGGACCAGAGACTGAAGAGCACATCAGGGCAGATGCACCACTTCCGCAGAAGGAAGGAGGAAGCCATGATTTTTGTTATAGAGTAAGATACAGGCGTCCCCACAGACATACACAAAAGTCTGACATCTGGTATAACCAGTCATATTCTCTCCAACAATTTATGCTGTACCTATGTGTGGCCATAATATTTATATAGTGCTTTTCTTTGTAATATGTCACCTTTTTATAAGAATAAGCTTATTAAAAGCAATGGTTATATCACTGTCCAAAAGAAGCCAATATCACCTGCCATAAAGAGAAAGCAATGGGAAAACCACAGAAAAACTACAAATGCTCACGCCTGAGAAGTCATCTCAGCTACTACCAGGTGTGTGTGTGCACTGTTGAATCATTGCTGAGGAACAAAAGAAGTCAGCCACCCTAACAGGCTGACGCTAAACCATCCCCTTCTCTGATAAGATGTTCTGTGCAATCAGGAAAGATACCACTTGGAGTTGTAAGTCAGAGTTTTCATGCCATTACTTGGGCTCTGCCACCTGTTTTACCTAATAGCTCCGTACCCGCCAGGTGTGGGGCAATGATGTGCTGTACAAATACCAGGTAATGCAGCTACTATTCTAAGATGAATGACGGCACGTGGAAAGTCATCCACCAAGCCATAGTTATTACAAGTGTAATCCATTCAGCAGGACCCAGGGGTCTGAGCTAATTCAAAAGCGATTCACAGGAAAACTTCACCCGTAGATCTGCAGAACACAGATGACCAAACTCACCACTTCTTAGACTTGAGCCGAGGCGCTGGGTTCCGGGGGATGAGGAAGAGGGCTCTCATGGGGTGCATGTCACAGAGAGCTGCAAGAGACCAAAACAAGGGCCAGCTCCAGTTAGGAGGCCAAAGCCAGGCCAAGTCCATCCTGCTGTGTAGTGAATGCTGCCAGATGACCTCCTGGGTTCACACAAGCCCAGTGAGCCCAGGGGCAGAGGATCTGAAAGCTTCCATCTGGCATGCACTTACAAGAGCTGGTGTCTAATTAAAAGAACCTCATTAGACACCACAACTTTCAAACATATATGTTAACATTTCTAGGGAACACTCTTACTTCACATTTAAGGAGAGTAAGTTAAAGTGTCAACAATCTTTATTGTAAATAACCATCTGACATTCAAAGCACACATTCAATGACAAGTATCATGGGGACAGTTGTCTTTAGTTGGCAACAACCTAAGCCACAAAATAGAAGGTATCTGATAATCCAAAGTATAATTTCTTATACACTAACGGCTCATCCAGTCTCAGTATTTTTCTATGTGGATTTCTGGAGTCCAAAGTACTATCCCAGAATATCATTCATTGTTTCCACATAGCTTCTTAGGTTTCGTGTAGGGTTTTGTTTTGTTTTTAATTTCACTGGTCCCAAGAAGACCGGTGGATGAAGGCAAACAGAGTCTGACAGAAGAACCAAGTTATAAAATATCTCAACTTATCAACATGTCATTATCATTTCCAGCGAAAGTTCTCATATATTCTTATTTTAATCAAAATATTTTATTCATTTACTTTTCAAACAGCTGGGACTACTTTTCTTCTTTGTACCTAGACTCAGAATACATGCTCCTTAAAAACCACCTTCTGTGGAGGGATGTTTATTTTTAGCCCCACCTACCATGCATCAAGAATGATAATACAGTTTTAAGACTGTAGTATAATGTTTTTCTGATTCATAAATGCCTACTAATATTTGTGAATGAGAGGAACTGTGTCAACGAATACTCCAAACCAATCATGGGACGGATGAAATCAACCAAATCGAGACCGAGAAATAAAGACTATGATAACCTCACGGTAAACAGCTGTGACCCGTCCTTCAGATGAGAAGCATGTTTTAGGACTAGTCCTTTCAGAAGCAGGCACGGAGGTGTATCAGACATGCAAGGACATTACTGGGGAAAATTCCAGTGTGAAGGGAATTGGGGAGGGATCCAGGAAGGCTGGGCAGGTCCTCAGGTGGCCCTCAAGTCTGACTGCCCTGAGTCCAAGGCAGGTCAGCAGAGTCACATGGGGTTGCTTTGAGTCTCAGTTGTCACAAAGAAATCTTGTCTTGCAGGAAAAGGTGTGTCTTATTGTCTCCCAGACATGTTTGGTCTCTGATGGGGAGTGTCTCTTGGGAGAAGCAGGCTCAGTGCCATTTCAGCAGCTGAGCCGTGGGTCAGTGGCACCTCCTCCATGGAAGCCTGAGAGGCATATTCTTATGGCCACCACACAGAAGACAGCAACGCTGTGCCATGCCAGTGTGCCAAATCTTAAGGAACTCAAGAGGCTCTCAGGATTGCCGGTCCTGGTCACCATGCCTCAAATAACAGCATGGAAATCTAAAAATCTAAACATCAATATTATGAGAAAAGTTAGAGTTGCCTGGTGTGGTGGCACATGCCTGTCATCCCAGCTACTCAGGAGGCTGAGGCAGGAGGATCAAAAGTTTTGAGGCCAGCCCAGGTAACTTAGTGAGACCTCCCATCTCAAAATAAAATGAAAAGTCTGGGGTTATAGTTCAGTGGTAGAGTGCTAGCCTAGCATGTTCTGTTTAAAAAAAAAAAAAAAAAAAAAAGGCAGCAATTGAATATGAGTGTGTGCACAACCTGGCCCTGAAAAATCAGCTTTTGAATTTTTGGACATTGGAGCTTATAGTCTTTGTGGGTTGCTCCCGGTTTAACATTAGGTGAAGAGAAGTTCAAGAATAAACTACACACCAAATCTGCAAGACAAATAAGACTCCTCAGGGTTTGCCTTCATTTTTTTTCTTTTTTCCTCATAAAAACAAGATCCTCACACTGCTCTGAAATGAACGGATTCCTGGTTAATTTAAGATGACTCTGCTTTCTAAATATGCCAGCTCGAATCCACGCAGGGCTCAGTGTAGCAGAAGTAAAGCAACTGCAGCTCCTGGCATGGAACCCGAGTCCCCGCAGCGTGAACCAGCAACAGATTTCACCCCAGAGGAGGATACTTACGGGGCGCACCTTCTGCCATCTCAATGGCGGTGATTCCCAAAGACCACAAGTCACTCTGAAAAACAAGGAAGGTACACACACATGCATAAATTCAGTCAACAGAGGAGCACTTAGTTAAACCTGGAAATGGCTTCAGAGCTGCCTGTGGGAAAATCCGTCAGTTGTCCAGCTTACCAACTTCATTCCCCCACTAGGCTCCAAGGCAGAAGAGCCTCGTTCACTTTTTACTGCGGATCGCTTGCATGGTGCTTGACACAGGGCAAGTTTTCAACAAATATATGAAAAATGAATACAAGGTTTTAAAAATGAATTCATCACTGAAATTCATCTGTCAATGGAACCACATGAAGTTATTGCTATTTCTTCTGAATGTCTTTATTGAGTTAAAACTGTCATATAACAAACTGCACATATAGAAAGTGTACCATTTAATAACATATGACACATGAATACTCCTGAGATCCCATCACCACAATCAAGATACCCCCAAAAGATCCCACTTGCCCTCCTGTAGTCCCTCCTATCTCTGGCCCCACTCCACTGTCTGTAGGCAACCACTGATCTACTTTCTGTCACTATGGATTAGTTTGCATCTTCCAAAGTCTTCTATTAAGAGTCATAAAGAGGGCTGGGGATACAGCTCAGTCGGCAGAGTACTTGCCTTGCAAGCACAAGGCCCTGGGTTCGATTCCCAGCACCACAAAAAAAAAAAAAAAAAGTCATAAAGATAATGCCTTTTGCAACCAGTTTGTTTCACTTAGCATAACGTTTTGAGGTACACCCTAGCAGCATGTACCCGGACTTCACTCCTTTTTATTTGCTCAGTAGTATTTCATCGGATGGACATGCTGCAGTTTGCTTTCACTTGTTGACAGACATTTGTATCATTTCCAGTTTGAGCTAGTAAATGCAAAGGTGCATGTTTTCCTTTCCTTTGAATAAATACCTAGGAGTGGAATACAGCTGAGTCAGATAGGTTTATCTATATTCAATGTTTTTTAACCGCAAAACATCAACTTCATATGGCTTAATAAGATGAGGACAGAGAGACTTTGATAATGGTGTTCACTGGTTTCTCTCTAGTGCTTAGAAGAGAGTTGGAACAGTTGTAGGTGCTCAATATGTTTGTATATGGATGAACAAATATCCTCCTTCTTGTAAGTAGACTATTATTGGAAATAGAGATCTTTATACCTTTATATTCTTGCTTATGCTCAGACTGACTTTTTGCTCTGCTCAGCATTTTCTAGACCAATGATTCCCTTTTAACCTGTGCAGTATCCATCTCTAACAATATGCTTTTTCCATACTCTGTGTCTATGGCTCAGTGGTCTCTAAAGATTGCAGGAGATGGGGTCAAATCAAGAGATGGGAAAAATCAGGTTAGGAAACTTCAAAAAGATATTTGCTCCTTTTGTTTCTCAACAGATGGGTTGGAAAACCTAATAGAAAATTTAATTCAGTGGCCCACGTCCTGATGTATTCTGACCTTCCTTGCATTTTAAATATGCGTTGTGTATATTATTCAAAACCTCACCTGTAACCTCACTCGAATCAGAGAGATCAAAGTTAAATTTCCTTGCTATTCCCATCAAACAAATGTCAAGGGCATATAAAAACATAAGTAATGGCAAGAGAACTATGAAATTCATGCTGAGTCATTCTGTACAACTAAATTTTTCAGTATCCTGTGAGTGACCCCCAGGCCTGTTCAGTGTTGCAGCAGAGGCCTACACAATGTGGAGGGGACCTTCCGGGGCATCTGGTCCCTCCTAGCCTGCAAGCTACCTTACTGCAGGTGCTGGGCACACGTGACCCTCACACAAGGACTAAAGTGGTAGAGTTTTTTCCTGTTACCAGTTGTCAGATCAACCGGGGATGACAAGGCCCCCTCACAGGGCTGCTGTCCTTGGGTGCCAGGTAACTTCTCTGCCTGCAGCGCAGCTCGAGATGGCAGCTTGTACCTTCTGGTTAGGCTTCAAGAAGGATTCAAAGGTTTCAGGAAACACGCACTCCCCACTGTGTGCACAGCCTCGCAGTGGACCCTGTCTGCCACCCTGTCTGCTCTTGGCCTTGCTCGGGAGAACATTTCTGGAGCTAAAGGGGAAGGCCTGGCCCACCTGCCACAGGCTGGCACAGGAGCAGTAATGGGTAAGGACGGAACAGCTCTCTCGTACCTGGGGTTTTATGGTTGGGAGACAAAGACAGTTGCTCAGGAGCCTGATGCAAACACTGAGTCACTCTGTGCAGGAGGCGTCAGGCAGGAAACAGAGAACAGACTGGAAATGGAGGGTCAGTTCCAAAGGTCCCTGCGCTATTTTGACCGCCAGGCCCTGGCAGTTCTGCTAGCATGTCTCCAGGATTCCTAGGAACTGCAGGTTGAAATGAGGTGCGAGCGTGATGGAGGAGGCCACGCTCTGCCCCGGAACTGCCACAGCAGGGTCAGCGCAGACGGCCTCAAGTCCAGGAAACTGAGCTGGTTGAACAATCCACACACTGACAGGGGACATGCTGGAAGGCAAGGGAAGGGTCCAGGTTCCACCTCAGGTGTGGCAGAAAACGCTCAGAACTCCCAGCACACTCCTGCCTTTGGGACTGTGTTCAAGCTATTCCCAGCAGCACCTCCCAGTGACCTGCAGGCCGTCTGACTCCCCTCCACCAGGTCTTCCTTTAAGTCCTACTTTCTCAATGAGGACCTGGGCCGCCTCCCCCAGCGCCCTCCATCCCCCACCTTTCCCAGGACAGTCCCCCAGAGAGTATCACTTTCTAACATGCATTTACTCATGACCAATTTACTGTGTTTTGTGTTTGTGGTTTGTGTCCCTTGCCCCCAGCACACACATGTGCACACTCCCCGCCACAAGAACGTAAGGCCTGCAGGGCAGGGATCTTCGTTTTGTTGACATACATATTCCAAGTACCTAGAACACTGCCTGGCACTAAGGAGACACCTAACGAGGAGGTGCTGAACGAATGAACGAGCAAGAGACACGAGAGAAAGTGCAGGCCCTGAGTGTCTGAGGGCTGGCAGAACCCTGGGAGACCTTCTCATGCGACCTTGCACTTCACAGCTGGGGAAGGTGAGACAGAGCCCAGATCATAGCGCAAAGAAGCACCAGCATCTTTCAATAGAGCTGGGTCTCCTGCCTTCCAGGTCAGTCCTCTACACCAAAGAGAAGGGCTTGTGTACCTACCTTTATTTTTTTTTTTAAGTCAGGGGTGCATAAAATAATTGTTCCAGATTCCTACTTCATAGATGACTGACAGTGCTGGCAATTCAATGAAGGTGCTAAGATGCAGTGAGGCACCCCAGTTCCATAGCATGGAACTGGCCTCAACACCTTGAGGCAACATAGATTGGTAGAGAGAGAAGAGGCTTTTTGATCAGACCGATCTGGATTTAAATCTGGGTTCCTAATTTAGCAAGCCACAGAATGCTGCCTAGAGCTCAGCTTTCTCAGCTGTATAACACAGGCAACTGATACACATGTGTTCAGGTGTGCTCCCCTGCACAAACCCAGCACATGCTGCGGCTCAAGCGTATTGATTTCCTTTTCCTCTAAACATTGCCTTTGTCTTTCTGGTTTAGTCTTCAGGGATTTCCCTCCATCTGGTTGTAGCTTACCCAAAAGGCACTTTCAAACTCCATTTCCATTGCTGTCTCTATTTTCAGGGCAGAGGAAAGCTACACTTGGCCCATCCTGACACTCCTACTGCAAGTGATGGATGTGACACAGTTCTAGCCAACAAGACATAAACAGACATCTTCAGGAAGCTTGTGCTTTTCCCCAAATAGGGAAATAATACAGCTGGTGTCCTACCAACTCATCTCCACTTCTTGGTGCCTTGAATCAAAACATGGTATCTGGAGCTACAGCATCCACCTCAAATTCACAAAGCAATAAGCTGACAAGTTATTGTTGACAGCGTAGAAATGTAGGAACCTAGATTTCTAAAGACATTGATAAGCACCATGTCAATCTTAGAGTACCTTCATCTAGGCTTCTGGGAATGGAAGAAATATAAATATATGTGTACAGCCAAAGGCATTCCTAAATGATAATGCCTATACAGCAATAATAAAGGAAGCAGCTTTTGACAGTAGAGGAATGGGAGATCTCAATTGTTATGTGATTCTGGATCCATTCTACTGAAAACAGAGAGGGTCATGGGACATCTGCCCCCCAAATGCTCCAACAGAGGTCACTCCATCCCAACTCCCTGTACCCTGTGTCAAGTCACATAACCAGGTCAGCTACTGCTGCTTCTTTTAGGTCTTCATTTTGTATCAGTATCATTGTTAGGATCTTTTTGTTGTTGTTGTTGTTGTTGGGGTTACCTTCTTTTCCAAAAAGAACATTTATATTCCTGGCCACATATACCCCTAGTTGTTTGTAAACTATGCTTAACTGCTCATGCTAGGAATGTTAAATGTTCCTGACGGGCCTTCCTTGTGTAAGCCTTTGGATACATTAGCCAGTCCCAAAGACACTTTAGAAGTTAAATATGAGAGAAAATACTCCAATTACAACAGGTAAGACAGACCACAGGAGAAAGGGAAGAGGGAGGAACAAGATAGGAGAGCGTCAGGAAGAGATAAGTTTCCTTCGTGGCCGTGGTGTGACTCATTTTGGCAGGAGCTGGGTAATTCATTATGCCAGAGGTGCTGCGTAGCCTGGCCCGTGGCATGATTAATTGCCCAGTGCTGTGTGCATTACAAACAGAACAGGGATACACTCTGGTGCCTCTGAGGAGACAGACACCAGACACAACTTCTGGTTGGGAGCTAGGGACAGCTGGCACACAGGCAGCTTGAACAGAACAAGAGAGCATTCCTTCTGGGGCTGGGCTGCCTAACTCAAGTGAAGAGCAGCACTCTCATAAGGCCAAACCAGCCACACAAGAAGAGAGAGAGAGGTCAGCCATCTGGGGAAAGACCCCAATGTGCCCCACGAGGTGGACAGAGGTTACTCAGTGCAGCCAGCCAGTCCCTTAATACCTCTGAGGTGAAGAGCACACATATCCCTTCAGGGTGTTGTGAGAATTCAGTAAGATAATATACACCAAGTACCTACCAGTACAGTGCACACAGTTGTGTTTAACAGAAAAGGGTTCAGACAGATCCTTAGATCAGTGGTTTTCAAATGGCAGCTCCGCCAGTAAACCTGAGTCAGGTCAGATGGCAGTGAGTCTAGGACTCATTGAACCAAGGCAGTCAGAAATAGGAAGTCAGAGGAAGCCGATAAGCAGAGACCATCCTCTTCCCTCCTCCATCCTAGTAGTCTCCCTCTGTCACCCCCTATTGACAGAGTCTGGTGAGAAATGGGATGGACAAGCAGAAATGGCCATGGTGGAGTCCTACCTAGCTCCCTGATTCCAATGCAGGGGTCAGCATGGAGGTCAAGAGTAGACAGACGACAGCTTAATCATGGGCACAACCAGGAGAGAGGATTCTACTAGGTTTCATAGACCAGAAAATAGTCTTTCGTTGGGTAACTGATTTGTGATTACTTACTTACTAATTTTGAAATATCCCAGTTGGAAAAAGGAAACAGTATTCACTGCATGTGTGGTCCCTAAGGATAGCATCTTGATCCAGTGGTAAAAGTTAGAAGCAGATTCTGGTTCAGTAGAAGACCATCAGAGGCATGCAATACAAGTATGAGGTCAAACCTCATGAAATTGTTGTTCTAGGTTGAAAATGGCCCCTCACAGCAGTACTTTTTCAAACAAAACATAAATATAAAACTACCAAGTTTATATATATCGTATATATTTATTATATATATATATTAATATAACAAGCTTATAGATTAAGTACTTGCCAAGTGTTAGGGATCACATTAATCTCTTTATATCTATTAACACACCTTATTCTGTTACAACTTTGTGATATAGAATTTATTATTCTCATTTTTATACAGGTTCAGAAAGGTTAAATAATTCCCTTGAAGCAATGTAGCAAACAGGAGGCAAAGTCTACGATTTAAATCTGTCTCGTCCGACTTCAAAAGACTCACTTGCTCATTAAGTCGCGTACTTACATTCTACATTATATATAAACAGAACTATGGTGGTGAGTTCAGGGTCACTGAGGATATCCCAAAAGAGGTAGTTATTAAAAATCCCATTTTAAACATAAAACAAACTGAACAAAGAACTTTCTGTAGTCCCCGTCCATCTACATGTTATTTGGCCAAAGGGAAACTACTGAACTTGGCCTCTTCCACTGGGATACGTGTGTTGGCTGGAGGAGGTGCCAGGCCTAACTGAGGGATCCTACGCAGGTGGGTGCACATGGAAACACAGGAACATGTTTAACAGGCGTTAGTTTCCTGTGGGTGGCATTAAGGTGGTCGTCAGTACCATCTTCTTTTTTTCTTTTGCACTGGGGATTGAACCCAGAGGCACGTTACTACCAGGCTACATCTTGAGCCCTTTTCATTTTTTTTGAGACAGGGCCTCACTAAGTTGCTGACGGTTTTACTAATAAGTTGCTGAGGCTGGCGTTGAACTTGCCATCCTACTGCCTCAGTCTCCCAAGTTGCTGGGTTTACAGGCATGCACCACCATGCCTGGCTATATCATCTTCCTTTTAACCAAATAGGGAAGGACCCCCACTTGGATTTCAGTAACCCCCACTTGAATTTCAGTAGGTAGAGGTCTGGACTCCATCGAAGTATAAATGCACCATTTTGCAGCCTGAATATTGTCCTCTTGGGTGACACCTGCATCACAGTGACTCTCCTGTTAGGCAGTTGCTCATGTCATCTCTGGCTGAGTCTCTTAGAAGCACTGTTTCCATCCTGCTTATTAAGTCAATACCTGGGATATGGAAGAACAAATTGGGCAGTTTTTCTATAGCCCGAATGCAATATTCACCCAAACACAAAAGAGATACCTGTGCCTGCAAATAATCCACAGCACCTGTGTAAAAACTCTGATAAACAGAGTGTAGATGAATAATATACAACATTAGCACAGATCTGGTCTGGGGATAAGAGCCCAGCAGGTGTGGGATGAGAGGATTGGCCCTCTACTTCTCTTCTCTTACTTCACTAGTTTGATATAAGTACAAGGCCTGCTCATGGGGAAAAAAAAAAACCAAAAAACAAAAAACATTAAAACACAACAGGAGGATACAGAAAATAAGAATTTTAAGTTCGCCACCCACATGCCCTATTCAGAGGTAAAATATTTTGGTGGTATTCCCGGTTCTTTTTAGATTTCTTGTGTGTGTGTCTCTGTGGCATGGGGTGGGAGAAGCTGACATTATGAGTACTATACTGTAAGTTCTATTTTGTACCCTACACTTGGCCTACAGTCTTGGGTTCTGTTTAGGTCCAACATATATGCCACCCCATTGCCAACATGGCTGCGTAATATTCCACTGGACAGATGCTCTAGTCTCTGTTCAACCTGTTTCCTATTGATGGGCATTTGGTCTCAGAGAACCATCTTTAGGGGGTGGTTTTGTTAAAGTATTAAGCACACAGAACTATAAAATGCTTGGCAGATTCCATCCAACCGAAATAAAATTCAAAGTAAGTTTTAAAAATAACAGTTTAAACAGCCTAGGAATTTTGAGTAGTTTTATTAATTTCAAATCTTTTGAATGCTTATTATTAAATGGGAAAGCTTTCATTATTGCCCCGCATACTTATCAGGGAAATGAAACCTTTCCTTTCACTTGAAGTGTTTTGACAGAATTTCTGAAAACAAGAAAGGCAGGGCCTCCAGGGGAAGCCAACACACCAGGCAAATGAGACTCTGGCATTCCTCCTGAGGAGGCTCTATGCAGAGAGTGACTTACTGCGTCCCGCAGATAACCCACAAGGCCAGGCTGCGATGACAGCCAGGAGCTCTCAGGTTGCTTTCCCGCGGAGGCCCGCATAATACTGAATGACTCCAGTTACAAAAAAGAACAAACAAAACAACTTTTAACAGTTGGTAAGACATCTTAAGCAAATCAAATAATATCAATAATCAACAAAAATCAAACTGTACTGTCCTCTCTTGCATTTTGCCTTTATTTTACAGCAAGGGCTCTTGTGGCAGGAAATCCAGAAAATCCACTGGCCTCCAAGTCCTCTTTTATTCTAAACACGCCTCTCGGCGAAGTATCTATCGCGTGTGCTGCCCCTAGTGTTGGCACCAGTGCTGAGGCGGGAGGCCCTGCTGGTCGATGGACCATCGAACACACAGGACCAAATCCTTGAGCTCTGATGGGGTCTGCTTCCACAGATAGAGCCCTGCTCACTCCTCGGACACAGTGGGTGTTCACTGAAACACACTGAGTGTTACCGTCAAGTTGTCCCTGGTGACAGACCACATTCCTTAGAGTATCCAAACAGAAAAAAGGATAGGACATAGTGCCAATAAAGAAGAAGAACTTTTAAAAAAAAAAAAAGATTAGTATTTTCTCTGGCCCACAGTTAAGACTGTGAAGCAGCTGAAATAAATCTTTAAAGAACTTCCAAACCTTCATTTCTGCTTGAGTTTCCTGATTCCCCCTTTGGTCATGCTCCTTCTTTTACCCAGGACAGGTGACCAGTGAAGCCCACATTCTTGACATGACTTTTTCTTCCTCTTGAACAGCCTACACTCATGACAAGCCTGATAAACTAATTCATATGAAGACCTAAATGATAAGAGGGGAACCTGCTCAGGTTTCTTGATTTTTTATCATAAAAGACACAGAAATAAATCTTCATTTTTTATAAATAAATCTTCAGTACTCTCATAGTCATGTAAACCTTCCAGTACCTCCAAGGTCACAGTGCGGCATCACGTGCCCTGTGGCTATTCACCAGAAACTACACACTGATTCCCAATGATATTCCTTATCCATTATCTGAGGAAGAGGACCAAGACGTGATTTTAATTCCAAGCTTTGGCTTGGCAAGAAGGAAGGCCTTTTCTAGTTATGCGTCTGAAAAACAAAATCTATCAGAGGGATCTACTCTGTGCCACAGAGCATAAGTCCCATATATAATTTATTGTCTCAATACAAAAAAGGTTAAGTTTGAGATAAGTCCCAAACACTCTGATTACTACTAGTACGTTATCAAGTAATCGAAAATACTTGTGGTCCAAACCTAGACTAGTTAGCATCTGTAAAATATAATGACAGTGTGAAGAACTGTTCATGGCCAGTACGACTTACATGTCTACCTGGGACATATACTTTGTGGTGGCTCCTCTGAAGAGGTTTGCAAATGGAATTACTTAAACATGCTTATCATTATCAGTTTAAATAAATGTCATTTATTTTGGCAGGAGATTAATTTTTAACTTGGCAGCTGTTTTCAGACAGATTGTTGTCAGGTTATGGTGGTGACTAACTTTGGAAGAAGGAGGAGATTTAAAGGAGATTAGGTTTTCAGATCTTCAGGCTAGAATTTCTCCAAGGAGGCAAATAATTTCATCAATGCCTGAAATACTGGGTCCCAAAGACACTGCAAGATTTGCATCGTTGTGGCCTGACTTCAAAAATAACCCCACGTGTGAATAGCTACATGATCTTTAAGAAGAGGATTTTGTCACATATAATCTTCATTTGAGAAACTAGATGTTTATGTTGAAGTATGTTATGGAGGATCAGAGTCAACTTCAGACAGGTGGGAGATCTGGGTTCAAGACCTAATGCTGAGAAGATCACCAATTGGGCACTTTGCAAAAGACCAGTCCTTTTGGGAAAGTCCATGAACCTCTAACACTAGGCAGTATCACATTTTGTCCACAGGGTGTCTCTCTCTCTACCTAGTGCTCTGCCTGAAAACTCACCATTCCTATCTTCAAATCAGGGCACCCAGTCCTGTGGTGTCCATTTTAGCCAGGAAAAAACAATGTCAATGGACCCTAGAGCTATCAGTGGGTCCACACCCCAAACTTGTGTTTGGTAGTCAGCTTGTGGAACAGATAGAGGAGGGCTTCTTGGATAAAGCTATTTGAACATGGCTTTGAATTCATTAGAAAATTTCTAGCTTACAATACGAAGCCTGCAAATCAAATTTCTAAGAAATATCACACCACGCTGGAGAAACACCACAAAGTAGTTACCAACATCCCATTTGATTCTCACAGAAAAGAGACCTAAGTAATGGGACTCCGAGCAAAGTAGAAATGAGGAAGTCTGATTATTCTTGATCAGAAAAAGATGGCCCGAGATAACAAATGCATATCTTGGTTTCTTGTACCATTAAAAGTTATCAGAATATGTACTTTGGGGGTGGGAAGGATGGGTAAAGGATGATCAGTGGGGACCAATTTATAGTTACCTAGGAACAAAAAGTTATTTTGTGTTATCATTGCGCAGTAGGGTGACTAGAATGATAATGTACTAAACCTTTAAAAGATAGAAGAAAAGATTTGGAAAGTTTTCACCTTGTAGAAATGATTAAGGTTTCAGGAGAGAAATACGTTTAACTTGATTTAAACAACATGCAATGTATACATGTATCAAAATATTACATGGTACCTATTAATTTGTAAAATAATAAATTTAAAAAGAACCAGTAAATGAACAGGAAAAAGAAGAGAATATGTACTTTGCCAAAAATCTAGACAATAACCAAAATGGAAATCTAACCTAATTTCCAAGAAAAAGAATATAGAATGTGATTTAAATTTTTTAAAAAAATTTTTTACACACAGGCAGGTGATGTGAATTCAGTAAAAGATTCTCACTTAAATGGCCGTTTTTTCCCTCAGTTCTCCCATTGGGTCACAGAAATCCCAAATCCGAAAGCATAGGAAACTTCTTCCACTGCAAGACTCGGGATGGGATGTTAGGGATTTTAAAACACAAAGAAGTCATACCTTAAAATCATATGTGGCATCTGGGTTTTCATCGCAGGCAATGACTTCTGGTGCCATCCAGTAGGGGGTCCCGATGAAAGTGTTCCTCCTGCCCACTGTTCGATCAAGCTGGGCACTGACTCCAAAGTCCACTAATGAAAAGAAAACAACCAAATACATTCTATAATCTCAGGTTTAAGATGATAAAATGCATGCGTGTGTGTTTTTTTTTTTTTTTAACATGGCAAAATGTACGTAACATAAAACTTTAAAATTTTAACTATTTTTCATTTGTGGCAGTAAGTCCATTAACATTGTGCAACCATCGTCACCAAACTTTTCATTTTCCCCAACTGAGTCTCTAAACCATTGAGCAAGAACTGTCCATACGGTCTTATCCAAACCCTGGCAACCTCCCACTTTGTCTCTCTAAATTGACTGCTCAAATATGAGGAATCATACAGTGTTTGTCTTTTGGTTTGGCTTATCTCACTCAGTATAATGTCCTAAAAGTCACTCATATTGTACCATGTACTAATGTACCAGAATCCCTTCCTTGGTAATGCTGAATAACACTTCACCATACATACATACACACACACACACACACACACACACACACACACACACCACATTATGTTTGTCTTGTCATTTGTCAATGGGCACTTGGGTTGCTTCTACCTTTTCCACACTGTAAACATATATTTTTCACCTTCATGATAAATGCATGCAATGTACAATGAAAAAACACCAAATGTTATATCTGTTTATACCAAGACTCCATAGTGAGCAAAAACAGGTGTTCAATAAAAGGCAAGCTTGGTTGTTCTGTGGTGGTACCAAAAAAAGTGATTAAGGGCTAAGGGCTTGAGTCAGATGTCAAAGTTCATGTTCTGTTTCTGTTATTTAGTAGTGGTGTGACCTGGGGTGAGTAGGCCAACCTCTTTGAGCTTGGGTTTCCTAACCTATGAAACGAGGATGATGTCATCTACACACAGTGCTCTGATGTTTACATGAGATCATCTAAGTGCCTTGCAAGGGACATGACACTGCTGCACTCTCAATGAGTTACTGTTAAACAGGGATGACTGCATCTTCCCAGGACAGCTCATCGTGTCTGCGCATATGTATGCTTTGATTTTTAAAAGGGAATATTTATGAGATGAAAGTTTAGCTCCAAATACAATAAGAGGAATTTATGTATTTTAAAAAAAGAGCAAATATTTAAATCTCATTGAAAATAAGCAATTATATGGACAGTGATCCTTTTCTAGATGACAAATCATGAATCCTAACAGGATATTGGTCAATTTACACTTTTACTCAAGCAAGCAAACGCACATGGGCCTTCTCCTCCTTATCTAGACAGCCCCAGATGTGCTGTGGAAGGGCTCTAATGGATATCCAACGGAAGGGATCCCCCACTGGCAACTGTGGCAGATGAAGGAGGGTAATCAGTACTCACCTGAAGGAGACTACTGAGCACCCACTTTCTACAGGTGGCCCAGGTAATCATAAAATGAATATAAATATAACAAACATGGGAATACAGTAGATATTGATTATTCTAAATATGTCTAACTATGGATATTTTCAATGAAAAAAATGAGTCATCAATGTTCTGTCATAGCAAAAATATAAACTGTGAGATGTAGGAGATGATTTTAAGGTCCATTACTTCTGATCTTCACTGAAAAAAAAAAATCCCAATTATTTCTACACATTGATTAAGCACAAGGTTCTGTTCACCAAACCATTTAATTAATTCCTCAAAATGCTTTTAGAAAATGTCTTTGAAATAGACAAAACATTTTCCTTTCCATTTTTAGGGCAATGTCCCCCAAATCCACAAGTAACAAATTTACATTAATTTAAAGGAAGAGCTGTTGAAATAATCCTATCAATTCTATCAGTACCTCGGCTCACAGGATTCGGTTCTCACCTAGTTTAACTTCCGCGTTTTCAGTCAACAAGACATTCTGCCCTTTAATATCTCGATGAATCACTTTATGCTGGTGCAGGTGACTCAGCCCCTGCAGTGATGGAAAGGTGAGAAAGTTAATAGTGGGATAAGCCAAAATGAAAACAACCTATTTTGAATGATTCTCCCCAAAGTAAATTCACCCAGAGATGCTTTTCCAGAATTACATTCACATCTTATACTGCTGTTCTAAATGGTAGGCCACTGATCAATATCATCGGATATATATTGGCCATTGTTGCAATTTATGGCACTGTTTAAGACAAAACCCTATTGGATCTGACACCAGGTACCACCAGAGTACACTCAGATGACATGGTTAGGCCCCCATGTGCATGAGTTTCAGTTAACACAGTACCCTGAGAAGTGAGGGCTGCCTGTGTGTGCTAGTTTGTACAAAACACATCAACAATCTTTGCACAGAAAATGAAACTTATTTAACTAAATCTTCACATGGAGGGAGCAATATTTGAATTGAAAAGTTAAAAGTTACCTTCTGTCTTACACTGTTAACTGAACACAATAAAATATTTCTAAGGGCAGACAAGAACTTTCCCATTGGTTTTAGCCAATGTGGTTCACATTAAAAAAGGAATACAATCTCTCTTCCCTCAGAGGGCATTTATCACTGTCATTTTCAGTGCTTTATGATTTGGGTGACTTCATGCTCATTATATGAGACAATCTTTCTCAGACATCCACACCTTATTGTGTACCATATTTCTATGAATTACTCTGATTTTGGCTTATTTGTGCTATGAGTTCTATAAGCTACAGATTTACTCTAAACTTGTCACATATTTTTCAGATAAATTATAACCTAAAAGAATCTAAAATTAGAGCCTTGAAAGAAGACATGATATGTCACCATTATTAATTCAAAGTATTATGTATCCAAGTATCTTTATTTTATTATTTATGATTTTCTGTTCTTTTAATTGTTCTCCACAAACACAAAATCATAGTATAAAAGATGTGCAGGTACATGCATTCACACGTTTACACACACAAAATATCTGAATTTCCTAGTTGAAGAAACTCAGTACTAGAGTACAGATGTCCAAAAAATATTCACAGGTACACTCAGGATATCAATAAACATAAACCATGCAGGAGGACAGTCTGAGGCACTGGCCTGGGTAAAAAATTACCTTTCTTATCTAGTCAGTTTGGCTGAAGGTGGGCATCAAACAGATTTTAATTTCTTGTTTTTACAGCCTATGAACAACCCATAAATTCTTAGGAGAGGGAGTGAGGATCCCCCTCTCTCCTTTACCCTGAGAGTGGTCAGAAGCAGATACCAGGGCATACAAGTGAGCCAAAGGCTGTACTGAATGGGATCATACAATATAGGGAGAGTCAGCTCACTAATTCTTCTGATCACTTCCAGGTGATCTAATATTCTTTCCAGGGAGTCACCTGATGTCAAATTCTGATATCATTTGGGAGAAGGTATTGGAAAGAAGAAAATCACTATTTTCACAAATTTTAAAACAAGGAATGGGATGAACTTCCTTTCTGCTTTTAGAACCCTAAAGATTGAATGACTAATTCCTTGTACCCAGCAGTGCAAATGGGGAGAACCAGCACTGGAAACCTGATAGATTTCTGGCACCCACTGGGTGGTCCAGAGGATGAAATAATCCATCATGATTTCCCTGACTGAGTTTAAGTCAGGAATTCAAATTAAGTTAATGGCACATCAAAACACAGACAAATGTCAGCTGAGATCAGCACACAGGCAGGTTGTTTCGGCTCAAATTGTGTTTTGTGTTCTTTTAAAGAAATCTTTACAAGGGGGGGTAGAGAAGTATAGAAGTTCATTGGATTAGACAAAGGGAAATGAAGGGAAGGGAGGGGGACGGAATGGGAAAGGCAGTGGAATGGATCGGACATGACTTTCCTATGCTCGTATATGAAAACAGGACCCATGTGACTCCACATCATGTTCAATCACAAGAAGGGGGTTGAAATTGTAATGGGTTGCACTTCTTGTATGAATATGTCAAAATATACCCTACTGTCATGTATATGTAAAAACAACAAATAAAAAAACCTTTTTGCCTACCTCAAGTTATAGTATATTATTCTACGTTATCTCATAAGAACTTTAGTTTTTTCACCCTTCTCTTTTATATTTATTGGAATAAGTTTTTAAATATGGTATAAAGTAGGTGTTAATCTTATGTTTACATATGAGTTGTCAACTTTTGCTCATAAGAGTATTTATTTTTTATCCATAGCAGCATTAGCCTTGCCATAAATATGGTGTTCACGTGATGTGGGCCTGTTTAAGGAATTTTTTTCTTCTTCTCCCTTTTGGTACTGGGGATTGAACTCAGAGATGCTTAACCACTGAGCTACACCCCCAGAACTCTTTATTTTTTAATTTGAGACACAATTTTGCTACGTTGTTGAGGCTGACCTTGAACTTACAATCCTCCTGCCTGAGCCTCCTGAGTTGCTGAGATTCTATTTGTGTGCTACCATGCTTGGTTATTCAAGACGCCTTGATTCTGTGCCTTTGGCCACTGTCTTATCTACAATAATATCACTCTGTCTTAATTACTTAGTTGTTTTATAAGAAATTCTGATAACTGGGAGCCTAAGTCCTCCACCTTTGT
The DNA here is from genome assembly GCF_902686445.1 of Sciurus carolinensis. Lineage (NCBI taxonomy): Eukaryota > Metazoa > Chordata > Mammalia > Rodentia > Sciuridae > Sciurus > Sciurus carolinensis. Next base: position 41,941,776 of record NC_062221.1, read on the forward strand.
TTTTCTTCCTTAGAATTACTTTGGTTGTTCTGGGCCTGTGATATTTCCATATAATTTCTAAAACCCAAATCATCACTGTCCACAAACATACCTACAGAAATTTTGATAGGGAGTTCAAAGAAAACAAGATAAAACCAGGAAGAAATGACATCTTTACCATATCAAGTCTCAGATACATTAAATGGCATACAACTCCATTTATTAAGATCTTTATAAACCTCTCTCAGGATCATTCAGTAGGTTTTAGAGTAGATGTCATTCACTTCTTTCTGTATATTTCTATACATTTGATTTTTAATGCTATTGTCAGTGCAGTCATTTTAAAATTTCATTTCTATTTGTATTTTGCTTAATTTGGTTTGCATTTAAGGCCCGGTCATTATCTATTTACATTTTCCTCCCTTTGTAATGCTCATCCATCTGCAATGCATAATCTATCTCTAAAGGCATATCTTGGACACATACTGAAAAACAATTTTAACTTTTGTACCCTTAAAATTAAGAAGAGTGAGCTTATAAATAAATGATGATCATCAGGCGAATCTAGGAAGAATGCTCAGTAGACATATAATCACCTCCGTATTAGTAGCAAGAGAAAAATTAAACTACTCTGAGTGAACTGCAATATGCCCAATTACCTTCTTCTCCCCAAACTGAGTGCAGTAAATATGAGAGGATTTTCTTTACTGCCTGATTGTGAGATGTGGGTAAAACTGGTCTAACAAGCACAGTCCTATCTAACTCTTTTGATGGCTTTAAGTAATTAGTCCTCAAAGATTCTTTTAAAAGTAAAATCAGTTAAATTAGCTTTCATGTAAAAATTACTAAAATCACATAATCCTTAAACACTTTATATAAATGGATATCTCAAACGACCCCATCTTAAAACAACCCATTTCCTAAATCTATCTTTATAGATACACTACCTTTATGATCAAAAATCATATTTCTAATAAGAAACATCATTGAAAAGTGAATCCCTGGTTAAGGGAAATCAGCTGAATTCAACCGCCAAATGACAGTGCACATGGCCTGTCCGAACGGCTCAGGCCCATCAGAGCGGAACAGCACGCCAAGCCACCATCCCCAACAGAAGGTAGAACAACCTTTAAGGAGGGAGGCGGAGATGCCAGGCTTGCCAATCGCTCTAGAAGGGCAGAACGAAGCCCAACATCCCCCAACATATCCTATTCTGCTTGATGACGTTGGTAAGTAGGTTGGTCCCCACTTGTCACCTACCCGCAAGATCTCCCTGCAGATGTATGCGATCCACTCTTCTTTCAGTGTGTTACCTTTTGTGTTCTTGATCAGGTCAGTGACAGAGCCAGCACCACAGAACTCCATCACCAACTGGCAAAGGAAGCAAACAAGCCAGTGTTATCGTTACACTTCACAGCATCTACCAGGTGGGGTTAAGAAAGCAGAGATGTCCTAGTTGGCTGTTTGGGAATGCCAATCCTGTGAAGAAAATGTGATGCCAAAACATAAATGTTTGTCTTAATTTCATAATAAAATGATAGAAAGATTGTTTTTAAAATTTTCAACCTATAAGTTAACAGTTGGAAATTGAGGGAAATCTCCATATTCTAAGTTTTTATTTTATTTTTTAACGGGGTCAGGTAGGTGGCTCCGAATGGGTTGAGATTATCTGTGCTTCTCTCCAGCAGAAGAATACATCTTTCCTACAAAAGCAGGAGCATTTCCCCGTCTGAAGACCTATGGCTCTGTAGGCAGTCCCAAGTTAGGACAACAGAAGTGCACACTGTTTATGTTATTGGTTTGTAAGTGGCATTGTAAGCTGTCAGAGTGGGGACTATCTGTTTTTAATTAACTTCAGTAAATGTTCCCAGGAGGTTGGACACATCAAATAAATTCAATAAACAATAAACTCTAATTTAGCACCTTTCATCCAAAAAGCTCTAAGCACTCTATAAATATAAACTCATTACAGTACTCAGCAACTTTATAAAATAGGCAGAAAATAAACATTGCCCTTACTTAACAGCAAAATAGAGCTAGGAGAGGAAAAGGAATCTATATGCTTTCACATCCATTTTCTAGGCTTAGAAAGGAAACATCCATTTCCATTTTTCTCCTTCTTCAAATGCAGTTCTCAACAGTCATTTTCTTAGATATTTATATTTATATTACTTTTTGTAATTATATAAAAAGAATTCAGAATAATTAGTAATCAATTCCTGACTTGATAACAAAGACAGAACTAAAACAGAGACATGATAAAATCACATTGATGGGTTTGGCTTTGTCTAGATGTGTATGTCTGATATCAGCACTATGTCTCTAGGACCTAAAAGATACCTACCAGGGTGAAAAATCTGCAGGCAGGAATCATGTTTTCTTTTTGTCTGTGTGCCTAATAGAAACTCAATAAAAAGTTATGAAATGTATTTCATAAGTGAGTTTTCCAATGCCTGTTCTGACTTATGATTCCAAAAAGACTGAGTTCCTTATAAAGCCCTCCCATCTTCTCCAAAGGACCAGCAGAAGTTTCAAGGTTTATAAGAGGCTTTTACAGGGAAGTGCTACAACAGACGACATTCCAACCAGAATGAGTTGGAAATTTTCCATAAGTTACAGTGAGGAAGATATCAAAGACCAAAGAAACTTGTAGATATGTGTCAAAAAGGACACATGAAGCAACTTGAGAAGACTCCTAGTGGCCAAAGATAGGATAGCATTGACAAGAATAATAATGGTAATGTCTAGAAACACATTAAATATGCTTAATGAAATGCATTAATAAAGCATTTTCTCAAGAACCAAAATCGGCACTATTAGAAGAAAATAACAAACCAACTTATTATTTTGAGAACTGGTTAAGGGGTGGGGACTCAGGTTTATTCTGTATTTCTTATACTAATTTTACCACTGGATAGTTAAATAATAAAACATGGAAAATTTTTACTCATGAAAGCAGATATTCCACCTAACAAATGATGAGGACATAATAGAACTACGATGTCATTATTTGTACTTCTTAATGGACTAACAGACTTAGGTAGTGATTATCAGTTGTTGCTAACATAAATAAGTAAGAAATAACTAAGATTTGCTTCTTGATAGAACAACAAAGCATCACCTAAGAGGTAGTCTTGCCAAAAACAAAAACCTGAACCTGCTCAGGCCTCTAGTTCTATCCACCCACAACTTACAGGAAATCAGCTAAGTCTAGACTAGGAAAACTGTCTAGACAAATTGTTTCTTCAACAAATGAGTTGCAAAGGGAAAGAAAAGAGAGATGGAAGGGAAACTTGTAGATATAAAATGGTTTTTAAATCAACAAATTGCAATGGATACACCTTATTTGGGCACTGATTTCTAAAAAGAGCTAAAAACATTTTTGAGATTATTACTGCTTTGAGTACAGACTTAGATATTTGATAATGCTAAGGAAATAAGATTAGTATTTTTAAAAGTGTGATAATGGTTCTGTTGTTAGTAAAAAATGTTCTTACCTTTTAAAGAAATAAGCAGAAATACTAGTGGATAGAAGTAATGATGGTGGGACATCTTGATATTCACATGCAGAACAATGATTTCAGGCCATTACCTTCTACCATATGCAAAAAAATTAAACTCAAAATGGGTCAAAGACCTAAATTCTGTTTGTTTGTTTGTTTGTTTTTGGCACTGGAGACCTAAATGTAAGAGCTAAAACTATTAAACTTTTAAGAGAAAAAAAAATCACAGGGATAAATCTTCATGACCTTTCTTCTTGAATCCTTTCAATGAATTTTCTTTAAACCCTTCAATGGTTTCTTAGATATGGCAATAGATTCACTAGTAACAAAAGAAAAATAGGATTGATTTCATCAAAATTATCCATTTTGGGCATTAAAGGATACTTTATTAAGAAAGTGAAGGGATAACTCACAGAATATAAATATATTAACAAATCATTTATCCGATAAGGGCCTAGTATTCAGAATATATAAAGAACTTTTACAACTCAACAATGAGAAGGTAGGAAATTCAATTTTAAAATGGGCAGAAGACTTAAATAGACATCTCTCCAAAGAAAGATAACTAAAATGTGGCTAATAATAATCACATGAAAAGCTGTTCAACATCATTAGTCATTAGGAAAATACACATGGGGAAACCATGATGAAGTTCACTTTATACCCATGAGGATGACTACAATTTTAAAAAAATGTAGAGAAATTGGAATCCTCATACATTGCTGAAAGCAGTGTAAAATGGTGCAGTCACTGTGGCCAAGAGTTCATGAGATCCTCAATGAGTTGAACACAGAAATGTTAGAGAACTCAGGAAATCCACTTTTAGATGTATACCCAAAACACTGAAAGCAGATGTTCCCAAAAAAACAAAACCCTGAATGAGAACATTCGAAGCAGTGCTATTCACAATAGACAAAAGATGGAAATAACCAAAAAATCCATCAACAGATGGACAAACAAAAATTGGTATATCCATGCAATGGGTGAAGTATCAATGTAGGATACACCATGGATGAATCAAGAAAACATTATGCTAATTGAAAGCAGTCTTTTTTCTAAAAGACCTTATATGTATGATTCCATTTATATGAAATATTCCAAACAGGCAGATCCATGCAGAGAGAAAGCAGATTAGTGGTCTCCAGGGATTGGGCAGGGCAAGCAGGGAGTGACTGCTTAATGATGACAATTTTCTTTTGGGTAGATGGAAAACTCTGGAACCAGATAGTGATGAATTATTCGACATTGTGAATGTACTGAATGCCACTGAATTATACATTTTAAAATGACTAAAATTTAGGGCTGGGGATATAGCTCCATTGGTAGAGTGCTTGCCTCACATGCACAAGGCCCTGGGTTCAATCCCCAGCAACACACACACACACATGATTAAAATTTAGGTAAATATGGTATTATGTGTATTTTATCAGAATTTTAAAAAAAAATTTATAAATATGTTTCAAAATAATCCTAGAAGGGGAAAAATTGATGGGCTTGTCAATGGAGTGGGATTAGCCACTGTTTGAAGTGTTAATCATACTGCTCTAGATGTGTGATTTTGGGGAGATCTTCCATAATACCAAGTTATGTAGCTGCCCACGGTTCAATGCCAGCAGAACAGACCAATGAAATATCCTTGTGTGGAATGGAAATATTTTCTCAAGTGAAGAAAACATACTTGTGCCTTTTCTTGAAATCCTATTCTGAAAAACAAAGTGACCAAACCTTTTATGAATGTGTCCGCTGCTCCTGAATCCGCTGGAGAAACTGTCCTAGCACTGAGCTGCATTAGGCCACATAATTGTGGTTCCCAAGGAAGCAGTGGAAGCCCAATGACTCCAGTCTTTCAAAATTAGATTGGACAAAATACTTTCAAATCTTCAGTAGGAAACAATCCTACTCCAGCCAGGCACTAATGTCGGTGATTTCTGTAATTTGCTTCTCCATTCAGCTCCAGCTGAAGGCTGCCGAATTCTTTTCATCTCACGGTGGAACAAAATGATTGTTAAATTATGTAATGGGATTTTTTTTTTTTAAAGAAAGAAAGAAACCAGCACTTGGTAGCAATGGGTTCCTGCAGCCACACAGCAATACTGATAATTACCACCACCACACAGTGGGGACCCTCCCTCCCCACAAGCAACCTCATCACATTAATAAACAGAGACAGGGCTCAACATGCAAAGCCCAGCAGCGAAAAGTCAATAACTTCACATCTCACAAGGAAGACATGATGGATCATTAATATTCTCCTGAAAGAAAGTTCTCAAAGAGTTGATGCTGGAACAAAAATACTTGTTAACATTTGATGAGAATTTACCATGTGCCAAGCACTGGGTGAAATGATTTACAACTTAGTCATTAACCAAACTGTTGTCTTGCTATTCTCCTTCTCTCAATTCCTTCCTTTATTTAGAAGTAGACGTTAGTTACGGTCTACAGCATTATACCACATAATCATTAAGCAACTAGCACAGTGTTAACACATCTGTTTTCTAAATTATCAGCTTTGTGATTTGGGGCAGGTTCCCTAACCACCCTGGGCTCAGAAACATCCCTTCTGAGCATCACCGTTATGCTAAAATACAAAATAAAAGCATCACCTTTATAAGTTTGATGTGAAAATTCCTTGAGTCTATCGATATAATATTTCTCTTGGTCAGAAATCTCAAAATATATCTATTATTTTTTCATTCTTTCTTTTGTTTGCATTATAAAAGTCAATAAGGGCCAAGCACAGTGGCGCACGCCTGTAATCCCAATGGCTCAGGAGGCTAAGGCAGGAGGATCATAAGTTCAAAGCCAGCCTCAGCAATGGTGAGACGCTAAGCCACTCAGTGAGACCCTCTCTCTAAATAAAATAGAAAATAGGGCTGGGGATGTGGCTCAGTGGTCAAATGTCCCTGAGTTCAATCCCTGGTAATCCCCCCGAAACCCCCCCAACACCCAAGAAAAAAAAAAGGCAATGAGAAGGAGTTTCTGACTTGGAGGGTAATATCAATAGGTCCTTGAGGCCCACTTTATTTGGACTGGGGAAGACAGAGTGAAAGATGCTGAAAGCGTGTCAGGCATATATGTTCCCAAAACTTCCATTAAGAAAAGAGTACTAAGGACACATGCCATTGTTTTAAAAGTTTGTATCCCAGCAAGAAGACACAGTGGTATATCCCACAACAGTGGATCTTTCTCTTTGGGAGGTGGTGGTGATGGAAGTTGGGGAAGGAGAGATGAAAAGTACTCTTACATTTGAAACTCTCATTCCATACCACCTACATAAATAATTGGTCAGAAACAAACATGCATGCCATTGGGATTTGGAAAGAAGGAAGGTAAAGTCGAAGGTGGGAGAGAAACATGCTCAGGCACGCTGGGCCTGGCCTGGAGGATGTGGTCTAAACAGAGCACAGCGAAGCAGCAGCAAATCACCAGAAACGAGGATTCCTGCCTGGCTTGAACAGGAATAGTTATTCCTATATAAATAAAAGGAGACTAAATTTTTGAAATAGAGTTTTGACATATTTCACAATTTTCATGGTTGGTTGTTACATATTTTTTTCAACTGTCTTATATTTCTGACAAGTGTGAGATTTTCTCTCAGAGGATGGGAGGCACTTATTATGCCCTCCTGTGTGCCCCCACACCCGGGACAACACATGATGAGGGGGCTCCAGCCTCAGCTGATCCCAGAGGAGTTTCAGAAGCACCGGGTCAGGCCTGAACGCACCTCTTCCCGAGGCACAGACAAGAGCCTGCGGAACAGAACCACCAGATGAGGTCATTTCTAGCCTTCCCTTTCCAACCCCGGAAACCTCTGAAAAAACTTTAAAAGGTTAATTCTCAGAAAGCAGGGTGATTTCTGAGGTCCCTAAAGGATTCACTCACTTTCTAGTTAATTGGTTTTTAGTTCCTGAACAAGAAACAAGGCCTTAAGATAGTATTTTAAAACAGCATGTACTAACCCAGAACACAGCAACAGGAACTCATTTCCCATCCCATGTCACTAGTCAGTCGCCCACAGAATAAATGACTATTAACAGATCCCTTCTCTTTAATAGTAAAAGGAGAGATAGCAGCAAGAAGTGAGGAAGAGGAGAAGGCAGATGAAGGGCTTTCTAAATGAACCAAGCAGGTGAAGAGACACCCTGAGAAAGGATGGGAAAATGTGTGGTGCACACCTGTAATCCCAGTGGTTCAGGAGGCTGACACAGGAGGATCACATATTCAAGGCCAGCCTCAGCAACTTAGTGAAACTCCACCTCAAATTAAAAAAATTAAAAGGGCTGGGAATGTGACTCAGTGGTTAAATGTCCCTGAGTTTAATCCCTGGTACCATTAAAAAAAAAAAAAAAAAAAAAAGGATAGGAAAGAAATTTCCAAGGATTCACAACTCTGCAAAATGATTAGGGTATTGACCTTGAAAGTCCAGAAACTGAAGTGAGGCACAAGATATTTTTTTATCTTGTGTGGTTGGAAACAGCCATGGATCTCATCTGCATGACTTATGAAGGTGTAAACCAAACCCACGTTCTATAACTTTGTTAGAGAAGAGCTGCTTCATTCACCAAAAGTTGTCTAAGTCTCACAATATAAAAGATGTGAACATAGAAACACAAGATACAAATCAAAAACTAGCTGGTATACATATGAATACATTTATCATTCAACTTACTGACTGAAGTAAAGTAAAACTGTTCAGCATTTCAAATTTGAAAAGTAACTTCAACAGCCTTTTGCATTCATTTTTAAATTAGCATGTATGGAGGGGGCTCTTTTGGTTCCTGTATTTTATATTTAGATTTGAAAAGAGAATGCTTGAAGTACAAATTCTAAGTTTTCCAAAGATAAGAAAATGAGTTCCAAGGTTGAGAAGTGCCTCAAACTTGGTCAATAAGTCTTCTGGACAATGAACAACTTTATACTTTGAGAATGACAAAGGCACTTTGAATATACTGAGGCTACTGGTATTTTTAGCAACCAGAAGACCGCCCAAAGGGCAGCCTCCCACACATGCTCAACAGTCGCCCATGTCTGAGCAGACAGACAGCTCAGACTCAGCATGAGAGCATTCAAGGAAACACTGGAGAAATTAGCTATGCTCAGACTCAAATTTCACAGTAGACATGCAAGATCTTCTGCAGAATTGTTCTTAGTAGGAGTAATTCATTAATGTCCATTCTGTCCACAGACCCAATTGTAGAAACTAACCTTAAGGAAGTAAGAAATAGTACAACTCTGCATCTCAGAATGTTACATCCAAATACAAGAATTTGGGATGAGAATGAAGGAGCAAGTTTTCAGACAGGTTAAAAATAGAAAAAGAGAAGCCAGGCTTGGTGGCACACACCACCTATAATCCCAGAGACCCAGGAGACAGAGTTAGGAGGATCGCAAGTTCAAAACCAGTCTCAGCAACTTAGTGAGGCCTCAAGCAACTTAGTGAGACTTTGTCTCAAAATAAAAAGAGCTGGGCGGGTTGGAGTTGTGGCTCAGTGGTAGAGCACTTGCCTAGCATGTGTGAGGCCCTGGATTCGATTCTCAGCACCACATATAAATAAATGAATAAAAATAAAGGTCTATCAACATCTTAAAAAAAAAAAAAAATATATATATATATATATATGTATATATATATATATAAAAGAGCTGGGGATGTAGCTCAGTGGTTGAGCACCCCTGGGTTCAATTCCTGGTACTTAAAAAAAGAAAAAAAGGAAAAGAGAAATACTAGCCTTAGAACATTTAGGAACAAGCATGTTGGTAGTGAATACTTTTGAGGTGTGCTCAGTATAAATAGGAACATAGGCTCAAAATGAACCTAAAAAAGAAACCAGAAGGTTTTCAAAGTAACTTTAGACATACATAAAGTCCTTCTGCTAAGATAAAAAGCAGTTTAAACACAATTCTAATGAAATTCTTTGGGGTAGAAAAAGAAATTGGTTTCACATTCTTGTCAAAGAATCATCCATTAATTTAGGTGTGGTTTAAGATCTGTGTTGCTATCTGAGCATCTTACATTCTGTCTCTGTAAGTCACACAGTGGGGTGATTGTGACACCTGGCAGATTGTTTACAATTATTCTCCCTACCATTTCAGGCACTCCTCTATTGACCAAATTCAACCTTTAAAAATCTTCTCCTCACAAATAATGAGATTCAAACACTTCTCCAGATGAGTGATCTAGCTCCTATCTATGAAAGGAGTTTTTCACTCATAAAAGAGAAGATTACTGATTAAAACAATTATAAAAAGAAGACAGTCTCATTTCTGATACCTAGAACTAAGAGAAAATTTAACTGTTCAAAGGCTCAGCTACAGGTGGCTGAATTTTTAATAGTGTTATCTATAGCAATTTACATTTAAATCTTAAAACAATCAAAAATGAAATGGGCATGGTTTTTTTGCCAAGCCTAGATGCCACAGCAATTTAAATCTAAACTATAACAGATTTAAGTTTGGGGGGTATGGCCAATGGCAATGCAGATTCTAGAAAGGGTCTCTCATTGGTCGTGACATGAGTTCACCTCTTAGTTCATCTCAGTGGCTTATTCTGGATGATCTTACACAGGGCCTGGACAAGTAATGCAAGCATATGAGGCTGACTATCGATGAGAGACAAGAGAGTGATGGGGCCTCTGGTACAAAGTGAGGTGGCATGTGTCCTCCCAACAGCTGGCAAACTGTTCTAACATATTGCTGCTATTTGGGATTTCAGGCCCAATATTTTTAGATCATTTGATTTTTCAAACTTTTCAAGAAATCCAGACTTCTGTGTGAAACAGCTCAATTTTTCTAATGTTGGCGTAATTAAAACGCTACTACCTTATGTGAACCAAACTCAACATATTTAGCTTCTGTGCTTGTCAGTTTGCAAACTCAGACCTAGTCCACCATTATCATTTTTATAAGGTAAAAATCAAATGCCAGAGACACTTGACTCTACTAAAACTAGAATACTGGTCCCTGGATTCTCAGGCCAGGTTGCAGTTAACTGCTAGAACATTCCTCAAAAGCATACAATATAATTTCCTGACTCCTACTTCTGCAAGTCTGCAGCATTACAATATAGTTAAAGGCATACTGAGCCATTACATTACAACAATCTGCTATATTACTTGAACACTGTGTATTTTGAAAGCTAATTAGAAATGTATTTCTAAGATATTCTGGCCTGTGATTATTATGGTAGTATCAAAAGAGATGGCAAAATATGGGAGATTTTGTGCTCTCATTGTAGAGAAATTAGTCCATTTAACGGATAGTACTTCTCACTCCTGCTATCTGACCGGCATACAGCAAAATAGGACAGCCTCTCGCCCTGCAGAATGAGATGGTAATGTTGTATGTCAGAGTTCGACTTGTTTCCCAGAGATCAGAATCTTTATTGAAAAAGCTCCCTTTTTTGATTTCCGGATCAGGCCCGGAGCAGTTGATAAAGGAGAATCACTTGGCCATTATCAGAAGTAGTTGTGTTTCTACAAAGAGTGGTACTAAACAAGAGTTTATCTCCACAATGAGACTGATAGAATTCACACCGATTATATTTCAATCAGACACCTGAAACACCACATATATTGTCTGGGGAAATATTGCAATCCTCTGTCCCCCGGTCACAGTCAAAGAAATATTTGGGGAGTATTTCATGTAGACTGAACACAGGAAATAAATGTTAGAGAGTGCTGTTCTTGGTAGCATAAACTATGTCTCTATATGATCCATAATAATATTTTTACATCAGTATAATCCTAACAAAATGCCAAGAGTCCAAAGAGTCAACTAACTATGACCTTTGCAATTATTTGATGAAAGATTCCCAAAAGGTTTAATGTAATTCTCAAAATGTATTTCTTACACTATACAGCAGTTTTATTAGTAGTAGCTAACAGGTCCTACTACCCTCTTTGAAAGGCAGGGAAATTGAGGAATGAAGATTAAGAGTGAAGTTAAAACAAGTTTATTTATACAAAAAGCTTCAATCCCATGTGGAACTCCAATCTCTGATATCAAAACCATCTTTCATGACTGAAAAGAGAAACATGTAGGGTCTAAGAGCTTGATTCTGGCATCAGACAGCCTAGGGTTAGCTGCACACTGGCTCCATCCAAGTTCTTTGCTTGGGCAATGTTCCTAACTTCTCTGAGCCTCATTTCTTCATTTGTAAAGTGCAGATAATAATCATCCACTTGTAGAGAGGCTATAAAAATCTAATGAAATAATATGACAATGTTAGCAAACATAGCCATTGGCACATTGATAAGAAGGTGACAAATATTACTTATCACTGTACACAGTAACAAAAGACCCAAATTCAGTGAGTTCTGACTTGTAATAGTGCACACTATTATATTTTGTAGTCAAATTTCCACCAATATTATAAGCTAATATCAATTTCCTATTATGTTTCTGTACTGCCTTTGTGATTTCAAAATTCTTCCTTCGTCTGTTATCACACAGAAGAGCAACCAGGAAAAGAAAGGATTTTCTTGTCCCTGTGAGGCCTTTCCTAGCTTTTATCTCATCCTCAGTGATATAGAACTACTGGACAATTGCTAACAGAGATGGTCAGAACAGTCATTTGCATGATCCTGAGTCTGACAAGTCCCTAGGCCCTCTGTCTTCCAAACCAGCAGAATTCGGGGTTTAAAAGTGTCACATGGTGACACCTGGATTTAATTACAGGTTGGGAAAACAGATGTGAAAGCAGGACTTCTCCCCACGTGGTCCAGTTCAGAAGTGCTTGCTACTTATAGGTCTCCCTTTACCAAGTTGAGGAAGAGGATTAGCTTACTCAGTCTCCACACTGGTCTCCTTGCTCCTACCCTTGCCCCCATTCAGCCTGTTCTCAACCCAGTAACCAAAATATCCCTTCATTTTGTGGGTCAGATCCCATCAGTTCACCTTTAAAGCCTTCCAAGGGCTCCCCTGCTTCATAGATAGTAAAAGCTGAGATCTTTCCAGTGTCCTTGTATGGTCCGGCATAACATAGCCCCAGGTTTCTGTCCCACATCTCTCCCTTCCACTCACTCAGTCCCAGCAGTGGCCTCATCATTATTCCCAGAAAGCAGCAGGAATGCCCTTCCTCAAGTGAACTACAACAGGGCTCACCCTCACCTCTCTATGCACCACTGCCACTTACTCCGTTCAGGTTGCTATAACAAAAAACCAGAGCACCTGGTACATTGATAAGCAGGTGGCTTATAAACAAAAGAAACTTGCTTCTCACAGTTCTGGAGGCTGGAAGTCCTAGATCAGGATTGCAGCAAGCTGAGGTTCTGGTGAAGGCCTTCTTTCTAGTTGCAGATCACAGACTTCTTGAAAGGAAAGCATGAAAGCTCTCTGGGTCCCTCTCCTAAGGGCACTAATTCCACTCATGAGGGGTCCACCTTCATGACCCAATCACTTGCCCAAAGCTTTACCCCCTCACATGCTGGAGGAGCAGAGCAGGGGTGAAGACCTTGCCTAGCAGGCATGAGTCCCTAGGTTCCATCCCCAGCATTGCCAACAAGCGCATCCTCTGAATACCATCACACTGGGGTTCTGATTTCAACATATGAATGTCGGGGCATAAACCTTCAGGGCACTCTGCATCCCTTACTGTACTTCCCATCAACGCTTCCCTGTTGTGACAGGTGCTCACCAGCTTCCAGCATTCTCTATAATTTTCTCATTCATCATATTTATTGTCTGTAGTCTGCAGCAAGAACATAAGTGACATTAAACTGGGGACTTTAACCAATCTGTTTGCTAATGTATCCTGAGTGCCTAAAAGAGTACCTTGCACCAGTGACGAACAAATGAATGACTGGTGAATAAATAAATGAACGTATACATCTCCAGGCTCTTAGTTCCCAGCAACTACAACCATCTCTATGGGAGGAGCAATTGACCAAGGTGAGAACTGGCAGGTTGAGACTCATTTTCAGGAAATAACATCTCCCAACCTCCCATTAACCCCATGCAGATGAAAACAGGCTCACTGCTTTCTCCAAAGGCCAACATGAAAATGGACTGAAGATTTTGCTCATTTAAAAAAAATTTTAAAGCCTCCCATTGTCTTTCATAGAATTTCAGATCAAGCTAACTTGTCACATTTTAGGATATCTGCAGTCTTGTCCTTCATCATACATTAGTGAGCTTTGAGGTCCTATAAAATCAACTAACATCACCGAAAACCAGAGAAAGAATTACAACCAAATTTCCTGCCAGTTTTAAAAAATTTCAAATTAGGAAAATGGTGAAAATGAGTTCCACCCTGCTTGATGACCCCTTTCCTTCTCTCAACCAAAATACTGCAAATAAACATTTATATCCAAGAAAATCAACTACCCTACTTGGCCCATCTCACAAAAGGAATAGAATTAATGGTTAGATGTGACTCATCGAGAAACAGCTGCACTGCCTCAGGTGATAAGCTGGAAGATGGACCCAAAGCACTGTTTTTTGTTTTCTATATTTTTTCAATTCGGAACTACAAGTCCTGACCATATGAAAACCCTTTCCACAGATGGCATGAAAATAGCTATCATTCCCTGTCAGATGTGCATAATGCTGCAATGAAAATGGGAGTGCAGATGTCTCTTGGACACATTGATTTCGCTTCTCTTGGATATAACCAGAAGTGGAACTGCTAGATGATCTGGTAGTTCTATTTCTAATATTTTGAGGGACCACCATATATGGAGGGATTGCCAGTATTTTGAGGCGCCATGTTTTCCATAATGACTGTACTAATTTACATTCACGCCAGCAGTATGCAATGGTTCCCTTTCCTCAACAGCCTCGCCAACGTTATGCAATTTTTGTTTGTCAATTATATCTCAGTAATACCAGTGGCAGGGCAGGATAGGGACTGGGGTGTACCTCAGTGGTAGAGCATTTGCCTAGTGTGTTGGAGGCCCTGGGTTCCTTAGAACCTCTGCACTGTAAGCAACAACAACAACAAAAAACCTCAAGTAGTGGTTTCTCTTGGGCTGCTGATTAGGAGGAAGCATAAGGGGTCCCATGGTGCAGCAATGAATTAGGGGAAAATAATTATCATTTTCTATGTGTCATCTTCTTCAGCTCATGGCAATATGAGGTTACTGCTAAGCAGGAGGAGTCTTGACAATGCAGAAGTCCTTTGGGAACACAGACATTCCAACTAGTGCCACCTCGTTATATCCTGTTGAACCTGTAGGCCTCAGGAAACCTGTTCTTGAAAGTACTTGTAGCAGCAATATCACTGTCATGAACAAATCAATGATTCCTTCAACATCATATTGCCCTGTACTTCCAAGTGCTGAGGAGGATGATAAGATGCAAAAGGCACAATGCATGTCCTCAGAGAGATCTGACTGTCATTATGAGGAGTGAGGACAGCCCAACAGGAAGCAAGAAGAAAAAAAAAAAAATAAGAGAAGCAAAAGTGGTTCAGATACTCTATTCACGAGAAAGACCAGGAAAAAAAGCAGACAAGAAGAGAAAATGTTTTAAAATTAAATTACTAAAGTTACTCTCCAGAAGTAAATATTTTCAACACCATTAGTATTATTACAGACATCCCAACTATGTCAATATTGTATTTTCTTTTTCCTTTAGTTTTTTAGAAAATGTGAAGACAGCGTAACTAATTATGACCTCTCCAAAAGGCTTTTAAAATCCCACTATAATTGTTAATGATCATCCATTTATAAATATAGATCTGTATCAATTAATTCCATCATGTTTCTTAAATGATTTCCTACTGGTTAACTTGTCCATTCATGTTTGTATAGTTGCCCAGATATTTACATAGGATGCATTTTTGCATGCGGAAATACTGGTTCAAAAGTGAGGCATCTTCTTTGAAGACATCTTTATGTCTATATATCTGCATGTCTGTGCACATACATATGAGCATGTACATGTTGTGTCTGTGTGCATCTGTGTGTACTCCAATTGCATTTGAGTTAGGTTGCACCAATATCTATGCCCATAAGCAGTGTGTATATGTGTTCATTTAAAAATAATTGCCAGTGTACTAGGTAAGAAATGGCTAGCAACTTTTATTTTCCATTACACTTATGTTATTAAGTAATGGTAACATTTAAAAAAACACATATTTTGGTAATTGACATTTCTTCCTGTTTTAGTTGCTATCTCGTCCTTAACTCAATCATTCTCTTAGTAGTTTCCTATTTTTTCTTTTGGTTTATAAAAATTCTTCATCTCTGGAAGTTATTAAATTCTTTGCTCATTGTATTTGAAATAAATACTTTTACCAAATTAGTTATTTGCATCTTTACTTTTAGGTAATGGGAAATTTTTAAAAATTCATATAGTCAAATCCATTAAAATTCTTTTCCTTTGTTGTCATCAATCTCACTTTAGAAATCATTTTTATTAATTTAAAATTTATCTTCTCCTACTACTTTTACATTTTTAATCTTCACATTCATATCTATGTACATTTAAAGGCATAATTAAAATCTAATGTAATTTTTTCAGAAATCACATAAAATAGTTTATACAATCAGTGATTACACAAAATGGATGTGTTTATCCCAAAGTGAGTGTTTCTTTTCTTTTTTTTTTTTTTTTTAATTTTAAATTTGAAGATGAATC
Source organism: Sciurus carolinensis (assembly GCF_902686445.1). NCBI lineage: Eukaryota > Metazoa > Chordata > Mammalia > Rodentia > Sciuridae > Sciurus > Sciurus carolinensis. Next base: position 41,957,837 of record NC_062221.1, read on the forward strand.
TTACAGGGAAAAAAAAGTCCCAGCAGCTCTTTTCACTTCCAAAGATGAAGTATTCAATACCACATGGCATGAAAATCTTGGTAGTTTTTCAGCTGTTACATTATTAACATTATTAAATTTTTTTGGTTTCCAATTACATTCACTGTATGTTTTGTCTTCTCAACTAGATTGCAAATGTCATAGGTAGCTTCAATCCAAGTCTGAGCTCTTTAAGAATTATCCATGAAACATTAATCACTAGATCCACATAGTTTAGCATGGGCTCTTAGTAGGCACATGATAATTCAATGAATTCTGTGTATTAGATTCATACCAAGACTTCTGGAAGATGAGCAAGACAGTAAGTGTTTAAAAGGGTGTTTTAGAGTCACTAATCCATAGCATCATGTGAGATGAACTGAAGTTTAAGAAACAGAGAAGTAGATCAAGTAGAAGGCTATTGCACAGTCTAGGCTTCCACCGAAAGTTCCCCTACTAGAAGGGTGATTATAAAATGGAAAGGGAAGGTTAAACTAAGACGGCTTTCCAAGTCTCCTGAAGGACTAATGAATTATAATACTTCCTGTGACAGAACTGAGGAGGGTGAGAAGAAGGCAGTGTGGACTGTGGTAGAGCAACAACAAGAAGTGGTGGTTCTGGTACCAAACACGCTGAAATTCTTATTAATGTGCCTGTCAATCAGAGCTCTCTTTTAGAGTCTCTCAAAGACACAGGACTACGGTATACATAGCTAAGCGGACTGGGAAACAATGCAGGAGGAGGGAAACATTTGCAGAATCCCTATAATGGGGTCAGGCATTGTGTTAAATATTTTACTTATCAAATTGTAATTTATATTTCAGAATTATCCACACATGTTATAGATAGATAGGACAAAGAATTCCATAGCTTCAGCCAAGCTACTCCACTGCTAGCTACACAGACTCAAAATAGTTTATCTTCCCCATAAACTATAGTTTTACCATCTAAGAAATGAGAATACTATTTACCTCAATTAAGTGAAATAAATTATGTAATTCATAAACAGCAAATAGCATGGTACCTAAAATATAATTAAATGTAATAAAGGACTATTGATAAGTGGGGGTAAAAAAACCCCAGGAATTAACAATCAGCATTGGGGATGGTCTCTATTGAGGGATAGAGGATTTAAAGATATTGAAAAGATGAAGTAGGGTTCAAGAAAATGAGAGAAACCCTCCAAAACACAATGTTATGGAAACCATGGGGCTAAGTTTCAAATTTGAACTACTTAAGTCTACTAATGAGGATGAAGAAATTGACTATTCAGCTCTGAATGTTCTTCACATAATAAAAGAAACCTTGAATGGTATTACTTACCCAAAGTTGGTCATCCATGCCTGGAGGATTCTTTTTGATAAAAGCACCATAGTATGTAGCAATATTCCGGTGATGAGAGTATTTCTTCAACATGTTAATTTCTTGCTTGATTTCTTCCTCTTCATCCTAGGTTAGAACAGTAAAGAGTCTATCATGAAAAATCCATTGTCTTTAATGGAATTCCATCCTTCAAACTATTTATATCAACAAACTTCTTACATCTTTTCTTTCATGGTGATAAAAGAGCATAATTATTTTTTTTCTTTTTAATTTTTTATTAAATCTTTTTAATTTTTACAGATACATTTTGATTCATTGTACACAAATGGGGTACAACTTTTCATTTCTATGGTTGTACATAATGTATATTCACACTATTGAGCATAATTATTATATCTGACTAAAATGAAAAAGTTTACAAAATGACACAATGGTGGCCCAAGGGGTCCTCTTTTGGCCCAGGTAACAGACACTGCATGCAATCTGCTGGAGATGAAAAAGAAACCTGACTTCTTCACCTGGAGGAGATGAAAGTGGTCAGGCTGTTAGTCCATGCTAGGCCTCTGGGAACTAGGCCCAATGAGCTACCTATCACACTGGTCATATCCACTATGGGAAAGGTTCTGGAAAATGAAAGAGAAAAACACAGGCTCTCAGATTTAAATTTTGTTCGGTTCATTTTCTTTGAAGCCTGCCTTTATTGAAGTGCCTGACTAAAGGCGATGAAAGTCAGAAGGGAAAAGGAGCCAAGTAAGTTCTCTGGATCTAAAGAAGTTCACAAAGCAGGAGTACCCACATCACCTTCAGGAAACTCAACATGAAAAGAAAAGTGGAGATGCAGTGGGGCCCAGGATGTAAAAAGAGACGACTCTCCTACAGAGTTAGTTTCCTGATATTCAGGCTTCATTCATTTTGAGTTTCGACTTGGAGTCTACGAAAATTCCTGGTGGAGGGTGTGTGTTCTCCCCTAATTTTATTTTATGATGTGTACACATCAGTTGGACTGGGATGCAGTATTTTGAGTTTGTTGTAAAAAATTTCTGCCCCAAGATAACTCTTTAAGATGCAGCAGAAAAAAGGGCCTATTCCTGTAAGATGTTACAGTATCATGATTGAAAGACCACCTAGTGTGTCCCCCATCTATCTGCACCTTCAGTCCCTCCAGCTGCCTGGCCTCCTTCCAGTGTATCTGCACATGGAGGCCTTCTGTAGTCTCCCATGTGTGATGTCTTCTTTCCTTCTTCTTCCTCTTATTTTCTACACACCATTCCCGACTGAGTTTAGTTGATGCCCAGGGAAGTCCTCCTGATTCTGTCATGCAATGCCAAGTTCCCCACTAAGCCTTGTCTCAGCCTCCTACTGTTCTTCATAGTGGTATGGAGATATGCAGCGTCCCGTGCCATAATTGCCCTATTTCTTACTTTCTTCTCCATAGAAAGGTCTCTACCACTTCAGATCTCAGTTCCAGAGTTCCTGCTGGCAAAGCTACCTGATCTACCTGTCTTGGGATTCTAGCCATGAGAATCACCATGTGTCTTCCCTGAAGCACCTATCAGCATTGCCATTCCCTGTCAGTCCGTAGCAACCATACACACAGGAATCCTTTCTGTGTTTGTTTTTCCACATCACACCTTAAGCATTCAGTAAAATGCCTGTAAATAAAAGAGAACACAAGAAAGAAGTCCTGCCCAACACTCAGAGCAATACTAGTGATGTTCGAAGAAACAGACAGGGACAGGAGGAGAGTGGGGAAATGCTGACACTTCCTAACCAAACAAAAATAAGTTTAGCAAAAGAAAGTGAAGATTTGCAAATCCAGGAGAACTAAACCATGTTACACACCACAAGACATAACTAAATGGAACACTAGGTGATCTCAAGATAGAATATATGATAGCAATTCTGAGCTAAGGAGATGCATGTGGTCCCAGCACTGAGGAAGGAAGCTGAAGTGTGAGGGACCGGGACAGTGGCTGAGCGCATGGGTGGCACACTGCTGACCCACACGTCTTGCCTGCAGCAATGGGAAACTACCCACACCTTCATTGTGGGCCTACAGGAAGAATGACCTCCACAGACCTTCAACTTGTCAAGGTTGCTGCAACATACCACAAATGCCTTACTATGGTGCGTAGCAGCTATTTTAAACTTGCTGTGTGGAGCCAAATAATTGTGGACGCATGCAGGATGGGAGCAGATGTACTTTAGGGAAGCCTAAGTAGAAGGGGAGAAAAACCAATCTGAGGGTTTCTGTGGCCAGCACAGCCCCATCGCTGACAGCTGCTTTGATTAAAAAGGCAACTGTGGGAGGCAGTGAAAGAGACAGATCACTTTCTGACTGTGGCTGATAGTCTGGGCTTCAGTCATTCTAAGTGAGAAGTCAGGCTGGTTCCACAAGTATTTGCTTCCTGCCTTTTGGGTGCTCTGCAAGATGGCGGGTGGTGTGCCTTAAAAAAGCTTACTAAATCATTAAGAAAATGAGTTTATGAAAGAGTCAAAGAACAGTGCAATTCAGTATGCAGTTCAATCTACAATAAATAGTATTGGAGGTAGCTATGAAGTCAGTACATTCTCCATCACTCTGCAAAGACAAACTGAGGCAATTATGAAAATGCAGGAAGTATATGCACTGAGTTCGGGATTAGAAAGATGAGGGTGGGAAAAGGGGCTATAGCTCGGCAAGAAAAGCACTTGCCTAGCATCCGCAAGGACCCAGGTTTGATCCCCAGCACTGCAAAAAAGAAAGGAAAGAAGGAAGAAAGATAAATAAGGGTGGAAAGGTGGGGTACATCTTGAGTTTGGACGCCACCCCTTCCTGCTGCAAGAACTCAGAAAAGCAACCTACCTTTTTGGAGTCTGAATTTTCTCATCTATAATGAAATACAGATATTACAAGTCCCAGTTTTTTGAGATAATTAAATAAGGTAAGGTGAAAGTTATAAAGTATAATACATAATAAACATCATTATTAACCTTCTCGACCAAAGTTAATAAATAAATAAAAAGACAGGAGAGCAGGAAAGGAAGTCATTTGAATTTCAAGCTTAAATTGCATTGTTTTCCAAACACAATTATGGAACATTGGGTCATGGTCATGTAGCTACAATATTCAATCTTGATCTTGACCTTCTATGGTCTGGAAAGTGAGCTTGCAATTTATCAGGGCTTCAGGGACACTGTTTATCCATGTTTCTAGCTCAGGAACTAATGGTAATTAGTGATTCAGTGAAATAGGGCGGGTCTTAACTAGGGATAACAAGAATTCATTGAACCGTGACACAAATGGTTCAGTCAGTCACGATATGGCCCATTGAGGGAGATGAGTTAGAATGCTTCAAAAGAACAAAGAGAACAACTGAGGCTAGAATTAGACTAAACAGTCACAAGACAAGGGTCGTCCTCTAGTGTGTAAATGAATTATTTCTTAAATATTAGGCATAGGGACCAAGCTCACTGAGAAGCTAATATCATAACAAAAAATAAAGTAGTGGAACCAAATTGTCTCAAACTTAAAAAGAAGAGTAATTTTAATAAGCCAATCCCAGTGCTTTAAGAAGATCTATTACTTCAACCAAAAGACTTCAAAATCTATTCTGATTTATTATGCTAACTTCAGGCAGGACATTTAAACTCTCGAATGTCAAGTTATTTTCAGCTGTAAATGGGAATAAGAAAGTCCCTCTGAGGTTCAGAAATGATGAAGTACTTATTGAATTATAGCTTTAGAATCAACATAAAGGAAGTGTTTTTTTTTTTTTTTTTCACAAGATCATGTGAATCTATTTATTGTTTAGTATTTGTGGTAGTCTGAAAAACAAACATGGCCGTGATATTTGACTGTCCCCAACAAGAGGTAGAGTCTATTACTCTTCTTAAAGTGGGGTTTGGCCACATGACTTGCTTTGACAGTAGGACATTAACAAATGTGCTGCAGCAGAAACCCAGAAAGCACTTGTGCTAAGATGTTAAAGCTCAGATCCAGTCCCAGATCTGCCTGACTCCAAACCAGTACTCTACCCAGAAAACTCTGAGACGAAGGTCCATTACCCATGGCGACTAAAACTAAAGCGTTCATCCAAAGAGTGTGGGAACACCTTAAACCAGGGGTGAAGAGAACCTTGACTTTTGTGCTCCAATCAATAGAGCAAATTAGCATACAAGACTTGTTTAAGCTTGATTTCAAGAGATAAAGGGGGGAGTTTTAAGATTCATATCTATCATATAGGGGAACACATTCTAAGTACCCACAATATGCCAGAATTTTAAAATGGAATCCAAGAAGAGGCTGGGGGTTGTAGCTCAGTGGTAGAGCACTTGCCTAGCAGGTGTGAGGCACTGGGTTTGATTCTCAGCACCACATACAAATAAATAAAATAAAGGGCCATCAACAACTAATAAAATTTTTTTAAAAAGTAGAATCCAAGGGACTAATCATCATGAAGTCCAGAGGAAAGTATGAGCTGAATAGACTCATAAAGGCCTTACCCCATACTGTGCAGATTCAGGACACTGGCTAGAACCACCCTTTCCCAGTAGCCCTGGCTGTTAGGCAGGTGTTTGTGTTCTGACCTTCAGCATTGACTGAATGTGACAAAAATGTAAAGATAATTTATTGTTCAATGATCACAGATGACTAGGATTTTAGGAGATCATCACTATCACTTAGAAAGTGGTTATAAGTTTTTTTTTTTTTTTTGTCATAATCTGCAGTAATGAAATTCTGGAATAGAAATTTTATTCAGGATGAAACTATACAGCAGACAAAAGCTAGTTTTAAATCAATAAACATTTACTTGTATAGCTTTAATCATATAATATTTACTTATACAGTTAGTGACAAGAGACTGCTTTAGTGACTATAAAATTAGAATTAATGGAAGAAATTTAAAGTCATGTATTAGCTTCAATGTCTTATTAATTTTTGGTTTTGTTTCAGTTCAAAGGGAGAGAGAAAAATTTCCATTTCCTGAGATAAACAGTTGCAAATGGTAAAAGCTATTTTCAGAGTTTGCCTTGAAATTTCGGTAGGCTCTTAATACTGAATGACATTCTGCACATGAATGGGGTGATCTTGCATCCAAATTAAGAGGCAGGCATTCTCTAATGTGGTCAAAGTTGATATATAACAAACCATTCTAGGTCTGTTTTTAAATCACAGTTTAATGTTAAAATATATTAGAAAATAAATGAAAATAAAGCATCTGTAAATCACCTAAAATTATCTCATGGTGGGGTTATGCACTTGCAATCTGTATTTTTACAGAGCTGAGAAACAAGCCCAGAGAGTCTCAATAAGTTGCCTAATTCTGCACCTCTTCATTGTAGCATTGAAAACTGAGGACTTTCCCATGACATTCTGCAGGCAGCAATGGACTTGTTGTTTATGTTAATCCTAAGCTCAATGAATTCATATAACAAATATTTATCAAAAGCCAACTATATCCCGGGCATAGTGCTCCATGCTAATAACATAGTAATACTCATGGGCATAATGGATTCAAGCTCTGCCACAATAAAACTTTCTAGAGTCTAGTGGGTGACACAGATGTACAAAAAGAATGCCACAAATACATGCAAAATTACTACCATGAAACATATGCAGTAGCTGATCTCATTGGCCCCAAGAATCCCGAGTTTGAGTTGAGTTCTAAAGACCATGTGGAAGTCATTCACTGAAGGACAGAAGAAAGAGAAAGCATGATATCTGTAACTGGGGAGAGAATCATTTTCCTGAGAGAAAAACAGCATGTGCCAAGGCCCCATAGCTGCAGGAGGATTCCACGTAATTTCCTAAGAGGGGTCATTGTGCCAGGGGAGAAAAATGAACTGTCTGCAAGAGGCCCAGTAACAATAACAACAATGTGCATTGCACACCGTGTCTGACATATCTAATGCTTTGTAACTATATTTACTTCTTACCTTATCAAAAGAGTGGTATTATTCACATTTCTAGATGTGGAATAGGGAAAGTTCAGCAATATGCCCAAGGTAAAAGAACTATTAAGTGTCAAAACTAGAGCTCCAGAAGAGACTGATGATTGGGCCAACCTTCTCCCTCTTACAATAAAGTGGAGTCCTTAGAGGAACAGATAATAAAGTATGGTGTGTATCTTCCTCATCCAGAAGCCTCTACCAAGGCATAAAAGAAAACAATGAATTGAATAAATAAACAGATCTAAACTCAAGTGACCAAGAAGTAAACCAATTTTACCCCCTGCATGATGTCACTTATTTGGCTAAAGTCCACCAAAAATGAGGTAGCTTATATCCTCAAGGATCCTGAACCTACAATTCAGGTAACAGCCCACAGGAATTGGAATGAGTTGTGTTTCCTAACAGCAAAAATAGTGTAATGGGTCATGTCTCCCCTTGTGACTTTAGTTATCAGGGAAAATAACTACCAAGTTTTCTGTGGACTGAATATTTGGATTTTACTTTCATCTGTCTTTCAAATCTTTACATTTTATGCATACACATATATTATCATTTTGTGAAACATGTACTATGGGCCAGGTCCTACATTGGCGAGGAACGAGCACAGTCCTGGCTTTAGAGTTCATTGGAGTCAGTAGGCTTTAAATGATGGAAGATTTTTCATAAAGGCAAGACAAAAGAAGAGCTTCAAGTCATCAAGAAGAAAGTCAAAATATTGATAAGGCGGTCAAGTCACAAAAAAACAAACAACAAACAACAAACCGCACAAAACAATAAATCTCAACAAGAGAAAGCCCAGAAAAGTCAAAAGGGAAGAGAAATGTGAGGAGAAGTGCTGACAGCAGAAAGAGGGGGCAGAATCTCAGAGGAGACCCCACTGTTGAGGGACTTCCCTGGGGTTCTGGATCTGAACACCCAAGAATTCCAAGCACCCCAACTTCTGTGTGCCAATTTCTTCATCTGCATGCTTCTGAATCCCACCAGGGACTGAGAGCTTTAAATATAATTTTGACCAAATGTTTGGAGATACATGAACAAAAAGCACCAATGAATACAAACCACAATGATGCGAAAATCTTTTTTTAAAACAAGCTCTCATCTTTATTAGTTTGGAAGTACAGACAGTAGCTCCCAGGTCCATGTACTTGCTTTTAAGCAATCTCTCTAACATGTGAGCATACACCTACAATAAAGCCCAATATCCAGTCCATACACCAGCCACCAGCATGCATGAATGTGCAAAAACCCAGACACACATAAGCCACCAAAGGGGTGTAATCTGCATGCAAGGTAAGGACAGATGCTGAAGTGTGCACAGAGTGGGCAGCTCAATCTGTTCATTTTTAGAACTCTAGAAGCTTTCCAAGTTGTACATGCAGTACAGCACACATAGTTGAAGCACCGGAAATAGCCCCAAAGGTAGAGAGTATTACAGAGAAAAAAAGACATTGCATCTTTGTTCTGTGAAAAGGTCTTATTATATGCTTTACCAAATTGTTCTGTCTGCTAAACATGTCTACCTGAAGGACTCCAAAGGAGAAGTTCTGAGGAGGTCTCTGCAACAGAGGAGTTCGGGAGAGGATTCCCAACCTGTGCTGAACCTACCTGAGGGGCAGGCTCCCACATCTGCAGAACCCCCACCCCCACCGCTAATCAAGGTATGACCGTGCTGTAGATCTCACGAAGGGGTCACTGTTATAGTGTAAATATGAGATGTCCCCCAAAAGTTAATGCGTGAGACAATGCAAGAAGGTTTAAAGGTGAAATGACTGGGTTATGAGAGCCTTAACTCAATCAGTGAGTTAATTCCCTGACAGGATTAACTGAGTGGTAACTGTCGGATGCTAGGGTGTGGCTGGAGGAGGTGGGTCCCTTGGGGTGTGCCTTTGGGGTTTATATTTTGTCCTTGTTGGGCAGCGCTCTCTCTCTGCCTCCTGGTGTGATGTCCCCTGTGGCTTTCTTTCCCCACACTCTTCCACCATGATGTTCTGCCTCACCCTGGGCCCTGAGGAACAGAGCTGGCCATCTATGGACAAAGACCTCTGAAACTGTGAGCCCCAAAATACACTTTTCCTCCTTCTCGTCAGGTCTTTTGGTCACAACTTGAAGAAGCTGACTAAAACAGTTGCTTTATCAGAGGACATTTTCGGACCATCCAGCTAGGTTAGTTTTCTCTTAAATTGTTCCTTAATGCTCTGTACACTCCTTGAAAGCAAAAGAGAACTAAGATGAAAGTTACTGTTTCACTGTCAAATATAAGATTCCAGAAGATGGTACCCGTTTCTGTCTTGTTCATTGTTATCACCCTGGAGTACAGCACTTTCATTCGCTCATTTTCAATGAGTGAAAGAATAAAATCCTGTGATTCTGGCCTTCAATTTTCCAGACAGAATCTAACCCCACTTTGTTTCCTGGATTCTTCTCGAGTGTGTCACAGAGACATACTATTCAAGGTAAAACTAACAAGTCTGACCTGAGATGGAGAGACAGGCTTAGAACAGACTAACATATTAACAATTAACTAACACAGGCATGGCATGTAACATAGTCCATAAGACTGGTTGCCACCCCATACATAGCTGCAGAGTTGCAATGGATACTCTAAAATCCTCTTCATTCCTATGACCTGTCCCACTTGGTCAGTCTCTGCATCTTAGCAAGACTAATCATTAAAATCATATATTAAGGATGTATGATTATATGTCAGACACTAGATATCATGTCCCACTTTAGTCTCAGAACAAGCTTGCATATCTGTAAACTGATCTAATAGACAAGAAAACTGAGTGAGGCTCAGAAAGGTTAAGAAATCTGTCCAAGGTCATAATCAGTAAAGGAAAGACAGGGACGTGAACCAGCTCTGCCTGCATCTGAAGGCCACACTCCCATGACACCCCCATCTCACATCCTATGAGGCAGCTGTGGTAAGTGTGGGTACACCCTGTCTGCTGTACTTGAAATCTGCTTCTGTCACTTACTACAAGGCTGGGGCGAGTTGCTTAGGTTCTATGTGCTTTCGAGTCCTCTCTTGTAAAATGGATATAATAACAGCATTCCCCTGAGGGAAGTTGTGTGAAAGATCATATGAGTTAATACATACTGAACACTAAGAGCAATAGCACTTGGCATATAATAAGCACTCAATTGATGTTAGCAATTTTTATTTTGGCTATGGCAATTGTTGTTAGCATTAATAGTACTGTTACGTTATGTGTTGTGCTACTATTCATTTCATGGAACTGCCTCCCTTGGGAGGGATGAAACAAAAGTACTTGAAGCACTGTGTCCCCTTGACTCTACCAAATGACCCAGGAAGGAAAAGGTTTTTTGTTTGTTTGTTTTGTTTTGTTTTTTTCTCTTTTTTTGTCCAATTTCAGCAAACAACCACTAAGCCCTTTAGCATAAGCAAAGTGCTCTACCAGAGATGGGAGAAGGCCCCATCCTTACTCTTCAAAAAGAGATAGAGACTGGTCACAGGCTTCACCTACAATAATTCAGTAAGACAAAAGTCTCAACTTCATGAATCAGCACTTAAGACAGATTCTTTTAGCAGGTAACATGCAACCAGGTGACTCTGCTATTCAAACTCTCGCTGCTGCAGTGGTTTGGGGGAAAGGGCCAGGCCTAAGGCCTTCTAACCCCAGTAAAGCAATCAAACAAACAAACTTGTATGTATGTCTCTATTATGTATTGGGTTTCCCCAAGACTATTTGATCAAAGTGGTATTTGGGAAAAGTAAAAAAATTGAAAACCTTGTAAACTCCTTGTCACAGTATTCAATTCTTTCATGACCTGGTCATGATTTGTTCAGATTTTTCTTGTATCAATTTTTTCTTGGCAGTTTTTAACATCAAAACTAAACTGCGTACAGCTTCCAGAACATGTTCTTCCAGCCTCCTTGCCTTGGTACATCTGTGTCCTTGGCCGGGAAATTATTTGCCTGATTACCCTCCTGAAGACGGCCCTATCAAACCTAGTAGGTAACCTTATTTATGAATTTTATAACCTATTACAAAAGGTATAAACTTTCCTTAAATATATTTAGAGTAAAGATGTGTTATCATGAGCTCCTCTGCAGGCAAAGGACCATTTGTTCATCTTTAAGTTTTTGATGTCTGTCATAAAGTAGGTGGTTAGTAGATGTTTGCTGATTAAATCAATCAAAAAGGAATCATACTAAATTAAACAATAAATATCACTCTATATTAATTGGTCTATATTATAAGGTCTATAGCAATGTGGCTGAGAGGATGGAGTTACACAGTTTAGGCTGAAATAGTCACCCCACCACAGAAGAGCCATGCAACATACAGAAAGATATTTAATGTTCTGTCTCCACATCTCTAAAATGGGGCTAATGATGGAACCTGTTTTGTAGGTTGTTGAGGGGATCAAATGAATTTATACGTAGAAAGCATTTCAAGAAGTTCTAGTGTATAACAGTCACCTGATTGATGTGAGCTATCACCAGTATTATTTTTGACTAGATATAAAAAATGTAACAAAGAGACACTTTACTTAAGGACCAAGTCTGTTTTAAACAGCTGCACTATAAATGATATGATATTAATGGAAGTCTCCTGTTTCTGCATACCCAGTATCCTTCCCCCTCATTTCTACAACAGTTCTCAGGTTTTTCTTTGAGGGATCAGTTCAGAACCAGACAGCTAACCCAAATCTGGTTAAAAGGAATCAGAGACTGGTTCAGAAATGGGGGCATGACCCACGTGAGGCCACTGGTACTCAGACTAACACATCTGCTGGGTTTAATGACAATGAGGTCATGAGAACATGAGCCTAGAGCTGGGGGTGGGAAGAAAGCAGAGCCCAGAGATGGACAAAGACAAAATTTCCCATCATATCATGTGACTTCCTGGATCCTGCTGAGTTCTGGTGAGTATGTGTGGGGTTTTTTGTTTGTGTTAATGGTGCTGGGGATTGAACCCAGGGTCTTGTGCTTGTGAGGCAAGCACTCTACCAGCTGAGCTATCTCCCCAGCCCCCGTGTTTGTTTGTTTTAATGCATACAAGCCAGTAAATCCCATTTCAGCTTCATCAGTTTGAGGAAGGGTTTGGTACCACCCCCGCAGTGTCCTGAGTAATGTAATCATGACCAGTCATTGTAAGAGTAAATACTTGAGATATTAAGTTATTATTTCACTAAATCTTATGTGTACTGTAGGGTTCATTGTAAAGGAACTAGCTTTACAGGGATTTTTATTCAAATGAAAATGGGGATTAGTTAAAAGATTATTAAAGAGCCACAGGCTCTTCACACTTGGTGGCCAGAAAAGAGTAAATACAAGACCCAAGAAAAGGGGACCTCTAACTTTGGCATGTGTGGGCCTTCTTGAGGAGCTTGTAGAAAAGACAGCTTCAGAGGTTGTGTCCTCTGCAGCAGGCTTGAGAATCTGCATGTCTCCTGACCACCAGAAAGACACCGACCATCCACGGAGGTTGGTAGTCTGCTTTGAGAAACACTGCTCTAGAAGGCCCAAATCCCCTTAGCTGTTGTAGATAAATCTAAAGAACGCAAATCCAGAGGGGAAGGAAGTCCCAGAAAGCAATGAAATGAGAAGATTTCCATAAAGATTTGGGTAACTAAAAGAACTTCAAAACCAAGTCCGAGAGTAAGCAGTAATTCTGAAGCAAATGCTGACCAATTTGGAAGGGCCTAAGCTCTCAGGCTGGAAAGATACAGGCACTGTATCTAGTTCGCTCTGTGGCCATTTTCTATAAAATGTAAGTGATATTGAATAACAACAACAATTTAAAATTTAATTTCAAGCTATGGCTTCATAAATTTCATTAAAGAAAACTATAGTAGTGTGTAGTAGGTCACAGCATACAATCAACAAAGACAACCTTTGAGAATTCATCTCAGTTTTTAACAGAGCAGCTATAATGAGCACAATTATGATAATTGGTAAGAAGCTTTTGCAGCATTCCAGAGTACACAAAAGACAACATGGAAAAATGGAGTTGCTTGTTTTGTAAAGACCCCACGTGAATTTCACAAAGGAAATCTTATGTTGACTGCAATGTATAAGGGGATGACACAAAAGTCACTTGATGTACATCAGACATTGTGGACATAAGAAAACCATTTCCTAATGTGTATCCATGATTGCCTTTGTTAAAAATCAGTGTCAATAATGTCACTATCACAGAAACTTCCCTGCCCTTTTGAACAGGGGTTTTCCAAGAGAGTTGAACCCCAAAACTATAAAGCATCCATTGTATGTAACGGGTTGACACTCCTAGGCATGTAAAATGGTGCTAGCATTGTACCAGCCTTGGGAGAACTAAGAAAGTAATTCTCAAATAATTTTCTGAAGAATTTAGTTGTGTAATGAAACCCAGCTGAGAAAAGCTGACACTCCTTAACCTGAAAATATACACTCTAGGATAAACTATTGAGTAACTTTTTTTCTCCAAGCAAGTGGTTCTCTGAACAATTTAAATCCTCACCAATGGAACCAGAAACTGGAAGAGTGATATTCAGTGTTCTCAAGTCAAACTTTGTACATCAACAATGTTATGCACTGAGATGAATGATGTCAGTGGAACTCAAATGTAGTTCTGCAGAGCCACACAACAGAACTTACTCTATAGCACGGATGTCTTGGACTCCATCACAACCATTAGTTGTTAAACTGACAAGCCCATCTCACCATATGGAGATCTGATTCAATCCAAGGAAAACACAGTAGTATGACTTCAGCAGGATTGCAAAACGAACTCTAATCTGTTCTGAGGTTGGGGTTTTGTTAAAGATTACACACTTATAATGGGTTTCAAGGTGAAGGTTTATAGTATCTGATTTTGATTTGGAGAAGGACTCTGCTAACTGAACTATCCCAAATACCCACTCCCCTTTCATTTCTGACTTACAGAACCTGTATTTTTTTTTTGGGGGGGTGGGGTGCTGGGGATTGAACTCAGGGCCTTGTGCATGCAAGGCAAGCATTCCAGAACCTGTATTTTTAATGGGACACATTGGTAGATAAAAAGATTACATTTCCCAGGCTCCTTTGTAACTACATATAGCTAATGAAAACAGAAGCAAAGATGGTGTATCCAAGTATAAAAGATTTCACTGGAAGGGGCTCTTTCTGCATCCTTGTGCTCACCTGTCTCCTTTTTTTATTTTTGCTGTCACAGAGTATGATCAATGGAAATCCAAAAACCATGTTGAACTACAGAGTGACCTTAAAAAAGGAGGCTTTGTGCTAGAATGACAGGGCAGAAAGACAAGCACTTCCTCTGCTCCACCACACTGCTGCCACACATCCCTGGACTTTCAACTTCCAGATCCCTTCAACCTGAGAGAGCAGGACTCTTCTATCATGCTCAATCCTCTGTTTCAAGTGGAAGAGCATAATCCAAATTAATATAATTCACATGCAATTTCTTATTTTGCAAAGGCAAAGTGAATTCAAAAACTAATTGAGATTAAATATTTGAATTGGCTTGTAACCTCTGCAACTGGAATAATGTACTTAAGCTGAGCAAAAAGAAGAACTTCATCCAACTGGTAATATACATAGGAACAAAACTTTTTACTTTTTACTTAGTTAATTTTCTTACTATTATTAATTATCTTGAATTTTTAAAATATACTTTAAAGAGAAATTCAAATCAATAATAACTAAGGAAAGTAAGTCAGCACAATATGTGGTATAAAGGAGAATTAGTGAAATTGGTATTATGGTAGGTAGTCACCATATAACATATATTATTGAAGGTAACAGATTGGGTCTGGAAAGCTTTGGTTTAAAGTCTGGCCTACAGACATACTGTGTATTCATTTTTTATTTGTATTTTGGTTCTTGATACCTTTATGTGACTCATTCAGTCTGTATCTATTTATATTGAATATTCCACTTCTGGGCCAAAGGGACTTTGGTGTTTTAGCTTTCATGTACAGCAGACACACATCTTAGAAAAATCCTCAGGACAATAAAAAATTATTAGCATGCTTTTGATGTCCAGTGAATCCTTTCAAGTCTGATTTTCACTCTGCACTCTTGAAAAGGCATTAAAATATTTTAAACAGATCTAGCAAAAGGATTGAAAGCATTAGATTGCATTTAAAATAAAATCTATTCCTTAGATTGCTTTTGATCATCCAGGAAGACATCTTGTTTCAGTGTTGTTCTATAATAAATAAAAATTTGTGTTTATGTGATTATTTGGTCAAAAATGTTTGTTTTGGAAAATATTCATGTTAAATATCCTACTAGGATTTTAGGGCTATCCAAGTTCTTGCCTACTCCAGTGTTAGGTAGACCTTTGGGGAAACTGTTAAGACCCATCTCTTCTGTGTAATCTCAGCATTATTCTTTTAATACCTTGAAATCCTTGTTCTGCCTTCATATGCAAATATCCATGGTTATGTTTATGTAAATTACTGGCACACATTATTCACTCTAAGTACCTTCGGCAGTGTGTAGGTACTAAATTTAATTAAAGTGATTTATCCATGGTCTTCTCAGTCTCTGTTGTATACTCTATATGTGAAGCACAAGTGGGTAAGGATCTTAAATATTTAGAAAGATTATTTTAAATAATCTTTAAGAAAACACTTTTTTTCCTCAATCACAAACTACTTTGTTACAAATGTATAGCTGTTGAAACGATAAGATAAAGATACGTTACCCCTGTGACATCCATGACCTTAATGGCTGCAAGCTGGCCAGTTTTGACATGACGACCCTATAAAGAAAAACAACAACAACAACAAAAAATTTAAATTTAGTTCTAATGAGTAATATTTACACTCAGTTCCAACCCATAAAAAATTTCCAGGGTTAATGTCACTGTATGTCAATGGGGAGACAGACTCGCACACATACATACTTCAAATGTTTTGAAGATTAATTTCTAGTTAGTATTTATTTTGTAAAACATTCTCCATCACTTTGTCTTTTGGGTTTATTTTCACGGTGGGTATCAAATTAAATAAAACGCAATGCTCAACAATTGGGTTCTGCTACTCTCCAAAGTGTAAGAAAGAGCTTGGGTGAGAGATGGATTTATGTAGAAGGGAAGCCAGGCCTGGAGGAAGGACACACAAACATCCATCAGAAAACAAGTGAAGAAACTTTAGTTGCCTTGATTCTTAATATTTAGTACTGTAACAAAATCAACGATATAGAATTTTGCTATAATTCACTTGACATTGTTATTTATCTTAAAAGGGGACCTAAAATGAAATAGTAATTGATCCAAATAGTGGCCAAGACAGTGCTGAGCTTTACCAACTGCTCCCTGCACCTGGGCATCTTTGGTCTTTCTTTTTTTTTTTTATATAATTTTGAAATTGTTCATTTCAGTTATACATGACAGTAGAATGTATTTTGACATATCATATATACATAGAGTGTAACTTCCCATTCTTGTGGTTGTACATGATGTGGAGTTACACTGGTTGTGTATTCATATATGAACATAGGAAAGTTATGTCCAATTCATTCTACTGTCTTTCCCATTCATGCATCTTTGGTCTTTGGAATGACAGCAAAGCAGCAACCACACAGAGCAATCAGAAGAAAATGGCATGGCAGCGAGGGGACAGGGCAATCCCACAGGAGTTTCTCTTTGCTTGCCCCTCAAGGAAACTTAATGTGCACATCCAACTCTGATAACAGCAAAGATGATCAGATCCATTACTTGTAAATGCATTTTATATATGGTTCCCTAGCCACATTTTATGCACTACAAGTTGAGTATCCCTTTTCAGAAATGCTTGGGCCTCATAGTGTTTCAGATTATTTTTTCATATTTCAGAATATTTGCACATACACAATAACATGGGATTCCAGTCTAATCACAAAATCCACTTGTTTCCTGTAGAGCTTATACCTAGCTTAGAGGTAATTTTAAGTATTTTTAGTGTGCCTGTGTCTTGATGGTGACCCATCACAGGATGTCAGGTGTGGAATATTCCATTTGTGGCCTCATCTTAGTGCCCAAGAAATTTCAGATTTTGGAGCACTTTAGACTTTTGGATTAGGGATCTCAATCTGTAGTGCTATCATGAAGTACATGAAGTATTTACAGTTTCTAAGATCAGCTGGGTTCAAATCTCATCTGCATGACATAACCCAAGTCCCTTCACCTTTTAAATCTCACTTTTCTCATCTGGAAAATAAAGACAATAATACCTAACTCAGAACTTCAGTGAGCATGAAATGAAAAATGCTTCATGTGCCTGTCACATGTTAGCTGTCGGCAGACACCAGCTGTCATTACTGATGGTCCTGTCTTGATTTTAAAGGTTGTCTTCCTTGTCAGGTTATGTTTCATGAAAGCACGAGTCATGCCTCCTCATTATATCCCAGGCCCTGGGATAGGAAGTGCCCACCCATAGACATGTGGCATGTTAAAGAATCACCAACAGCAGGTAACCGGCTGGGAAAAGATGAACACTGGCTGACCTCCAGGGTCAGCAAGGTCTGTGGTGCTGTAATGATGGCCTTTGCCAAGGAAACAACAGCTTACTAAGAAAGAACAAATCACACTTTGAAGGTATCTTCTTCAAGTGAATAATTTGTTACTAGGAAACAATAACAACTTGGCTTTTCCCATCAGCAACCTGGGAGTGAGCAGAACTAGCCTAAAGACTGGTAATGCTCCAAGAGGGAGGAGACAGGAGGAAAGCACACTGTTATGGTTTGGATATAAAGTGTTCCCATAAGGATCTTTGGTTGAAGACTTGGTTCCTAATGCATCAATGTTTAGAAGTGAGCTTTAGGGATGTGATTGGATCATGAGGGCTCTGACCTCATCAGTGGATTAAACCAGATGACCGAATGGACTCCTGAGAGGTGGTAGAAACTATAGGAAGGTTGGGGCATGGTTGGAGAAAGTGGAACATGCCCTTAGGTACTATCTCACCCTTCCCCCTCACTTCCTCCATTTCCCATTTCTTTCTCTTTCTCTCTTTCTCTCTCTCTCCTTCCTGGCCGCTAATCATGATGTTCTACCTCACCTCAGGCCCAGAGCTATGGAGCTAACCAACCATGACTGATATCTCTGAAACCATGAGCCAAAATAAATCTTTCCTCCTCTAAATTGCTTATGTCAGGTATTTTGGTCACAGCAATGAAAAGCTGAAAAGCACACAGTCCTTAAACAATGACTGTTTCTCTACTAAAGCACTGAAAGAGGGTAGAGAACTGTAGATAAATACAGAGGGTCTGTTTGATATCACATGGCTGATCTACTTTGAGATTTTTTGAGTGGTTCGGTAAGGCTGGATAATAGCAAGCCGCTGCGTGCAGCTTGCAGGGCCCTCTATGGCTGACCTCTTCTCTGCCATGCCACCTTGGCAGGCTCCCACCTGCTTGTACTCTGGGGTCCTTGAGATCCAACTGTTTGCAGTTCTCTGGAGGCACTGTATTGTTTCTTGCCTCTCATGCTCTATTTTCTTGGTCTAGGATGTTCTTTGCTTTCTTGAATCCCCTATAACCTTATTTTATCTTTCTAGACTCAACTGAAGTATCCCCTCCTCTGATATATTCCTGTTAATCACTGCTCACCTCTATGCAACCAGTGAACATGTCCTTTTTTCTATTATTGCACTGAGTCCAAAGGATCAGTCGTACCCCTCCCTCTCTCCATTTTTCCTCCTTCTCTCATTTCCTTCCCCACTGCCTTCACAACCTTTCCTCCAAATAAAACCTTAATTGAAATTTCCCCGTTCCAAGCAGGAGCTTGATACCCAAGTCTAGTCAACCCTGCCTCCCAACTCTTCCCGGTGTTGCCAAAGCACAGTCTGAGAAACTTAGCAGTAGATTTTTAACTACTGAAGAAGCAGGGAGTCTTCTCCAAGAAAATAATTTGTTACAAGGATACAACAATAACCACAACCTGGTTCTTTCTATCAACATCCTGAGACTGAGCAGGACCAGCCTACAACAGTACTGACCCAAAGAGCGAGAAGACAGAGAAGCAATCCACAATACACTTCTGACACGAGGCACTGGGCACTTTGGGGCTTAAAATCAATAAAATATCTGCTATTTTTGGAACTTAGAGTATTTTCTTTGTCTTATTTTTTAGTAACCACTATGAATGTGAAAATAAAAGCGTGTCTTTTTTCTCCATTTTAAATATGACTTCCAAGCTGAAATAATAGTTCTGGATGAATCTGACAGATGACTGCATAATGCACTTTGAGATGGCAGGGAGAAGTCAGCAAGATCCTGCAGGGTGGGGAAAACAAGCAGCCTCAGCTCAGTCCCAGGCCCAGGTATCCCCAGGTGCTGAATTCGGAAGCTGCTGAGCCATCAAACCCTGATGATCAGGGAGGGCCACAGGAAGTCACCCAGCTTGAGCTGCCCTTTACATCACCAGAGAATGTCAAAGCAACTTAGGATCCAGATTAAGGCAGATCTGAGGGGAATGGCTAGGAGTCAGCTGACCCTGAGGTCATTAGAAACCCAAGGCACAATTGTGATTAAGAGTTTTTAAAGAGGTAACTTTATAAAAACAAATTGAGTAGAACAGCCCCTGAGGTGCCTAACAATCCTGCCTTTTTACAGATGAGGCCAAAATCTCACAGCTAATGAGACCTGTATCCCAGGATGCTTCTCCTCTATCCACTTCTGCCATCTGGATCTTGAATGACAAATCTTCACAAGTGAAACTTTAAAATGATTTTTGAAACAAACCTTTTCATATTTTACTTGAGTTACACACTGCACTGTTCATCATTTGCTTCACATAGGAGTTTTTTAAACTTCTTTTTCCATTTGGGGGCAGGGTACTGAGGGAGGGTGTTATATCCCAGGGGAATAGAAAGTACAATTTTCATGTTACTCTCAATTTTAATTTATTTCCACTTATAAAAGAAATTAAAAATACAGACAGCATCTAAATTTGAATCTAAAATACCTGTTCAACCGAAGACTAAAAATTAAATTATAAAAAGAAAAAAATTACTAAAGGAAAAAAAGAGTTTAAAATTTTTTTCCACAAAAATTAGAGAACATGTTTTGTCAGAGTGCAGTTGCTGAGTTCTTTCTTTGTTTTCTTTCTCTCTCTTTTTTTTTTTTTTGGTGGGGGGTTATACCAAGGATTAAACCCAGGGGCATTCTATCACTAAGTCACGTCCCCAGCCCTTCATACTTTTTATTTTGAAACAGTTGATGAAGTCGGCCTTGAACTTGTAATTCTCCTGCCTCCTCAGCCTCTAAAGTCACTGGGATTACAGGTGTGCGCCATCACTCCCAGTTCCTGAGTTGTTTCTTTTCTTTTCTTCTTCTTTTTTCTTGGTACCAGGGATTAAACTCAGGAGTACTTAACCACTGAGTCACATCCCCAACCCTTTTTAAAAGAATAAACTTAGAATTTATTTTCCTATTGAAATAATCAACATCAACAAAAGTTAATAAACCAACTAAATCTAGAAAAAAAAACAAACTGGTCCAAAGCCTAGAATCAGATAATATCCTAAAGCATAAAATGTCTGTCCACAAGAAAGAAGGAAGAGAAGTACCCAGGAAAGTGGATCATGTGGGGTCATGGGTGCTGGGAACACGGGCCAGACTGGTTCTCAGACACACTGGCAAACCTACTCTCCTCTCCTTCTCTTTTCTTCCACCTCACTTTGAGGTAAAGATCTACACTTATTTTGGTTCCATATAAAATAATTCAACATCAAGGTAAAATCCAACTCACTCAAGTAGTACAGTACGCTAGCCCTTCCTTTATCTTCTCCTAAAATGAATGCAAGAGAAAAACAGTGGTTTTGTCTGAAATTGGCACATAACCCTCACCTCTGTTATTGCTGTTATTTTCTAAGGAACAGCAAGACAGCTCTCAAGCTGCTAGCCTGAGGCCAGGCTGGAAGAGAGAATGCTTTCCTTTCTAGGTCACCAAAATACATTTGTTTCCAGCAGAGTACACAAGCAAAAGTGAGGTTGTTGAAAATGCATACAGTCCCCCCACCATCTCCACCCTCCTGTCCAAGGACTGGCACACAGGCAGAGTGGCTCATTCTTCAAATTTGGCTTGGAGTTAATCTCGCCTTTACTGAGGCAGTCTTCAATTTCCTACTTGCAAATGAGTGCACCACCTTTGAGCTTCCACGGCATCCTATGCCAACCCTGTTGATCACAATGCCGTGATGTTTTTCAAAATGTGCATTACCAGAACCGTGAAAATAAATCAAATCAAATTGAGGACTTGGGGGAGCATTTCAATTGTAGAGTGCTTGCCTAGCATGCACGAAGCCCTGGGTTTGATCCCAAGCACCATAAAATAAAATAAAATAAAAAGTATAGACCATGCAGTAGTGGCAGCTGTTGTCGCACTGATCAATCGCTCTGGCTACATCCATCTATTGAAGTCTATCTATCTGTCTACCAATCATTGATGCTGGGGTGAGTCCATCCAGATTCTCCATCACAGACTGAAGCACGTCAACCAGGTCTCTCTCTGGGAATTACTCCCGAGGTCATACTCCCTCCTGGAGACAGCAGAGAAAGGATGACAACTTGGATGAGGATAGAAATGAAGAATGAGAATAAGAATGTCAGAGGCAGAGAGAGCCAGGAGATATTCAGAAGGCCAAATCAGCAGGACTTGAGATTGGTACATATTTCCCCTGCACCTCTCATAGTGCATGACACAGAAGGAACTCAGGGAAATATTTGCTAAATAACAGATTGAACGAAGGAGTGAGATCTAAGGATTGCACTGGGTTCCTGGTACCGTCCATGTGTCCATTTTGGTTTTCCTCACTCCTTATAGTTCTATCCAGCCCCACAGAGCATGGGACAAGAAAGGGCGAGGTTGTGAGCAGGGTTACAATCAATCTGCCCATAAATAAGAAAGTGAAGGATGAATTTCAGTGGACAAAGTTCTTTTAAACTCCACAGAGAAACCAATTTACTTTCTCTCTCCATAGATCACAGAGAAACTAGAAATTAGCTTTAGCTCAGCTTTACCTCTGAGCTGTAAAGACGAGAGCAAAGGTGAACTTCGGCTTTTCACTCCCTGGCAAGATTAAAGCTTAAAGACACCTATCTGGATGCTTTCAGGAATGCAACTTTCCTTTGAGAAAATATGCCTTGAGGCAGAGAGGTAGACAAGATAACTTCATGGAAAGATTCCAAAAATCCTTAAGATTAAGAACATCAATGTTCACAGAACACACTTGGCACAGAGTCTAATCCTGGGGTGTCCCCAGGTCAGAGGGAGCCTCTGCGCTTCCTTGGCCAGCACGTGCCTTCTTCCACTGGTAGCTTAAAACAGCCTGCTCAGCATCCAGCCGCCAGGGCCCCCAGCTGTGGCAGGGGAAGCGAGGTACCGACACAGGACTGTTCCCACGCAACCACTCCCACCCCGGCACCCTTGCTGTGAATTCCTCTGCCTGGCACCTCTGAGTGGCAGCAAACGGATAGTTTTCAAGACTGTTCAGGGGTGGGCCAGCTGAGAGCTGAGGCTTCCTCACAGATACGAGGTGGGAACAAGAGGCTGCTTCGTTTCTCTTTGTTGGAAACGAGGACTCCTCAGTCTTCGTGCCTGCCAGCCGGGCTCACTTTATAAATCAAAATGGACGGTTAAAGGGAAGCAAGTCAAATAGTGACAATTTTTAGCAGACAGTGGTTAATGTATGCAGATTCCGTGGCAGGGAGCCTAAGGCCTGCACCCAGGAAAGGCGCGCACAGCTGAAGTGACAGCCGGGAGGAGGCAGATGAGCTGAGGGGCGGCCGAAGCTGGGAAAAAGTGGGAGAACCAGTCTCAAGGCCACTGCCTTAAGCCGAGAACACATTCCCAGTGACCTCGCAACCCAAAAAAGTGAATTCAAATCAAAGATGTACCAGCGCTTGTCTAATTTAGGCCACAGAATCACCACAGCATGTGGCCTCTCATTCTGGGAGAACCCAAACCCCTGCACGTGAGGGTTCAAAGGATGGGGACAGAACATGCTCATGCAGCCAACTCTTCAGCCTCCTCAAATATTCTGTTCCTTCCCACCGGCACAATAGTCAGGAGTAGCATCAAGGGACAGAAATGGAATTTAAAAAACTCTGGGACCTGGACCCCAGTCCATGACGAAGTGTATAATAAAAAGAGAAGCAAACATAAAAACCCTGTGATGAGTTAGGGATTTATCCCTCCAAACAAGAGGCATTCAAATTAAGAAGGAATCTTTCATTTTTAAAAAAAAAATTTGGGTGTCAAAATTAATGAAATGTTCTTAATTTTAAAAACTTATTGTCAACAGCCTGATGTCAGTTCTCACTGGTTATTTTGGTTTTCTACTGTGGGTGACCAAGTGAGATTTTAATACTCTGAAGTCTTGGATTCCAGGAAGAAGTGTTTTAGAATTACATGGATATAGTAATGGTAGTGGAGTCAGTAACTCCATTCAGACACAAAGATGGGCTGTTGTTGATGCGACCTATAAAGAGTGACATGTGAAGGAAGTGCATAGCTCTCAACAGCTTGCACTAGCCTGTGTGACTTGCACAGAAACCAACCTCTCTCTCCTATGAGGTCCCCAGGTCTTAACGCCTTTGGGCCTTAAACCACAGTGTCTCGGGCTCCTGCCTGGACTCTGCCTGACACTGTTTGATCCACTGACCTTCCTGGGGAAGCTTTTTGCAACCAGTAGGTGTTAAATGATGCTGGGAAACATGTAAGTTTCTAGACCTAGTGAGTCTTTTAAGTTGCCACAAAACACAATGGCAGACTCCAGTGATTCAGGAGCTTAAACTGGAAGAAGCCTGATAAAGCTTGCGGGCAGACTGCTTTGGCTATTCTCTTTAGGAAAGGGAACAAGAGAAGGGCTCAAGTACCTTAACTGGAGGGAAAACCTGCAGCATCTGACCTGTTTTGCTCCACAAGGTTTTGTTTTTGTTTTCTTTTCCAAGTGTTAACTAACAAACACAAGTAGGCCCTGGGGACCTCAGTGAGCCATTAGCACTGTGCATTTCATAACCTCACTGGTTTCCCTGAGGAAAGGGTCAGGCAGAGAAAGGCACTAGGGAGAAAAGCCAGATCAGACAATGCCTGCCCAAGTCCTCCACCTCTGCCTCCCTTTTCCCGAGACAATACTAAACGGAGGTTGGAGGACCTCTGCTCATTTTTTAAGATGTCTAATCAATGGCTCCTCTGCGGACTATTCACAAGGCAGCCATGTCCTCTCCTCAGGAGCCCTGGCAGGCCCTGCACTCATTCCATCCCACCTCCCCGCTGCAGATCAAGAAGATACATTATGTCTTTTTCCCTGGCCCTGCACAGGCCTGCCAACTGACAGGGCTACATTTCACTGCACCTACAGTATGGCTTCAAAACAAAGCCAGCCACCCGCAGTGCCCACTCGCTCACTCAGCAGACAGGAGCAGCAGCAGCAAGAGCAGGGCTTCAAGTCCAGAGCTGTTCACAAAGAAAGGACCACAGTGTTCCCAGCTGTCATTCTCAGAGCGGCAGGAACACAAATGGGGACCCATTTGACTCTTTGTAGGGGCTGCTGGTGAATAAACCCTCTCCCACAGTGTCCTCAACCCTCCAGAAGTTTTAATTAAAACAAAAGAAATGTCAGTAGGGAAAGCACTAGAATATAATTAGGGCCCACCAAAATCTAAAGTAATGTGGGGGTGGGGGGAGACTAGTAATGAAAGGAAAGCTTTCATGTTCTTACTGAATCTCTGCTCTGTTGCTGACACAAAAATCAATTTCAGTAGGCTTTAGTTGTATCTGAGCAGGAACGCGAGTGACGGATGAAATTTAGTGAGCAATTTACTGGAGTCATAATGATTCCCAATGGAAAAAAGAAAAAGAAAAAAAGACCATGATAAGCGCTCCTAACCAAATGTCTCCTCTATAAGAAATTGTACATGTGCATTACAGATCTATATTATATATGTGTGGGAGGGAGGGAGAGGGAATTTAAAAAGTCATATATGCTTTATTCTTTAAAAAAATAGTTAAACTCTACACCACACCTTATAAAACGATGGTTTTCAACAGGGTAATTGTGCCCTCCAGGGGACATCTGACAATGTCTGGAAACATCTGTCTGCTATGACTGGTCTACTGGCATCTAGTGCTCAGAGGCCAGGGATGCTATGAAACCTTCCTACTGCTCAGAGTCCCCCCTTCCTCCAAGAAAGAATTACTGAACCCCAAATGTCAATAGGACCAAGTTGAGAAACACTGTTTTAAAAGAATTTGACATTTAATAGGTGCCCAATGGATACAGAATGCTACCCAAGTGTCACTAATATTACAAAGATGAAAAGGTAAGACCTTGTCCTTGGGGATTTCTCACAGGTAGGAGGAGAGACAGGATAGAGGGGGATAGCATTGTTTTTTCTTTGTTTAGCAGCATTTTTTAATAATTTTTTTAAATGAACGGACTACTTCTCAAATCCCAAATATCTATGTAAGTCTTAGAACATAGGTAATATTAATACTCAATGTAATGGCACTTGAGACTACTTTCCCCTTCTGACTTTTTATATGTAATAGGGCAATTCTAAGATCTTCACTATCATTAAGTGGTGTATTCTAATTTAAACAATGTGGTAAAGTAGTACTAGGACTAAACAGAATTTGCTTTATGGTATTTGGAAACAGAAGTACAATTTCCGCTAATTATATTAATTTTTGAAAGTATGCCCTTTTAAAAAGTTGTCCTATTATTACTTTTCAACAATATTACTCTTTGTAATAAAAGTGTGCCCGTGTGTATTCTTTCCATCCTCTCTAACACTTATGGTTTTCAACTACTGGCAGCCTGAGGCAGAAATATATTACTGTTTAAAATATAAATCACAATGAACCTTCAAATTTAAAATAGTGATTAATTAATTATAAGATGATACCAGTATTTCCCTTTATTCAATGTAAGATCTTTATGTGCAAAGATATAGGAATCTTGTAATTGCTGTATGAGATCTGTTTCTAATAAGTAAGGGAAGCAGAATCAAAGCTTTTCAGAAAGAATAAGACAAGCAACATTATTCTATACTGCTGACAACCACTCACCACCTTTTACGTATTTAAGGATTAAAGAACTCGAGCTTCTTGGACACAGATAAAGAACATACAAATATGGATCCCACAGTGTTTGGGAAGATCAGTCCAGTTGCAATAGCAGCACACCCAGATCTCTGCTGAAAATCTCTCCCCCTAATGGATGTCTTCCTGTCCTCACAAGTGGCAAAAGCAACTATGCTTTCTGAGCAAACACCATATATTGTTGTTTGGGTAGGAGTGCAAGAGAACATCAGAAAACTGAAAGTTGTTTTCAAATGCAAGTGTCTCTTACATATTCATATTCTTTCAAAGTGGGTGGCCATGACAGATGACAGTGATTGGTCAACAAACTCACCCACCCCTGGGAAGCCAACTCTGGGAACAAGAAGAAAAGTTGCCTCACGGACACCTCTAAGTTTCCTCTCCAGGACAGTAATGCTGGGAACACTTTCATTTGAAATCTTGGGAGAAGGATGGTGGATGAAATGTGATGACACCCTGAGGAAGAAAGAGGGCTCCTTTAACTAAACCAGGCAGGCCCCCAGCTCAGGGCAGGCCTGAATGGGAGGTAGCTGACAAATTAGAAAATGTATTGATTTGCAGCTAAATTTAGCTGCACTCTGCCTGTGCTGTGACAGGTAGCTTCCTCTCCAGGAGGGTGAGGTTTCCCTGACTCCAGTGCAATTCTCTCCGCCATGATTTCACACCGGCAGCGAAGGTTGGCTGCTCAGAAGCTGTTAAGAAGTGTAGGGAGAACGTCTTCCTAAGTTTTTGGACAATCTTCTCTTCTGAAGCAGGAATTTCACCTAGGCTTGGAGACAATCGTGGATCTGTAGGTAGAGTTGTGCAGATCCTTTAAAGAAGACTGGAGGTTAAGCGGAAAGAATTCGGGGGAGGTATGAGATGCCCTTGGACGCCATAGTGCGTCTAGAGTTACTCTGGGTCTATAGTTTATCTGTAAAATACACATAAAGTTATTAGCTCTCTAGAGTGTAGTAAGGATTAAATCAATATCTGCAGAAACACTTGGTAAAATGCTGCAGTGTTTAGCATATTGTGAGGTCTGTTTCTGATTCCTTCCCCTGTTCCCATACCTTCTTCACCACAGTGAAAACCCTGAACCCTGTGCCCTCCTCTCTCTCCTCCAAGGTGCCACAGGGTCTCTTACTTCTCCTTCTGTTGTACCTGCTTACTCACTTCTTAGATCTTGCTCCCAAATATCACCTTCTCCAAGAATCCTTCCTTAGACACCATATCTAAATTTTCAACTCCGCCCTAATTTTGACTACCCCCTCTCCCTCCCTGCTTTAGGACCATCTAACAAACTCTACATCGGATTTATTTCTTTATCCTGTGCACTGGGTATTCCCTGCTGTAGGAAGGAGTGTCTGGAGGTCAGGGGCTTCTCGCTGTCTTGTTCACTACTCCATCTTCAGGAGCAGGCTGCTGCCCATGCATGTGCTGTGTGACCAACTTCCAACCTCTTTGCAGACCCACTCTTTTAAGACCCTCTGTTCTCTTTAAAAAAAAAAAAAAAAAAAACAAAGCACCTCCTACTTGAAAGCATAACAACTCTGATGGAACAATGATGGAACAATACTGTCATCAGAGAAGAAATCTGATGCTCAAAGAAGGAACTTTTTCATAGGTCATACTTTCCTTTCATAATGGCCTTGCATCAAAGTAAATGGAGCAAGAAGGTATTGTCTTCCTCTTTTTACTCTATTGAAGTTCTCGCTAAAGCTTAAAGGATAAATTAAAATGTTTGATAATCAGAATATATTTTCTTCCACGAAGATTTACTTTTGCAAAAATGTGATTGTTCTATTTAAATGTTAACAGCACAGATACTGAAAAGAGTATTGAAAAGTACAGAAGTAGTGGTGACCCCACCTCTGAATTAAATTCCTGCCCGCAACAGTTTACAGGTAACAAAGAAGCATGTGGCTTTGCTTTCAGAATGAAAGAGAACATTTGATAACCCTTTCTTGAACAAAATGGAAAAAGGAGCTAAACAACTTTCCTAAACCTTGCAGAACACAGCCAGCTAAGGTTGCCTGCATGGAATCAGGAAGCATTGCCTTGCCTTCCCCCTCCAGCCCCACCTGCCTCATTTCCAGCTGAGGCAAAGGGGCAAGCCTGTGGTTAAAGCCTAGAAAACAGAATCTCCTGTAATGGCATCTTATCTGAAAATGCCAAGCCTAATTTCAACCTGGTTTTCAACCTAATTTCAATCACCTTGAGCATCAGGTACTTGCCTACCATTCAGGAGAGCAAACCTGAATTTCTCTAGCATTTAACTTAGAAATTTTGCATTTGCAACGTTAATGGTTTATTTTTTGGTGATGTCTATCTTCAGATGAAAGAGACACTAAGAAAATAAAAATGGTGCTCATTTAAGCAAAATAACCAAGCTGTAGGTCTTTAATTATTAAAACGTATCTTATGCTATCCCCAAAACTCCTACACAGAAAATCTTGGCATAATAACTAGTAAGTTACAGTATTTTAATACCAATAATAAAATATACTAATAAGTATTGATGGGCATTCAACAGTTTATAAATTTGAATATTTAAAAACATACCAATTGTGTATATATGATGCTTTTTAACGATTGTGTTATGCTTTTAAAACACGTTATATTTCTGATTTACAATTTTGAAAATCTTTCTGAGAAAAAAAGATTTCAGAAAACAAGTTCAGAAGGCAAGAAAAATCTGTGGAAGATAAATGCAGAGGAGCTGAAGGAGTAAAAATACACATTCTATTTCAAATTTGATCAGTTTTCAATTTTTCAATAAAGCTCTAGGCAAAACTTCTTAACTTTTCATAGATTTCATAAAGATGATAAATAGAAATACTTGCTATGCCTTTTCCTCTTACAAGACAAAGATGCAAACATCAGTGAACAGGCAGAGTGAGTTCTTACAGCTCACCTTATTGAGTTAATATTTCATTTTTCTTGTTCAAGATAAATTCCAATGCAGTTGCCTAACCTTGACAACTCCTGTCCAGGAGTTCATGGCATATCATAAATACAATCAGTACTATTCCTCTATTAAGGAAAATGGCAGATAATAAAACACTTCCCAAAAGAGTGTCATTTCTATAAACCGAAGTGGATTTCACAGAACATACTGGAATGTGGCCAAGTTTTTACAAAGGAAGGCCTTATGAAGAAAATCTACAAATTTCACATTAAATGAACAAATATTTATAATAAATAAATATTTAAAAAAACACCCTTTTACCCTAATCACAAGTCACATTGTAACACAACTCCAAGAAGGCCACTTCCCATATTTTTCTAACATGAAGCAGGTGGCTTCCTGAGCACCTTACCTCTAAGTCCTATCTTCATCTTTGAGGGGTCTAAATTCTAAGTCCAAAATTACTGTTAAAATTATTTTAATCTCTTGCACAACTACTTTAATTTTATCTTAATGGATTTTACTCCTAAAGGAAGGTTAACAAAAACATAAGTGTTTTTATTCTTCCCTGTTCCATTTTCAGAGGGCTCCGCAGAGTCAATCATGACCAACATTGTATTATGCCATCTATCTTGGGGAAGACACCATTAAAAAGAAAAATCTCTAATATATGTGTTCTTTTGGGAAACATGAATTACCACAAAGAAAAACTACTAAGAAAGAAATCCAACTAGATTATCTCATTGAGGAAAAAACTGAAGGTTCCTCCTTAATTTAAGCTGCAAAGGTCCTCCAAGAATAACGCAGGTGCAGAAAGCTATTGAGGACGATAGAGACCAAGAGGCTGTTTTCTTAGGTCCTGTTAAGATTTTTAATTTGTGCTAGACTACTCTCAGCAGAGATACTCTTCTACTCAAATAATCAACATTCTAATACTTCTCAAATGTACTCACTTTGCGGGGGAGGGGGAGCTTTCTCAAGTAGCTTAATAAATACTTTTTTAAAAATGATTTCCTGCATTTCAATTTATATTAGCATAAAAATCACTCTTTAGTCTGGTCACATACTATTTCTTCCACAGCTGTAGGTTAAGAGAGTATTAAGAAAACCAACATATTTTCAACTTGGAATTTCACTCATCAGCCTCTGCATTCTAAAGGTCATACAAAAATGAATTTTATTATTGTATTTTATTCATTGACACACCCATATCTGATAGGCTTCGTCTTTTTAAATATTTTGTTTAGTTGTAGATGGACATAATACCTTTATTTATTTTTATTTGAGGCTAAGGATTGAACACAGTGCTTCACACATGGCTAGGCAAGCACTCTACCACTGAGTTACAACCTCAGCATATCGGGGGTTGGCCTGATATGCTTCGCTTTTTAGAAAAGTCAGTTTGTGAGAGTATGACAACCTACTGGTTCTGTATCTAACATAGGATCTTGCCTTGATTTCAACAAAGTCCTGAAAGCACTGTGAGATTATTAAAAATGAGAAAGAAGCTACTTAAATTTGTTTAAACTTTGCACCCACTAAATATTTTGCATCTAACAATACCAGTAACTACTTATGAACAATTTCTTTCTGGATTGCCAGTCCTCTCAGATATTCTTAGGAAATACAGTATTGAAGCTAATGACAGGAAAAGGAGTTGGAATAAAGGGCTCGATAACTCAGATCTGTTGAACTTCTGCCTCCACAATTGCCTCACAGTGCTGGCTCCTTCTCGGTTTGAGCCCGTTTGAAATAAGAACTTGGGATTTTCAATGCTGCACTTAGCTAAGGATGTAATTAGCACAAATCCACAACCTAAATCAAAGTTGGAGAATTTGGAGAATCTTGGGGAAATGATCTGAAATAATTGTATAAATATGAATGAACTATTGATGATGTCAGAGCCTCAGAAGCAAGCTGAGGAAAAGCTAAAGCAACAGATACTAAATACGTGAATGTCACTACAATGATGACATTTTCATTTCAAAATAAGAGAAACAATAGACTAAAACCATAATTTAGATTTTTAAATTTCCTGATAAAAAAGATCTGCAACAGCGATTAAAGGGTCAGAGTTACTTAGAAAGGTTGGGACATGTTTTTAAGCTACTTCGGCAAGAATACAATTTGATCCTCAATATATAAATATGATGGTGTCGTAGTGAAAGCAGGAAAGAGTAGATTAGATTCATAAAATTCATGTCATGATTCTTATAGTTCATATATTTTTCCTGTGAATTATCTCATTTGTTTCCAATAATTTTCCTCTGTTCAAGGATTCATTCCCTATCTATTGAATGTCCACTCTAACACAAATATAAATAAAACAGTATTTCTTGCCTTATAGAACTTACAATCACAGCTTTCTTTTGTTACAGATTTTTTAATGCTGTGAATATTTTAATATAAGTAAATGAATACCGTGTCCTATTGGAAATGGTAAGAAAAAGGGGACCTGGGAGTGGAGAGAAGAGGAACAGAGGTAGATGTGTGTGTAGAACAGCACTGGAAACATACAGGAAGCAGAGGCAAGGAAAGTTGAACCCTGCTACTTTAAGTAGAAGGAAAAGAGCTGGGAGAGACGGAAAGAGAGACACACAGACAGACAGAAAGAAAGCACCCAAGAGCAAGCATGTTGCAGGAGAGGTTGACAAAGCCAGGTTAGACTGTTCTCCACATTCCCTGAGCTGAACTTGCTTAGATAAACCTCCTCTCAGAGCTTCCCAAGTCAAATGAAAAGGTACATCTTTGAGGCCACAATAGAAACTAAGATGGCTCAACTCAAAGATGAGAAATAAATGAGACCCAACCAACACTTGGGTAGAGAACCCCAACCCAAAATATGTGTCTTCGTATTCACACTCCAGAACAGGATAAATTCTAAACACTTCATAATATAGAGGAGTGGAAATAATAAATAGGATGTGGCAATCATAGATGATAAATGAAAATTATTAATAACTACCATATCCTTTCTAAGCCTTTCTGTATATATACATCATGTGCATACACACACAGACACGTGCATATATGTACACAATTCACCATAGCAAACTAGGGAGAAGGTATTATTGTTATCCTCATTTTACATATAAGGAAACTGGGGGCACAAACAGGTTATCTGACTTGTCCAAAACCCCTGTTATTTAATGCAGGTAGCATCTCACTGAGGCTCATCTGGCTTACTGCAGTTTCTTTATTGCTTCATTTTAGTAAATAATGTTTTTCAGGGTTTTCACTTGGTTGAAAAAACCTTTCAGAACTGCACTTACAACCTTAATCTTTCTAGCACTAACTTCTCCTTTCAAACCTTGCAGTTTCGTCTATGATTTCTCACAATGGAGTTTTCAGAAATAAATCCCAAGCTTGAGAAAGTACAATTGTGTCCCACAATGCCACAGCATCAGACCTACAGCAGCCAACTCAGATGGGGCAGGACAGGGATGGTAGGTACAAAGAGAAGACTTCAATTCAGTCTCAAAGGATCAGGATTATATTGGGGAAAGAGAGGGAAGAACACTGAAAGCACTGAGCAAGAGCCTGGCCAACACATCAGGAAGGATCTGAATCTGTGTATGGTTATGACAACACGTGTGTCTTTAAAAAAAAAAAAAAAAAAAAAAAAAAAAAAAACAGGAAATAAGGTTGGAGCAGCAGATAGTGTCCCAACCAAGAAAAGCTTCTCATGCCATGCTAAAGAGTATGACCTTAAAGGGCTTAAGATGGAAGCCAGGATCAGACTGGATCCCAAAAAGGTCACCGAGTCATCATCTTCCCTGTCCTTTCCCTATCTCCCCAGTCACTACCACCAAGCTCCCAGACAGCAATTCATTCATCTTCCACCAAGACTTGGATGCTTTCATTAAACCAATCAGGATCTGAAAGAGGCAACACAGGGAGAAAGGTGGGAAACTCCAGAATCAAGAGAGGAGGAGTTCTGACCATGGAGAGAAGAGCTTGCACCAAGATCGACTGAAGACAAGAATGTGGGTGGGCACTGATGAACTTGTGGAGAGAGACAGGATACCTCTGTTCAGTGGACTCCACCTTTTCTAAGAGGCACTAGAGAAGATCATCCGCATATTATAATAATGGCAGGGGCAGTAAAAGGGAGGAGTAGAGAGAGGTGAACTTGCAGGGTGACTTTCAGGGAACAGAAGCAGCAGCTGAACAGGTACCTACAGCAGATTAGAGCAGTGCTGAGTTGCATGGTGCAGCCAAAATGCAGAAAAAGCAATCAAATGGTGCAACTGCTCTCACGTAAGGGGTCTGCAAGGTGAATATTCTGGAAGAGTAAAGAGCAAAGGATGTAGTATAGGCTGGTTAGAAATGATGAAATTGGGGAATCACGCGGCCCAAGACTGGAGAGACAAGTTAGTAAAATTTCATGGGGACTGAGAAACTGTAAAGAGACCAGAAGGCTCATTCAACATCAAAGGGCAGGTGTGTATGTAGGGTATGAGGAGTATAAACCAAACAAATCAAAGGCCGTGGTCTGAGACTGGGATGATTTTGAAAGCACAACAGACCTGGGTCATAAGTCCAAGGTGTGAGTCTTCAGAGTGGGTTGTCATTCCAGGTAATAGTAATACACCTATAGTACCAATGCTTACCATTTTACAAATAAATCAAACATTAGGTGACTATTCAGAGTCCCAGCTAGCTAAGGCAAGGCCCAGCTTCCAAAGCAAGCCTCTGCCACCATATCTTATGAACATATAAATTTCATATAAAATTGTTTCGTTTAGTACCTTTGGATTTCAACCTTTAAATAGGAAATAATAAATAGTGATTTTGCTTTCAGCCTTGGACCATGTTATAATAAAGGAAAGCTATAAATCTGACTTAAAATGCAAGTGAAAGTGACAGTTTTATTTTCAGTGTTCTGGTTATTACCTGGCATGTAGAAGCTTATGAAATTCTGTTAAAAATGTACACTTGCATAGTGTTTTCTTATTATAGAAGCATTAACAGTAACTAGCTAGCTGACATGGCAACAAAAATAGTTAAGAACCATTTTATCTCATAAAACATAAATCCAGCCTGAGGTGGCATGGCTGTCATTATTTCTTGTACTGGATCCCACTACCTATCAAGTACAAGGCTGTGTCAGAATGATTTAGGAAGCTGAAACAATGTTGGACCACATATTTTCAACCCAGGTACATTTAGGCATGCAAATATGAATATCAGATTGGTTCAGATGTAAACTGAACTGTCATTTTCTTTGATTGAGAATCACTTGGGCCCTCTATTATCATTACTAGACAAGACAGAGGACCTGCTGCCAATCGAAGGGGGTTGAGGGGATGGGGTGGTAGGGTGGAAATGGCAAATTAGGGGCCTCATTTGCAGTTAGTTCCTGTTAAGTCAGTCCTGGGCAGCCCTTAGGACATTTTAGGTTTAAAGACATATTCGAATGGAATAATGCTGGTAAACATTAGCATAATTCTACATTGAATAATTCATTACCAAAAAGACAAATGAAAAAATGTCAAGTTTGCTACCCATGATATTAGCTATTACTGCCTTTGATTATATATTAAGTGAGGAGTCTGCAGGAAAGCATATTCCTTATACATTCTCACATACAATTATTCTATGACCATTTACTTCACTCACTCCTGAGGCAGGTGAGGTCCATCAACCCGTCCAACCCAACCTACCAATCCCCTCCAACCCTTCCTGCTTACCCTGCTTTCTGGTTGACCTGGTAACATGACTTGCTTTTATTAGGTATGTACTTGCCAGGCTGAGTTTAAACTGACTACTATTTAATCCCCCCAACCTCCATGTGAAGAAGGAACAACTACCACCCCCAATCTTTAAATGAGGACAGTGAGGCACAGTTCAAAGTTACACAGCTGGAAAGGCCAGGCTCTCAGCCATGCCCATGTGCCTCTGCCTTGTAGAACCCATTCAGATTTCCCCCCAACTTCTGTTCCACAGCTCAGATGCCATGGGTTCAGGAAGACTCTCTTATCTACTTCAGTCCATGCTGATCTCACCCTTCTCAGAGGGAGCTCGTTCACATCCAGGTGGAAGCTCTGCTTTCTAGAAGCATCCGCACACCCTTTGACATCCATGAGGCAAGCATGCGAGAGACCCATTGGTTCTGTTTGACCAGGAAACTGTGTGGATGGGTAGGATAGGTTCTTCAACAAAGTAGGGGTTTGGGTTAAAGAGCTTCATTCAGCAACTTAAAAATTCTTAAGATGTAAGCGAAGACCTAGTTCCCCAGAGTGTTTGGTTAGGTATAGGGGTTCTTGGAAATCAGAATTATGCTGTTTAAAAATCTCTTGTGCCCAAACCCAGTAGACTGGAAAGTCTAGGAAAAAGCAAGTTAGAACTCTGGGGACATCTGTGCCCACTGATATTAACCCTTCCACCCTACACCTCCAAGGCTATGCAGCTAACTCAAAGGAAAGCAAGGACACCTTGAGGTGGGAAGTAGGAAAACTGCAGACCTCAGATCTGCACCGGGCACTGTCACCCATTAGCTGTGTGGCCAGGGGCAAATCACTCATATCTTAGCCTCAGTAAAACCAGAATATGATACCTAAGGCCGCTGTAAGAACTCATTAGCTAACAGGGAAGTTTTCTAAGATACATAATGTTCTAAAGTGCTACAAATTTATATTATTGTTCTACATTTGGAATTTCTAACTTTTGTGACAGCACTTTTTTCTTACAATTCTCTGTTAAAGCAATCATCAGTTCATGGTGTCTAAGACCATTTTCAAATACAATGTAGGTTGTTGAAAAGCTCCAAATACAAATGGTCACAGATTTGATGTGTAATGGTGCCTCTCAGAGTGTGTGTATCATCAAAAAATGGCTGGAGCTCATATAAACAGCAGAAGAAAGCCAAAAGGTATCACCCATATAATTGCAAATGCCAGATGATTACAGGTGGCAACTGGAGATGAGACTACGCCAAAGCACATGTTGGAGCCTGCACAGAGTCAGGGAGACTCCACAAACAGCAAAGACCAGGCATGGCTGTGAGGACTTGCTAAATGAGGAAGTGATGAGTCCATTAAAAGATGACAATTGCAAGAGTATCGGAATTCCTTTGGTCTGTTCCAGAATGAGTTTGCTCACTTGTGCTTTCGGAGGCCTGAAATGTCTGAACACATTTGGGTAATGACTTTGGATGACAAATACTGATAGGTCCAGCAATGAGAAATATGTTATGTCACAATAGTTATCAACCTTGCTGCCATGATCCTGGGATAATTTCCTCTGGCTTGGGCAGGTTAGCCAGGATGGAAGCACGGTTCAGGGCTATTGCAAGAAGTTCCTTATTTGCAGATTTTTCATCTAAGTCAACCATAGTATGTGCACTTAGCTGATGTCTAATCTACCAAAAACCTGAATTTCACACACATATTATTTGACACTTATTATAAATAATGCGTCCACTTTTATTTAACAAAACTACCAGGACTTGCACTAAAAGTGGATTTTTGTCTCTAGGCTCAAATAATACTGATGCTTAAAAATCATTTTTGAAATTACCATCATTACATCCCTCTGAATATTGAAAAAGAATTATGGCCCATCTGTTAAGAGTATGTTAGATTTTTTTGCATTTAAGATCATTCTAAACTGGTAAGAGGGAATCAAGCTGAATAAAACTATTGGAAAGTTAAATGATAAGAGAAAAAAAAAAAAGAATTTTATGGTTCGTGCATTTCATCACCAAAAGAAGGTTGGTCTCAAACATGCAGGGTCATTGCAACACTTTCTAAAGAAACAGGTGCAATCTTCTACTTTGAAGGAAAGGATACTCATTTGCATAGATAAATCATGGAGAAGGAGAGAGAGAGAGAGAGAGAGAGAGAGAGAGAGAGAGAGAGAGAGAGAGAGAGAGAGAGAGAGAGAGAGAAGGGAACATGCATGCAAGGTGGGGAGAATCTCATTACTTAATAGCTTTGCCAAAAACAAACAATCAAAAAACAAAACAAAACCTCCCATTTCTCTCCAGTGACTATCCCCTTACCAGGTCACAAGGAATATTTACCAGCTGATGACAGCCCTAGTGTTGGGCAAAGAGTCAGTACTGAATTAATGACTGATTACGACTCAAAACTTATTTCTGCCTAAATGTTCTGAACAAAGGAACTAGGAAACCACAGGGATCTGGGCAGCTGGTGGAAAATTAACATGTTCACTTATAAAGACAGGTGTGATTTAAAATGGGGGAGGACAGAGGGAAGGAGAGAACGTGAGCAAAATCATCAAAAAAATCCAGCTTCTTGTGCACAACACTGCCAGTGTCATAAATATTCATTTTATAGCATTAAGAAACTGTCTCCTGATAATTCAAGATAGGTAGTATGCATATCAACATATAACTGTGCTAATTCCCCATATCTCTCCCCACCTAGAAGGCAAAGTATTGGCCTGCCAGCGTGAAGTAAATTAGAGCCATATTTTACATCACTGCATAGAACTAGTTCTTTGATATTCACAGTGTAACTTTGATGTAAGAAAGAAGCTTGGTGAGTTCCATTTCTCTATGAGGGTAAAACCTAACCCAGATTTTGTCAAAAAGCAAAACAGGGATAGGGGCAGCATTAGGTTCTTGTGACACAATCTAAATCCTGAAGAACAGGAGAATCCACAGTTAGGATTTTACCATGAAAACATAAGCATTTCAGAAAATTTAAATGGGTGTAGAGAACATTTCATTTACTTTAGAATGCACAGGTCTCCTTGGGGAGATGAAAAGTATTCTCAACTTAACTTTGTGAAATAATGGAAGTATCTGGAAATATTAAGACATGACTTTAAAGCAGCAATCCCTCCCCCACCAGTGGAAGTCTCAGTGGGTCTGGGAAGGTCTTGATTGCAGGCATCTTCTTCCAGTTCCATCCTTCCATCCTCAGCTTTGGCTTGTCTGATAAATCCAGCTAAAAGTAAAATCTGCAATGGGATGCCAGCTTTCTTTTCTGTCACATCAACCCTCACTTTGCACTTGGCCAAAGCTCGGTTGACTTCCTTTCTCACAGATCTGACATGGAGAATATGTGAAATGACACGATGGTTTTCTAAAAATTCTCTCAGGTGTTATAGCCAACGAGATTCGCCTGGCTGGACCACCAAGACTCTAGAGTAAATCTGAATAACAAACATGGCACCTTTTCTACCATGTTCTTCCAAGGGAACCCTGATTAACCAGATCCAGCCACACTCTTCCTTAAAGAAAGAAACTTAGAAAATTAAGATAAAAATCAGGACTCAGAGATCAGAAACTAGAAGGAAATGTCTTTATTCTATACAATCACACTTTTGCAGAAGTCAACAGATTAAAGACTATGACTAGGCAGCCTTCCACAGTTTAAGCAAAAAACCAACTGGTGAAATTGTAAAGTTTGTCTTTCAGAATCTGCTTTCTGAACATGTCTAAGAAAACCAGCCATTTATATCCTTTGTTACATTTCATTATTTTAAAAGATCTGCTCTTAAGTCTTTAATTCACATCAAGATGCAAATGACCAATAGCTACATCATTTTCACTTTTTTTTGAGGATATTTTCATTTTAGTAAGAAAACACTAGTAACTTCTAGCATTTGTAGAACAACACAACAATGCTTGTCCATCACTTATTTTCGCTGACCTTCTTAATGTAGGTTGTCTATTGCAAAGGCATTTTATAAAATAAAACCTTGAAATAGTCTTGAAAAGATGAATTAACTTTTTTATGTTCATTCTTCAATTCTTCTGACCCCAAAGACCACACCAGGCCCTTTGCTATCAGACTGCCACAAGAGGAAAAGATGATGAAATAATTTCCAGAATTTCAAATCTGACATATACTACTGGAGAATTCAATTCTTGGTGTTTTATTATTTGCTTCTCCCCGACGCATGTCAACCAGAGTCTCATCTATAAACTCAGATCTGCCTGTAGTTGTATATTCTGTTTCTGGGTACAAATATATCACCAAAATAAATTAGGTTAAATACAAGTATCACCCGAAGTTTTGCACTGTGTTGATGTTAATAATCCCATAAGCCTGGTTTGTATGTTTGGTTAGTTGGTTTTTGGCAGAAAACAATAATATTATGACTGACCAAATGCCCACTATTGAACAAATATTTAAGGGCTAAATGGAAATTCTGATGTTATAGCACAGATCCCTCATTTTGTGATAAAGTGTGTGAGCAGGTAACATGAAAACAGAGACCCTTTCTTTTAGTTCTAAATCATAATTTTAAAAAGCAGTTATATGTAAAATTTAAGTATAGAAAAGCTATCTGCAGAAAATAGGATCTAATTTTTCACTGTGTTGAACAAGCAAGACAAATATATTCTCATTTGGAGTATGGTAATGGCTTTGGGAATTGTTCTGAGAGGCAAAATAAAAAGGGATTTAGTATGTAGATTAATTACATGACTTTCCCAAAGATTCGAAATGAAAAAGCCATTTCTAATGTATCTGGAAATCACTCAGAATTTGCAGGACCACCCCACCCCAGTTTTGTCCCTTCATTTTGGTCTATAACCAATGTTATTCTGCTGAAGTGCAACTGATTGTGAGGTTGTGATGTGTTTTGTTTGATGCTGATTCAATTTGGAAAATAAAGGTGTAAATTTCTCAAAGGAAAAAAGTCTGGCCAACAAGGTGGGCAGAGAAAATATTAATCTTCACTTCAGGTTATGGAAAAATCTCAGGTTCAAAGAAGCCAAGAAGACTCCTCAAGATCTATCCCCCTACTCCCCATGAAGAAACAGTGGATATTTCTAAAGCTGTCAGGGTGACAAATGGTATCTGGTTACAAGTGATGTTCCGCGACTGAGCCAGAGCTAAGACATTTCAGAATCAAACCACAAATCACTTCCAAAGTGCCCTGTTTTGCAAACACTGGATACAAGCGTTAACTGTTTTTCTACTCACTACCTAGACATCACCTGCTTGTCAACACTTTAAAACATCTTGCTGAGGCAAATTTCCAAAAAAGGTCTTCCCAGGTATCCTGACTACATACCACCTCCTCAAAAGGAGCAAAGAGTAAACACAGAGTTGTCTGACTAGTTGGAAGGTGAGACAAATTCAGGTGAAGTGCCTGAACATGGGCAAAAGGATGTTCTGGGTCAAAGGTCACAAAGAACAAGCTGATGCACCTTCTCATCCACCACGGCTTCTATCCCTGAGTACCGTTAGGGACCACAGGTGTGGCTGGGGCTCAGCATTTCATAAACATTCTTCTGTTGGATAGACTCTGAAAAGCCCTCAACACTACCACGGTCTGCTTTGTACTTTCTAAGCCCTTTATGGTTTTGAAATTAGTCTCATTGCTTGGGTTCACAGTCACAGTGGGTATGGGGTAATGTGGCAGGGGTCATGGGGGTCTAGTTCTCCAGGAGAAACTAGAAGGAAAGTAGTTCTATAGAACCACAGAAGGGAACAGAATTATACAACAGGGGCTGGGTTGTGGCTCAGTGGTAGAGCGCCTGCCTAGCACACATGAGGCACTGGGTTCAATCCTCAGTACCACAAAAATAAATAAATAAATAAATAAAAATAAAAAAAAAATAAAGGTATTGTGTTCATCTCCAACTTAAACATTTTTTAAAAAAATTATACAACAAAGTATTCTAATCAGCCAATAAGACAGAGGAAAAAAAATGAGAAAAATACAGTTCCTTTAAGGCAAAGAGAACATGTGTCCAGTGCCCCACCCCCTGAGTGTGGCTGTTGTTTCCAGGTTTTTCCAAGATTTGTTTTCTTCCTCAATTATTTCCTCTGCCTCTGCTGCCTACTTCACTATGCATAAGAACAAAAAGCAAACTATTAGAAATTCTCACACTGCCAGAAATTCAACAAATGACCCTACAATTCCCAAGGCCCAGGGCCTAGAGAAATACCAGCTGAGAATTAAAATAAGGAGAAGGAAAATCTATAAGGAGGTTAATTAGCTTATGTGGTACAGTCTAGGGAGACTGAAGATTTTGCTGGGAAATAGGAAGTCCCAATGGAGAACTTACATTGGAAGTTCACACTTCTTAACCAAGTGTGATGCAATACTCTTTTCTGCAGTACTTAGGAACACTCAAACACAAAGGTCACCAACAAGAAGGACAAAGGGCTGGCGATGAAGACTCTTGGAACCTACTTCATAAATCTCTCGGGAAATACCATATTCTCCTCCAGCCAGTTTCCCCTAAGTTTCAAAGTCAGACAGAACCTTAAAGAGGATGATTGGCTGAGTGCTCATCTGATTTACTTCCTCCCAATTCCAAAGAGAAGCCATTTATTGCCATTGGTAGGGAACAGGTGGATTCTGACTTCAGATGGGCACCTGCACTGAAGACTGGAGTTGAGGCCAGAAGTCAAAATCAACTACATGGTCACTCAGGACAGAGAAGCAACTTTGGCCTCCACGTGGACAGTCCTCTGCACTTTCCCAAGGGTCAGAGTGTGTGAAGCATGTTTTCAGTTTGGTATAAAATCATCAGGAACAAAAGAACTGCTGCAGAGAGACACATCTTCCTCCCCAGGTCTGCACAGCCTTTCCCTCTTTCTTCAAACTTCAAAGTACACACCAGGAAGTGTTTGCTCTGGGTCTAACTTGCTCTGGCATGGCAAGTGGCTGCAGAGAAGTGACCAGGGGAGGACAAGAAGTCATGCAGGAGGTCTGTTTCATCTCAAAGGAAGGCTCTGCTCACCAGTGTGAGGGGCTCTGCTGAGTTCCCAGAGTGATAGAAGAATCAAGGAACCGTGTAGTGGGGCCAGGACAGGAGTTCTAGGACTTGGAACTCATTTCCCACAGGCTCAACATAAATAAAAGTTTTAAATGATTTACATATTATTTTTTGTGGGGCAGAATGCAAATTTACTTAGCATCACAGGAGTTCATATCTCAGCTCTACCACTAGCAGCCATGTGAC
The DNA here is from genome assembly GCF_902686445.1 of Sciurus carolinensis. Lineage (NCBI taxonomy): Eukaryota > Metazoa > Chordata > Mammalia > Rodentia > Sciuridae > Sciurus > Sciurus carolinensis. Next base: position 41,999,946 of record NC_062221.1, read on the forward strand.
CTCAGCACTTTAACCACTTTTGGCCTCAGTCTCCTCATCTGAGCATGCTAACACCTTCCTCCCAGATAGAAGCTGGGAGCAAGTCCACATAAAATATGAAGCAGATGCTCATGACTCGACAACTGTCACTACTACAGGAGTCCTCTTTCAAATGTTTTACGTTCATCGCACACTCTATCCTTGTGATCTGGCTTCTGAGAATGGAAAATAACATTCTGATGACAATAAAAGCATGCTAAAAATGACAGGGACTTGAGAACCCTTGACACTTGCAAAAGTTGGCTAGGGTCTCCACTGGCTACCACGAGCCAGTGAGATCATCCACACACAGCACCTTCTTTTGGGACATTAACACCCCATTCATTTTTGCCATAAAAAGACTTGCAATTCATGTGAGGAGGAACCCCTGCTCTTTCACCCTAGTCCAGACTGATTGTATTACACTGCCAGGAAGGTGAAATTCCACAATGCAACCCAGCTTCTCAACTGTTGGTTGGGGCTCTGGTTTCCTTGCTGATGAATCTCATTCCCGAAGTACAAGTCACAGAGCCTTTTTTGGTTCCTGATTTCAGAGCCCGTCTCTTGACACTGCAGACAAACACATCATCTTGTGCTTACAGACCCATGCTTTCCTCCCTCAATTTCGTTTTTCCACCACAGCAGTGATTGATGCCCTGTGATCTCAAGAAGAATAATGGCAGCAAAATGAAAAGCATATGTGTCGTCTCCGGGAAGACACGTGGGCAGTAAAATATAGCTGTACCAAGGCTTCGTGGCTATAACTCTTAATATCTCTGGGCAACTGGAAATGATAAAAAAAAAACTTTATGATTAATATTTTATCTAGAACTCCCACCGCTGTGGAGGCACAGAACAAAGAAAATGCACAATCCAAAAGCCTTCAGCATCAATAAATAAGGAACCCTTAAAAAGCTACTCTATCCTACTAATGATTTCCCTACTGACCTGAATCAACTTGCAGAGAGAAAATGCCAATAACAAAGGCCTAGGAGATGGGAGGATGGCTCATTTGTTTCTCCCTCTAGCTGTTTTCTAATTCCCCTCACCTATTTCCAATGCCTTCTGTCAATCAAAGAAAGGTTAGCCAACAGGGACCCAGCTGCAAAACAATCGCCTATAGCAACTGCACAAGCCACCTGTGAAGCCATTAAAGAGAAGAAAATTCCAAGCGCCTTTTGGGTGGGGTCAGTCAAGTTCCAGCTTTAAACAGATGAAAATGAATTTCTTCCAAGTCAGTCCCCAGTTAGGACATATCTCCATTTCTTCTAGGGACACCATGCCTAGGCTAGACTTATCCCCTTTCTGCCCATTCAGTATGATTCCCATGATTTTTCTCTCTGTTCACCTGATCCTGTGAGTGGCTCTGGAACTGGGATTTATCTTCCCAATGAAGTATCAGCTAAGACAATTCAATGATGGCAATCTCATTACAATCTTATAACCATTATCCCCGTTTACTCGAAGAGCTCAAGAGTGTGCCCTCTCGCTCTTCTGCTCCTTCTCTTTCTCTCTCCCACACCCACAGCATTTAAGTTTGATTTTTCACTGTAAATGGCTGTGGGTCTGTCAGTTTTGCAGTGTGTTGCAAAGATCTGTTTGTGATTCTGGTGTACACAGCTTATGTCCCACAAAGTCAATGACCAAGGATCGTGTGTGTGTGTGTGTGCGCGCGTGTGCACACGTGTGACACATATGTGCTTAATTTTTTGGGGAATAAATCTTAGACCTAACCCTTTCATCAGACAGAGTGCTGACACCAAGCTGCCAGGATAGACCTCATAATGAAGCATAACCTCTAGTCAGGAGGCAGCCCCATTCATCTTCAGGAGTCACCATTAGGAATATTATCCCATGGCTGATGGGATAAGAGCCAGGTTTTAGGTTTAAGGAAGAATTGTCAGTTCATAGTTGATCACCAGCCCTGCACACTGCCTGGTAGCCTAGAAGCTGACGCTACAGGAGTCCAACCCAAAGGACCACAGACTTGGAATCTGTATCACTAAGCCCTTGAACAAAGAGAGCTGGAAGAATGCTTGTGTCTTCCAGGGTGCTCCACTCATTGCTGGAAAGACATAACTATCCATAAACGAAGAGGAATGATCCACTTGATGACTATATGAAGAGTGAAGAGAAATCGAAATTACCTAACTTCCAAAGGTCAAGAATTCACAAAAATAAAGGCAAAAACTGAAAAGCACTCGCCTTTTATACTTAGGAGCCAGGCACTTCTTCATAGCATGTGATCAGAGTTCTGAACCTTCAGTGTGTTTTCACGGCCCTTGACCCTCACCCCAGGCTCCTCAGGAGAACCAGATAAGGTATCACTTGCCTTGCACGCTCGATGGGCTTTCTGTCTTTCTTCTGGCCCTCAACTGAAGTCTTCATGATGTTAATCTGTGGTGCAAGCTTGGTGTCTCAGGCCATGTAAGAGGATGTATGACAGGATCTTTGCTTGGCTGAACTTCCCTCAGGCTCCACCTTCCCCCAGGTGATGGCCTTTCTTCAGTAGAATCCTGGCTGGATCAGGTTTAGCCAGATCCCCCTCACTCCCGATGTTTCCACTGACCCCCAGCCCGCTCTTTGGCTAGAAATTCCTACTTGCCCATGTTGTACTCAAAGGTGAGGCCCAATCTCTCTCCCTCTCTCCAAGACCTGTTATGACAGTCCCCCTACCTTTCTTCCTTTCTTGCTTTAATCAGTGCCGTTGAATAATTTAATTTGTTAACAGATTAAAAACCTAGAGAAGTGACATCCTTCCCAACCCCACTTCCTGCCCAAGACACACGTTTTATTGAAAGCATTAATTTCCAGGGAACGGAAGCGTTGCTTTGGCCGGGATGGGTGGAGAGGGTGAGTAGGGTACAAAGGCTTCCAGAATTAATAGCATCTTTGTACTATGAGTTCTGTGGAGCTAAATTGACATGCACTTCAGAAAACAAGAGAGCTGAGCTCGGCTCACAATGGTGGCTGTGCCATCTGGTTTCCAATGAGTTGTTTTTAGCTAAATTTTCAGTTAGATTCATTAAAACCTAAGGCTCTTCAGTGTTTAGTTTAAACAAATGGGCTCAAACAGTCCATTTTAAAAACTCAATACAACTTTCCTTTCCTTTAGTGGCTAAAATACTTTGAAAAATTCCTTTGGGTCAGATGGGGTGTTTTGCCAAAGGTCCCACTATTCCCAGATATTACTGAAGAACTTCTCACCACATAACTAAGGTTATTGCTGAAATATTACTGATTTTTATTTTCGAATCTTTTCCTAGACTAAGGGCTTATTTTACATTTGGTATTTAATAAAAATCTAGGATCCCTAATAATAAATTGTTTAAAAGCTCAAGAGTCATATTTTAGAGAGATTTTGTTTACTTTTCTTTTTTTCCCCTCATAGGAGGCCTACTAAGTGCTAAGCACTATGTGAAGTGTAGAGACTTAGTAGTGAGGAGACTAGTGCATCTCACTGCTGTGGTGTTCAAGAGCAAGCATAGCACCTGGCATGAGAAGTCCCACCTAGGGACTTGCCTACCACTAGGGAATGTCCTTGGGCACCCTCTCCAGTCTTCATCAGTTAAAGGTAAACCTAGCCACTTCTGGTTGCTATGGAAGCCAAATAAGAATCAACACAATGCACATTCTTGGGTGGGGGCAGGAGTATGGGTGAGTAGCAATAGCATTTTCCAGCACTTTCCTTAACACTACTGCTTTGAGGGAAACTGCTCAGAGACAATCAGCTTGCCCTTTAGCCTATCGTATTGCACAACGCAGTAGGGAAGAGAATGATGGACTTAAATAAATATGTCTTCATAACAGTTCCACAGAATACACAGTATACAAAAACGATTACAAATCCTAGGTCTGGGCCTGTGGTTTGGTGGTAGAGCACTTGCCTAGCATGTGTGAGGCACCGGATTCAATTCTCAGTACCGTATATAAATAAATGAATAAAATGAAGGTCCATCAACATCTAAAAAAACATTTTAAAAAAGATTACAAATCCTTTTCACAAATTGCCTTCTACCCAATGTTTATGAGAAACAATGAGAGTTGGAAGCTTGGCAAGCTACCATATGTAATTTGACATTAGGTTAAAGTTCCATAATTGCTAGTGCTTTCAATGTTCTGTCGGTCTGTCCATTCACACATAAACCCATTCATTCATTTTCCTGTTATCTACCTACCATCTATCTATACTTTCTCTCTTTGAAAGAATGGTAATTCAAAGGAGAGCTACACATATAATTTTAAAATTCTGAAATACAATTCTGTGGTTTTTCATGAGTCCAGTTACATGCTTTGCCTTCCAATTGCATCCCTAGAGCTTTCCACATTGGAACCAAAAAGGAAAAGTTTCTGAAGATCCCAGATCCTTGAGTTTAAATCCTTGGCCTATCAGTTACTCAGCTGTGTGATCCTCGCATGATAGTCCACCCCAAACCTCAGATCCTCATCTATCCTAGCTTCTAAAGGACTCTTGCATTCATGAAACGAGTAGCACTTATAAAGAACCCAGAATGATGAGAAGGGCATTTTATGGAGATGTTAGAGAAGTTAGTTCATGCCACCACAATGACCAGTTCCACCAATGCTCATAAATTTGTTTATTTGTGATATTTTTGTTTGTTTTTGGTTTTGATTTTGGATGTGGCAAGAGGAGCCTAGTTATTCTATGCGAACACTAACATATTATTCATGTGACCCAGTTGCTCTAAAGGAAATTAATCTTTCATTTTCTCAGCCTATTACATGCAAATAAGCATCCCCACTGGAGGCATTCAACATTAGTACAAATGTAGTTCTACTCAAGGCAATGCTCAAAACTAGCAGAGTTTTAAATATCATCTCATACATGTAATACAGGACTAAATACATATCCAAATAAAGTCCCCTCTCTGCAGCAAATGCTGAATTAAGTTCTTACACCACAAATAATTAATAGTGTTTCTCCATCACCATTTCTAACTGCACAGAGACTTAGAATTAGGCATTATCCAGCAACAAGAGGTTGAGGAGGTCCCCAAGAGTTAAAACTCCCACTCAACTCAGAATGTTACCTGGAAGGCTGAAGCCTCAGATAGCACAGGTGTCTTAAGAGGGTCACAATATTAAGTTATAAGACCCTGCTCCCCAACTCAGAGCTCCTCATTCCAAAGCCAGTACTCTTCTGAATAAGACTGTTTCCAAGTAGACATACAAAAGAGTCTTAATTCAAGAAACCTGACACCTTAATTAAAGCAGAAACCTTACCACACATGAGGGGACCTTTATAATGTGGCCTTATTATTCATCTACTCTCATCTTCTTTTACCTCCTTCCTTGCCTCTGAAGCATACTTAAATATACCCCACAAATGCTAGAGACCTGGGGGGCCTTCACAATGAGGTGGTGACCCTTACCAATCTCCACAGAAGAATCCTTGATGCCCTGCAGGCACTGGGTGTGTTTCTAACTGCCTCGAGAGGGTCATCCTAACTCTGTTGTCAGCTCTTTCACCTGACAGTCTTTCAAACATTCAAAAGATTGCTCTCATAGGTCACATTATCATTTTTTCAGATAATTATCCTCAGCCTCTCACTATTAATCATGTATCATATGGATCCCAGATTCTTCACAAGTTTGGTTGTTTTCTTCCACTGAAGTATCCTGTGGTTAGTATCTCTGCTAAGACTTGGAGACCAAAATCCAAACTTTGTGTTGGGGCAGAGGCAGGCAGGAATGTCCAGTCCTCTGAGCTGGAGAACACCAGGCAGGTTTCTGAAGAGTTGTTGCCTTCTTCCTTTTTTTTTTTTTTCTTGGTACCAGTGGGAAGTTGAACCCAGGGCATCACATATGCTAGGCACACGCCCTACTACTGTTATGTCTGCGCCCCTTTTTTATTTTGAGACAGTTGTCTCACTAAATTGTCCAGGCTGGCCTGGAACTCTCGATGCCCCACAGCCTCCCAAACTAGCCGCCTCCCTCATTGCTGCAGTCCAGCCATCTAGAACAGTGACCATGGAATAGGTGCCCATTGTTAAAGGAGTGAGTCATACTTTGTACAAGGAAGATGGGAAATTAAAATAGATTGCCTTTGGAACACGATCATTTGCCTTGATTTTAGCAAAAATGATATCCATTTATCCTCCCATCCAATCAAGAAATATTTCAGGAATGATTCTGTAATCCACTGCGAGTACCACTGTGCACTGTCCTTTTCACCTTTCTTGACTTGCTCTGTAGATTTTGGGGTACTACATTTCTCTCTATGCAATGTCACCTTGCTTCCTACTGCTTTCACTTCATTAAGAGCTTTTTGATTTTGTCAACCCACAGATTAGTGATCACCACCATTTCTACATCATTTACAAATTCCATACTTAGGACTCCAATGTCTTCATCAAAGACACTGGAAGAAAAGTAATGGACAGCTGCTATCAGAAACCTCCTACCTGAGGGACGAAGGCCCATAAATCAACACAGGACTGTGTAAGAAGCCATGAATCAAGCCAGCTCTACAATTACATAACCAGTATATTTCCATTAATGATGTCTCTAAAACACAACTCTGATAGTCACATTGCCGCATTTAAATTTTTCTTAACAGCTCTTCATACTTTATGGATAAAAGTCAAACTCCTCAGTGTAATATAAAAGCCCTTCCTGTGGGGCCTTTGCCTGGTCTCCAGCTTTGGCTTTGGTACCATGTCCCTTCTCTGCTCTGCTTCATCTGTGTGAAGCTACTCCGACCTTTTGTGACAGCAGCATTTCTCCCCCCGATTCCATACCATGTCGCATCTCTATGCCTTTTGCTCATGTGAATTCCCAGCCACAACTGCTCTCCCTTTTGTCTTGCTTAGTTAATAACCATGTATTTCTCAAAATCCAACCCAAGCATTACTTTCTGAGCATAAACCTTCTGACCTTTCTTCCCAAGCAGAATCAGTTCTTTCCTTCTTTCCTTAGGAAGATAATTCTAGTCATGTTATTTGCATACTTAGTTATTTACATGTCTCTCTCACCCCTACTGAGGGTCATCCTACTTTCAAACAGGGACCTCAGCACCAAAGATCATTCCTGTTAAGTAATCAAGAAATATTTCTTGATTGGATGGGAGCATAAATGGATATATATCATTTTTGCTAAAATCAAGGCAAATGATCGTGTTCCAAAGGCAATCTATTTTAATTTCCCGTCTTCCTTGTACAAAGTATGACTCATTCGTTTAACAATGGGCACCTATTCCATGGTCATTGTTCTAGACGGCTGGACTGCAGCAATGAGGGAGGCAGACAAGGCCTCTATTTTAATGAAGTTTAAAGCTGTTTTAGTCAGTTTTTTCACTTCTATGACCAAAAGACCTGATAAGAACAATAAGAGGAGAAAAAATTTATTTGAGGGCTCAGTTTCAGAGATCTCAGTCCATAGAGAGTCAGCTCCATTCCTCAGGGCTGGTGGGTGAGGTAGAACATCATGGTAGAATAATGTGGCAGAGGAAAGCAGGTCAGGTCACAGTCGCCAAGAAGCAGAGAGAGAGAGACTCCACGCTTGAGATACAAGATATATACCCCAAAGGCACACCCCTAATGACCTACCTCCTCCAGGCACACCCTACCTGCCTTCATGTACCCTCAGTTAATCCCTATCAGGGGATCAATTCACTGGTTGGGTTGAGCCTCAGAACCCAATCATCTCACCTCGAAACTCTCTTGCATTGTCTCACACATGAACTTTTGGGGGACACCTCACATCTAAACCAAAACAAAGGCTATTCCAGATGATGACGTGTGGTATTCAGAAAACAAAAAAGGAGTCAAAACCAGGGGTGACATGGTCTGGGGGAGGAGATACCAAATTAAATCGGTTGGGTAGAAAAGGCCTCTGCAAAGAGATGACATTTGAGTTGATGCTAAATTAATAAGATGCCAGGTTGTAGGAGCAACTGGAGTCAAACACGAGCACTACTACTTATAATCTTTTCCATCCTAACGCCGCCATATAGTCAATGGTAGCCTTCCCAGGGGACAGTGGGAGTAGAACCAGGACAGCTCACCATAGGTCTGGTCAAGAGATTTTTCATGACTGCTGATTAACCATCTTAGAGCTGGGGCCGGCTGACCTAGAGGCTTACCTTTCCTTCACTCTGTTTATAAGACTGTCTGCTCTGTTTGATTTCACTGACCTTTTAATAAAGCAACCAAATCAGATTTAGCTTCTGCCCGCCCTACTCATGCCTCCTCCCCTCACACCCCACACCACCCCATCTCCTCTCTGAAAAGAACCGGAATGTCATTCTTCATCACTTCCATCTGGACATTGACAGAAAGAACAAAAGCTGGCGTTTCACATCTCAATTTATTGACTTACCCCCCAGAGCCCATAAATAAAGCAAAAAATTCTACACAACTCCTAAAAATACTTTGGAAGATGAAAGATCGATATCTGGAAGCAACTTCTCTCAAGCATTCAGGACAGAATCCACAAGTGAGGAATGAAGTCATCCATTTTTAACCTTGGAGTAATTATACCTGGCTTCCCAAGCTCAGTAGCAGTCACAAAGCCCTACAGTTAAAACACTGTAGAGAAAAGTTAGGCCAAAATACACCCACAGAGAATTGCAAAGGGATTCGAGTTTATTAATAAGCAGTCAGCTGCCTACTAATACAATGTTTCCCCTTCTTCCTTGATAAGGAAACCTCGATTTTCTTCTAGCATCTATCCCTTAATGAAATGACATAATTCCCACTTCTGACCTATCTTGATAATCTCAGCCCTCTTGTAGGTGACTGGCCTTTTCCTCCTCAGTCATTTTTGAGGTCTTCAAATTTCAATGATTTAAAAGTGATTTCAATGATGTTACAACCTCCATTAATTTATCCATTCAGCAAATACTTATGGAACCCCTATTACTTGTCAGGCAAAGCCCAATGTAATGATGTCAAATTCACAATTCCTTTCCTCAAGGAGTGAACAGGATAGTGTGAGTCACAGAGAAGTAAAAATATATTACAATATTTCTGGGGGGAAAAAAACTTTTATTAGAAGAAAATGCAAGGGAGTCTGAGAAGTCAGTTAAGAGGGGCTCATCTTAGACGGGAGCAGGTGGTATAGGGGGACTTCCTAATGAAAGCAACATAGGCTGAGACGTGGAAATACTAGGGTACAGCAGGAGACGTGGGAGGCATCTGGCCCATTGGGGCAAAACAGTGCTTTAATAAGAGTGTGGTATTTGGCGTGAGGTAGGGATCTGTGTTGCTAGAGAGGTAAAGACTGGGGCCTGGTCATATGACACATGGAAAATCATTAGTGAGCTTTTCTTCGCATTTGGTAGTTCTACAAAAACAGAAGGAAGTCTGTTTGAGGTATCTTTCTTCCTCACCTACCACCAAGGATCCAGTTCCCATTTCCCTAATGGTCTCCAGAGGCTCTCAAATTGGAAGAAATCTCATAAATTAGTTTCTACTATGGAATAAATGAATGAGCACAGCTTAAAGTACAATTATGTGTTTAAAGGGGACTAATCCCTTAACATAGAAGAAAGAAACTATGCAAGGAGATTATAAAGGGATCTTGGAGACAACTGTCCAAGCTTGTAAGCATGCAAACACAGGCTTACAAATGTTAAGTTCACCCATGGCATTTCAGACCTCTGCCACTAGAGAGAGTCATCTTCAGGTGGTGGTTCTGGGTTCCTTACCAAGGCTGTTGAGCAAGGCCAGGGAGGCTGCTGACTGCTGATGACAGTCTTTCTCTCTTTTATGGTCTGAATCTGAAATGTCCCCCAAAAGCTCCAGTAGTGCAGGCTTGGACCCTAATGCAGCAGTGCTCAGAGGTAGGGTCTTTCGAAGGTGATTGGATCATGAGGGATCTAACATCAATCCAGTGATGAGTTCGCACCTTAATGAGCTATGGAGAGGGGGGAGAAACTTCAGGAGGTGGGGCCTACTTGGAGGAAGTAGGTCATTGGGTGCGTGTTTTTGAAGGGCATATTTCACCTCTGACCCTTTCTCCATTCTCCTCCCTTCCTGGCCACCATGAGGTGAGCAGTTTTGCTCTACCACATGCTCCCGCCATGTTGTTCTGCCTTACAACAGGCCCAGAAACAGCAGAGCCAACCACCCATGAACTGAACCTTCTGAAACCATGAGCCTAAATCTTTCCTCCTTGTGATTTTCTCAGGTGCTGTTACAGTGATAGAAAGCTAACACACTTATCTGCCTAAGCACCTTGACCACAGGCTCCCTGAGGACATGGACATGATTGGCATGGCATGTGGACACTGTTATGTATTCACTGGAGGAGCAAGGATCCTGCTTCAATTTCTCATGCAAATTGAGAATGTGAAAATGAACCCAGTACTCTCCAAATGTAAACATCAAAAAGTAGAATATGGTGCATGCAGTGAGTTTTCAAAAGAAAAAGCTGGCAACTGGCAAAATATAAGAAAACAAGCACAGCTGTTTGCCACATGATGAATCAAAAACTGAAAATATTTCAAATAATAGAATAAAGTCTAGAGGAATTGTGACATAGGACCAATTTGGTTAGGATTTCAAAGCAGATAATACTCAGTTTAAAAAGAAGTGTGGATGCTCATTTTCCTCCACTGACTTCCTTTCAGAACAGTCAGAGGCTAGAATTGCTTCGATGGAACATGATTCTTTTGTCCTTAATGATGCAACAGGTTGGTGTGGTCCCAGACCTACATTTACTCCAGTCAACAAGGATTTCAAAACTGGTGGGGGAAGGGGTGAGGATTGGAATGCGGCCACTCTTGCAGTGTTTAAGTGTTTAATTTCTTTGCACTTTCAATTCAAACAGATGCTCCCAACAAATACATATGCAGGAATGGTTAAAGGTTGCAAGAAAATGGTAATTAAAATCATCTTCATGAGCAATTCATTTTGTGAATGCTAACCACGATGGATAAGCCAATGTTAATTTAAACAAGGTTACCTGAGATATAGGAAGGAAGGGGGACTGACCCTAAGCACAATTATTCCCTCTGTAAAGCTGGGAGAAGGCCAAGGATTACCATCAGTTGCCTGCTGTTTCCCCAGAGGCAGCTCCAAGGCAGACAGGCATCCAGGCTCAGCATGCCTCCAAATGCTGTCCAGAATCAAGAGGTGGCAGATGTGAATGGAGCATGAGCCTAGAAAGTTCTTGGGGTGGACAAATAAAAAAGAAAGGAGAAAAGGAAGATGAGAAAGATGAAACAAAGAAGGAAGAAAGGAGAAAGAAAAGGGAAGGAAAGAGCAAGAACAGAAGGGTTTCCAAGCCCACTGTTGGGGTTATTATTGACAAATAACTGTGGGCATGATATTTAGAAAACCAAAAATCACTTATGTTGATAAAAAGTTTCCAGGAATTTTCATTTTACCATCAATCCCAGGGGATAGTTGCTCAGGACAGAAAGAATTCTAAATGTTTTTGGAACTAAAAAAAGTCGATGATAGGGTCTAATACCCAGGAGCATTTAAAAAGAGAGAGACAGAGAGAACAAGGAGATATCCCCTCGTGTTGGGCTCCTTTCATCTTCCCCCAGAGTGGGAAGGAAGGACAGGCTCCATCACCTGGGCACACAACAGGGCCAGCTCCTCTTCATTTGAGATGACTGTCTCAGGCTCTCCATTCCATGACGATGTGGCCCTGCTCATTAGGATGCAGCCCTGCTCCACCACGGTTCTGTGAGACCTGCCAAGTGTCTAAGCCAACCACATTGTCAAATCTGGATGCTCGCATGGGAAACGGGCTCCAGAAGGAAAAAAAGAGTGCATTTTACACAAAGGGAACCAAACAGAGATTTGGAAAAACAACCTGAAAAAAATGATAGGCTGCCTTGAAAACACTTCCTTCCTCTGGCCTTGCTTGAGAAACCAGGAGCCAGTGTCTCCCAAGTTGAAAAATCCGTCCAGCTTCAGTTAAACTGGCTCCCTTCTGTTCCCCACGCAGATGATCATCATATTGGACTATTCTCACCCAGAGTCTGTTTGGAACAGCCTGGCCAGCGTCAATCCAAAAACATTTCACTCTCAGATTGCTGTGTAAAAGGACTCTCCTATAATGAGAAGCCGAGTTAAGGCAAATGGCATTTTCAGCTTTACTTGATTTATTCTTCTAGTTTTAAAAACTGGCACAAATGAACCCATATTCTATTTCTTAGGATGCACTTTATTTTTTTAAGGATTAATTAAAAAAAAATATATATATATATATATATATGCACACATATATATATATATATATAAAATTCAGGGTATACAATAAAGGAGAGTTTTTGAACAAATGATCTTAGTGTTACAGTAGTATTTGCCCAATGTAGCAGAGATGAGTCACAGTGTAAGAACTGGTAAATATAGAATCCACATCTTGCTAGGAGGAGCCAGAAGGTTCTAAGAAAGTCAGCCAAGGCTGCTCGTGCAGAGGCTTTCTCCACCTGGCTTCATTCAATACAGTACCAAAGACCTCCTGACTTGGCAGGTCCCTAGGAAAAGCAGGATCAGCCTCTTCCAACATGAAAGAAGATCCAGCAAAAGCAAACATAGTTAATAAAGAAAAGTAGAAGGAAAGAGGCCTGCAGTCAAATCTCAGATACTCTCAGCTCAGTTACCTCTCTTTCCACCAGTCACATATTTACCATCTGAATGTTCCAGTCATGACAGAAAGTCAGGAGTTCCAAAATTCTTCAAGGCAACTCACTGCTACACTATGTAAGTGTGATAGCAAAATGCTTTGTCCTCCTCTTTCTGATTCTAGAGACTACAAACTTATGTGGCAATCAACCTAGTAAGCACATGCCATCATATGGATGAATTACAGAGCTCTCTGGGAGGAAAGAACTGCTAATTATCTAGTGAGCATAACTTTTAGGTAGGGCAGGAAAAATAAAAGCAATTTTTTACCTAACAGATAGACGAAAGAGAACAGTGCAGAGAGTTCTCCATACTCTCTAGGTGCCAGTTTACTGAACACCCACAATGTATGCCAGGCTCTGTACTACGAGCTAAGGATTCAACAGGATGCAAGATAGAGTTGCCAACTTCACATCCACCACCTGCCAGTCCAAACCTTGAACCCTCAACTCCCCTTTCTCTCTTCCATCAGAAGAAATCCAGCTTGGCTCTTCCACCACCCCATGTCAGGACTCCGCCCTGAGTAGTATCCCCAGAAGATCATCTCAAATTTGGGCTTGATTTGGAGTTGATTTCCCCTCATTTGAAATACACCTCCCCCACCCCTAATTTGGAAAATCACGTTTACCAGTGGCGGTGTCTCTCTTTGACTAAAATTCATTCGGGCTCCTCTGAATTCTCTTTCCAACTGGGCCTCCACATTGGGACTTCCACGTTGGTGTTTGCATAAACCAATTTCTAGCAAGAGTCTTGTCAGGCTGGTTTAGCCAGAATCCCTTACCCTAAATATTTTATCACCTTCCTCATCGCCCACATTCCCCAGTGATATCTGATCAACCTAGCCTGCCTTCAGCAGGAATCCGTAGGCCAGTTAGCAAGAATTACCCCACCCTCTGAGTAACTTTCCATCTATTGACCTGCCCCCATCTGTTCCTCGGCTACAAATCCCCACTTGCTGTTGTATTCAGAATGTAGCCCAGTTCTAGACTGAGGTCTGTCTTGCCCTGTCTCAAGAATCCTGAATAAAATCTGTTTTCACTGCTTTATTTGCTGTCCAGCTCTGATTTTCTTTGAAATCAGTCACCTAAATCTGAGCATAAATTATTTCAATGACCTAACCTCAAGCAGAAACCAGTTATGGGAAGGAATTGAAGTTTTCAGAGTAGACGGTGAGAGGAAGGTCCAATAGTAAGAAGACCTTGGCGCCTACAAGATCTGGGTCCCCAGGAAAAGAGGACTAAACAAGGGACAAAATGGACAGGGCCAGTGCAGTTCTAGTGGGCAGCCTTCAGAAGTGCTCTTCAAGGCAAAATAATGGCAGCAACACAGTGGGGGGAAGAGGGGGAGATGTGATAGAAGGACTGAGTTGTAGTACAGCCCGGTATACTCATCCCATAAGAAAACCACTCTACCTTCTTTGTAGAGTAATTTGACTCACACTTAAGTAAGCAAATTTCTCTATTGACATCTCAAAGCAAAAATGTTCAGGATTCTTCAAAGCTCAGTTGAAAAGCCTCAAAAAATTGTAATTAAAAATACAGAACAGCAGCGTTTTGGCTACTTGAAAAAAAAATCAAACTATAATTTTTCTTACAATGAAAGGGACTAATACTGTCTGTAATTTATTTAAAGAGTATCTAATGTAACGCAGACATGCATATTAAACACCCTCTATTTCATTTCATCTGACTAAATGAATAAATACATTCTACCATCCAGACACACAGTTGAAACATTTCCCCAAGTATTCTTTAAACACAATGCTCAAGATTGCAATGGCATCATGACTGATAAAAATGACAAAGACGCTGTTAATCAAGTGAATACAAAGCAACGGCATGAATTATTTATGCCAATAATATTTGTAACCATACAAATTATGTATTGATGTTATATTGGAGTGTTTAGTATTTCAGCCACCACACATCACACAATGCTCTCCCGCCTCCATATTTAATTCCCTTGGATAGTTTAATTTGGTGGTACCACTCAAAACAGAACCAGAGAAACAGCATCAATTTTTAGAGGTTATCTCAAAATGTGATTTTTGCCATCATTATGAAAGAGTTGCCCCATAAACCATGACCATGGCTGGTGTTCTTTTCGAATTTCCTACATGAAAGACCATGGAAATGGCCCCTGTTAGGAAGACTCGAGTTCCACATCCCCTCCTTTTAGGGAAGGTGACATGACGGGCAATGTTGATTAAGATTAGAATATAACACATGATGGGAAAAGAAGCTGTAGAAATGTTTTGAGTTAAGGAAAACAGATTTTTCCTTTGTTTATCTAAAATAAGTTTCAGAGAACTTCAGAAAGACTGCGTATCTGGGAAACTTTTGACTTCTCCCTCCTCTATGAGGTTAGTCACACTCAGCTACACCGATCCTTCACACACATGTATTTGCACGTTCACCTATACATATTCACACTTGCTTTGAACAATTCAATTCCTGCGTGGACACTGCAAAGATGATTGCTTTTCCTTAGCTAGTCATCTTTCCAAGTTTAGAAGGAGCTACACAGTCACTGCTGCTGTTGGGGAGCACACATCCCCAAACTGTACTTATACAGCATCCCCTAATATTTAAAATACTGATTATTAAATTGGAATGAATTCTAAATGAGCAATTGATCTGCTCAGAAGAGGCCAGAAGGTTATTATTGTCTCTTCCTCATTCATCTTCCTACTTTCCTATTTGCACAGAGATGGAACATGTATGGGATGCCACCCTGAGTGTCCATCAACGTGGAGAGAAAAAGAGGCCAATGAGAAGACTCCTGATAATTTCTCCAACAATACCCATCTCCTTTATGAAACATCTCCATCCAAATATCACACTAGCAGTTCAAATCAGTCATAACGTAAAACTCTAATCGCCAACCATCTTCCTGAAACGTTCTCCATGTGTGTCAATTTCATATCCTGAAATACTGTTCCCACCTCGCTGACTCCTCTCTCACCTCTGCCCACTAACCCGATTCGTTCTTGACAGCTGTGGTTCCTCTGAGTACAGTGCCTGACAGAGGTACAGGCTCACTACATGCAGGACGGAAGGACTGGGTTCTGCTTTAGCACACAATCAGCCTTATCCTTTCTGTGCCTGGGTTCAAAGTCTCAGTCATAAAATTCTCTAACAATTCTGCCTCTAACTGTACACCTCTCCTACTTGTGTTGCCAATTTAATGGTTTTGGCATTTACACAACACTTGCACTTCGGTATTAGTCTTAAAATGTACCTTCCTTCTTCATTCCCTTACACTGTCATCTGGATAATCTGAAAGTCAATCAGATTATTTTTTGAAAAAGAAAATGGTAATCACTGGCTTCACTCCAAGATTGTCAACATCAAGTTCAACCTCCCTTGCTGGCACTGAGACGCCTCTGCAATAGGATCCTGACTTTATCTTTTCACCATCACTTCCCATGACCTGCCCAACACACACCCTCTAACTCAACCTGCATTTCCTGTCTCCGCGCCTGGGCTCCAGCTGAGCCTTCATCCTGGAAGTGCTCATGTCCATCTGTTAAACTCTTCCTCATTTGTCAAGGCCAAGACCAAATGCCATTCCCTCCATACAAAGTTCTTTTCAGAATTAATCTCTACCTTCTGTACAGTCCCAAAGCACTCTTTCAAGGAAAGCTATTTTTATTAAAGTATTTTTGACTGTTTTGACTTTAGTCATTTACATATACTAAGTTCTTAAGAAAAGGACCATTTCTTAAGCATATCTGTATCTAAGAACGTGCAGAGAACAGTGTTCCATAACTTACTATATGTGATTATTCAACAGAGTTAAAAAGAAAAGAAAATAATAATTGACATCTAAGATGCTAACACTTGTACCTGCTTACAAGCAAATTTAAATTTATTTCAGCTAATCAAGTTCCAATTAATTTATTTTTCAGAGTTACCCTTGAGCATTACACACGTGTCTGAACACCCACTATTCGATTACCTGATTCTCAAAGTCTCCTTTATATGCTCTAAAGTACCTTGCGCACAAAAGGTACTTACAAAACATTTATTGAATTTAACCGTTGATTGTTTTCTCTCTGGAAAATTCAGGAAATTGGATCACAATGAGAGATTCACAAGCTTATAGCCACTGCCTGGTGGTGGTAATGACATGACATGATCATACTGAGAGGAAAGAAAAGACAAAGTATCCCCCTTTGCTAGACTCTAGTCGCCATGAAAATACATGCACCCACTTGACTTCCCTGCTCCCCTTACTGGAGCCGTAACTGGTGTTGGGACTACCAAAGTCCTCCTGTTGGGGTCTATAAGGCAAGGCACAGGTGACAAAAGCTTCATAACAGACAAGGCACACATAATGATAGCCTCTGGGGAAGTCCAGGACCTGGAAACAGGGCCTTCAGCAGCTGGGGAAGAGACTTCTCCTTCTCAGTCATGGACTAGAGCCCTTTGCCTGTGAGTTGCTAAGGTATCTCTCCTAAGAAGGCACCCTGAACATGGAGACAGTTGGGGAGCCAGGAAGGGGAATCCCCAAAGTGACTGTCCTCAGGATAAAGAGGTGGAAGGTAGACAAATTTCTTATTTATTAACCCCACATATATTTCTTTCATTAAATTCTTTATGGATCATTGTTCTCTCCCAACCTCTGACAAAGTATCCTTTGCCATTCTAGCTCAGTCAACCACGAACCACTGGAAAATAAGAGAAATAACCAGTGATGTAACAGGCTTTCTAGGGAAAGACCCCTCCTGCTTGCCAGTTTTCATAGTGTAGTACTATCATCAGGGCCAACTCAGAGCTACCAATGTACTGTCAATAACCTCAGGGCTGGGAAGAGATGTCGTGTGACATGGTACAAGTTGGCTTCAGAATATCTTTCTGCCTCTTCCCACAGCAGTATCAAAGTCAGTGGGTACAGTACGGTCAGCAAATAATTACTGAATGGCCCATACCAGTCAAAGATTCTCCTTCAGCACAATTGTAGCTGGTATAAAGTTCTATTTTTATTGCTCTATACATACCCAGATTCCAAAGGAAAAGGAAGTTTAAGGTGAGAACCAGCTGTGAATTCAACTTTCTTTTCTTTTCTTTTTTTGTACTGGGAATTGAAACCAGGGGTGCTTAACCACTGAGACCCAGCCCCAGTCCTTTATACATTTTGTTTTGAGACAGGGTCTCGCTAAGTTGCTTGAGGCCTCACTAAGTTGCTGAGGCTGTCCTTGAACATGCAATCCTCCTGAGTCAGCCCCCTGAGCCACTGGAATTATAGGCATGCACAATAACGTCTGGCACTAAAACTTTCAAAATCACCCATTTTTGTCTACACAGTCTGAAAACACACAAATCTTGATGAATCTGAAGTTAGATATTCTGAAAACTGAACTATAAATAGATTGCAATACCCTATTCTCTTGTTATAAGGCATAGACACATATTTCTAACCAAACGAATTTAAACTGAAGTGATATGCAACATACCTCTTGTCTTGGCCAACAATATCTTACCACTGTGGTCCCTCTACCCCTAGCCAAATCCTTTCTCTACTACTGGCTTAATTAAGACAAGCACTGGAAGATGTATCTTAAGAAGACAGAGCCACAAGATGGAAGGAATTCAACTCCCAAAATCACTGAGTGAAAGCTGCTTTTCCTATAAGGAACAATAAAGAACACCTGTTTTGGACCTTACATAGGCAAGAAATAAAGAATTATCATAGTTTCTAAGGATCTGTTTGTTTGAACATCTGTTTCAGTAGCTAAGTTAACTAGAATATTTGGCAATACCTTCCAAGGCCCTTGGTCCCTACTGAGGATCATGCATATTCTGGAAAAACCTTACATTTTTCATACAAACGCTAAAGAAGAATTTAAAGCAGGTGTCAGATATAAAATTTCAGGTGTTCCATTAACAAAATGCACTCTGTTCTTTTTGACGTGGCTACCATTTGGGGTTTCACTCCATTTTTTTTTTCTTGTTATCATTTTGGTTTTTTAGAAGACTGGGGGCGTGTAGCTCACTGGCAGCAACACCGCAGCCTAGCCTGCATGAGGCCCTGCGTTCCATCCCCAGAACTGCAAGGCAAAAAAGAAAAAAAAAAAATTAAATTTCAGGCTAACTACCAAAGATGAGAATAGGAAAAAGAAATCAGAAAAGATTCAGAGAGATCCAGGGAATGAGAACCACGATCCGTGCCTTATTAACTATGCTATACTCTCCTGCAATTTGTTTCATTTATGCTCATGCATACATTTTGGTACATATTCTATGACTAATAACACAACACCACAAACTGGATGAGCTATAAAGAAAAGAGGATTTCCTTGGATCACAGTTCTGGATGTTTGTTATGGTTTGATATGAGCTGTTTCTCATTAACACCTCCTGTGATTAGATTATGAGAGTCATAACCTAATCAATGGGTTAATCCATTTGGTGGATTAATAATTTGAATGGATTATTGAGTGTTAACTATAGGCAGGTAGGGTGTGGCTGGAAGGGGTGGATCACTGGAACATGCCTTGAGAATTATTCATTTTGTCCCTGGTTCCTGCTCTCTCTGCTTCCTGGCTGCCATGAGCTGAGTGTTTTCCTCCTCCACTCCCTTCTGCCATGATGTTCTGCCTCACTTCAGGCCCAGAGTAATGGAGTCAGTCAATCATGAACTGAACTCTGAAACCATGAGTCAAAATAAACTTTTCCTTTTCTAAGTTGTTCTTGTCAGGTATTTTGATTACAGTAATAAAGAGCTGACTGACACAATAACCAAAGGTCAAGAGGCCACATATGGCGATGGCCTTCATGTTGACCAATGTAGCAAGAGACAGGAAACATGCATGTGGGCATACATCTCTCCTGGCCACTCTCCCTCTTCTTATAGAGCCATCAGGATTCAATCATGGGGGCTCCACCCTAATGCCCTTATCTAATCCTAATCACCGCCCCTCAAAGATCCCATCTCTAAACACCACAGATGGATTAAGTTTTCACCCTCTTAATACCTTACAATGTGGATAAATGTCAACTAATGAAGCCTTGGGGGGACATATTCAAACCATACCCAGTCCATAGCACTAAATGGCAGTTCCAATTGATAAATCAGTAATGTATATTTTAATGATACCTATATATCATATTTCACAAGCTGGAAGTCTCCATCAAATATTTTTTAAAAAACCATATTTTGGAAGTTACCAAATTTTTTTTTAAAAAATCAGTTTGTATTTATTTACATAATTGTGAGAAAGCAATAGTAACACACAGTTTACTGGCTTGGCTCAACTGTGTCGCATTTTGCTGTACATTAAAATTATTATATGTATGAACTGCATTAAATATATGATAATAGAATAATTATATACTAAAATTAATGTTTTGGTTATAACATTATAGAATACATTTGCACTATATTAAAGTTATTTTCATAACTTGCCTTATCCACAACATTAGTTCACCAGTGTCCTAAAGCATTAGTTCATCAGTGTCACTTAAATATTGTGACAGATATTTAAGTGACCCACATCTCACACAATACCTCTCATGGCCAGAAAACAGTATGATGAATAAGTAAATACACAGGAAAAGTCATTTTCCAGGGAACCATCTTGGATCTTCATTATACTAATCCCTTCGTAGAAGTCTTTCAATTTCAGGTGTGGGGTTGGAAGCCAACTGTCAAGGTGGGACCTGCTAAGGCCAGGGCTGTCATAGCAAGCCCTCTCCAAAGAGAGGGCTTTATATTACTTAGGGAGGTCAAATTTGAGTGCTAGTTCATAGGAAAAAAAAAAAAAAGAGTAGCTTGTGGTCAACAGAATTAACTGCATTTAGGATTGGTAGATCCTATCTCATTTTTTTTAACCATTCCCCTATTTCCCATTGCATTTTTGTTTAATATACACAATACTGTACTCTGTGCTCAGAGAGACTCTCCTATTCCGGAGATGTGTCCTGTCTAACTGAAAGACCTTCATGCACTGGTGAAGATCACTACTTAGATGCTTTCTCCTAACTCCAAGTGTGTCTGGTTTTCCGCAGACAAGTCTGAACAAGCTTCCAAGAAAACCCACAAGCACTGAGAAGGAAATGATGGGTGGTACCCTATGGTCACTGTTCCAAACAAGGGACGATGTAGAGAAATGACGATTCCACACCTACGTAGAGGTGTGTTAGTGAGCTCTCCCTCTCTGTGACAAAACACCTGAGAAAATCAACTTAAGAGGGAGAGATTTATTTTGGCTAATGGATTCAGTGGTTGCAGTCCATGGTCACTTGGTTTGGCTGCTTCTGGGTCTGTGGTAAGGAAGAGCATCATGGACGAGCAGAACTAATTGTCTCATGGTGGTGAGAAAGTGGAGGCACCAACAGCTCAGTGTTTCTTCCAAGGGCATGCTCCCAGACACCTACCCTCCATCCACTAGGTCCCACCTCCTGAAAGTTTCACCACCTGCCAATCATGCCATAGGCTGGCAACCAAGCTTTTAGCTTATGAGCCTCTGAGGGACGTTTAGGATCCAAACCATAACTAAGGCTCAAGTGGAACTGGATGGAGCCTCAACTCCCATGTAAAAACACCACTGCCTGGGGAGTGTCATGGGTGGGACTGTCATGGGCAGTGTCTGGGTGGGACTGTCTCTGAAGCTGTGGGAAGGCTTAGGGAATTACCCTCAGTTTCAAAAGCAGAAGCCTACAGCTTTTTTATGACTCTTTAACCCTGGGCACCTCTCTGCTTACCATTTGCTCAAAAACTCAAAACGAACAAAAAACACTTAGTATGAACTAAAAATGGGAGTAGAGCCTAAAGAAACTAGCACAGGAACGCTGGAGCTGTTCTGACAGCTGACAATGAACCACAGTAACCGTTTGTTTTGTTTTTCCAGGAGGAAAGCCCATGTGAGAAAATCTGTGAATTAACAGCTTGATTTACTTTAAACTTCATGAAGAAGTCTGGCCCATCGAGGAGATGGAAGCCTTCCTGAAGGGCTGAACACAGAGACACCCAACACCCCGTTTCTCTCTCTTGTCCTGCAGAACACAGGTGGCTGTATCCACAGGGAGCCTGCGTCAACAGTCCCTGTTTTCAACGACGCCTCTTTCTGTGTTTAAGGTGAAACAGGCACCCCGAGACCCTGCATCCCAGAGGGAGACCAGCCGGCAAGCGTTCTTCAGCATACAGGGAAAAGATTTAGCAAAAGGAAAGCACATAAGAAGCAAGAATGTCTTCATTCCAATCTTCTGTAATTCTCAAGATTTAATTTGGTATGTATGGAATTTGTAGCACCAAAGAGCAAGACATAATCACATGTGGGTAGCTCCAATTTACCAAAATATAATTTATTGCTAGAATTATGGAGAATCTGAGTCTGTCTCTCCTGTGTTGCTTCTAGGGACTGAGTCCAGGAAGCCCTGGAAATCACTTCAAAAGAAGTTCACAGCCACTGGCTTCCTAAGGAGTGAGAAGCTACTCCTCTAGCCCCATCTCAGCCAAGCATCACAGAACCAGGAGGCAAAAGCCTGGGAGAGTGAAGTAGTAGAAGGAATATTATAATATATGATCAAAATGTGGTCTCCAGAATCATGGGTTTCGATTAATTCTCATATAGATGAAGGTTAAGTTAGTAGACCATGCCACTCACATAAAATGAACAGCAAAATAAAACACTGTCCAATTACAATTCAAAATACAGGTGTGGAAAAGAATAATGTGACTTCTGATCACCCACACAAGTTGATCTTCTCTCCTTCAGTCAACCTCATTAACATCAGAGTTAAAGAGATTAAAAATGGCATAAATTCACTTCACAGAAGAAGAAATACAAATGGTCAACAAATATATGAAAAAATGTTCAACATCTCTAGCCATTGGAGAAATACAAGTTAAAACTACACTGAGATTCCATCTCACTCCAGTCAGAATGGCAATTATCAAGAACACAAGTAACAATAAATGTTGAGGATGTGGAGAAAAAGTTTCACTCATACATTGCTGCAATGTGGTTGCAAATTGGAGCAACCACTATGGAGAGTCCTCAGAAAACTTGGAATGGAACCACCATTTGACCCAGTTATCCTACTTCTTAGCATATACCCAAAGGACTTACATCAGCATACTACAACGACACAGCCACATCAAAGTTTACAGTGGCTCAATTCACAATAGCTAAGTTATGGAACCAACCTCAATGCCCTTCAACAGATGAATGAATAAAGAAAATGTGGTAAATATATGCAATGGAATATTACTCAGCCATAAAGAAGAATGAAATTACAGCACTTGCCAGTAAATGGATGGAACTGGAGACTATCATGCTAAGTGAAATAAGCCCACCCCAAAAAAAACGAAGGCTAAATATTTCTTGTGATATGTAGAAGCTAACACACAATAAGGGGTCACAGGGAAGAAGAGAAGTTCACTGGATTAGAGAAAGGGGAATGAAGGGAAGAGAGGAAGGTGGAAATAGGAAAGATGGAAATAGGAATCAGGCAAAATTTTCCTGGGTTCGTTTATGAATACATAACCAGTGAAACTCTACATTACATACAACCACAAGAATGGGGTCGTAATCAGAACGAGTTATACTCCATGTATGTATAATATGTCAACATATACTCTACTGTCAAATTTTTAGTCCAGGAAAAATGACATAAACTTCAACAATAAATTTTTTAAAAACATGCAAAGGGTCCTGAAGAGGTCCAAACAAATCTCTTTCTCTATAGAAAACAGAATTATTGACACAGGGCAAACAGTCTACAGTGTAAACCCCATGGGCAGACCCCAACTGACCTTGCAGAACTGAACAACACTTGAGATTCTTGGAAGGACAGAAGCTGTGTGTGAGATGTGGGGCAGGATGAAGAAATCTTCTGAAGTCGTGTACATGGAACAACCGACCATTAACCCTACCTTGTGCCCTGCTCCATTCTAATAATCTCTAAAAATTTCTCTTTCCTCCTCTACCAGCATTGTACACCCTCCCCTGAAAAAGAAAATAAATTTTGGAGCAATCTTTTGTACAAAAATTATAATACCTCAAAAAAAAAAAAAAAGACTCCATATTCAGGCCAACCCATTTGATCATCATAAAGCAAAGCCCTCAGAGAGAATCACAAAGCAGCTGGTGAATGGTCTCACTCTTAATTATGAATGGGCAATCATGGCTACCAGGCATATTAGGAAAACCTCCAAGAAAGAACACAATCTAAATGAGTAATTGAGGAGAACTGGTCCTGAAGAGAATTTCAGAATTCTCAAAGACAGTCAAGAAAATAGCATCAGATTTTTCAAGAGTGAGTCTGGAAGACTGAAGCTAAATGAAGCTCCTACTGAGGAGCAGCCCCCATAACCCATTCTTACCACTTACCCTTAAATGCCACTATGGCCAAAGGAACACAATTTTCATCCTAGAATCCCACATTCATTCTAGTCATCAATCCAAAATGAGGATAGAATAAATAGATTTTTAAACATTTAAGGACTCACACCTCTCCCACCCCCACACACATACATTTATAGGAAGACTACTGAAGATATGCACAACCAAAGTGAGAGTTTCAGTCAACTTTTTTGCTGCTGTGATCAAAGGACCTAACAAGAACAGTTTTAGAGGAGTGAAGTTTATTTGGGGGTTCACGGTTTTAGAGTTCTCAGTCCACAGACAGCAGGCTCCGTTCCTAAAGACTCCAGGTAAAGCAGAACGCCATGGCGGAAGGGTGTGGTAGAGAGAAGCTGCTCACATGGTGAGCAGGAAGCAGAGAGAAAATCCACTCACCAGATACAAAATGTAAGCCCCAAAGTGACGCCCCAATGCCCACCTCCAGTTACCACTCAGTTAATCCCATGATGGGACTGATTCACTGATTGGGTTAGGACTCTCATAACCCAAGCATTTCACCTCTGAACGTTCTTGCATCATCTCACACATGTGCTGCTGGAGGACACCATAACAGTGAGGGTGTGGCCCTAGAGTGAAAACAGGATGGTTTGGGGGAAGCAGTAAATCTGAAAAAGGAAATTTTCAGAATGACAGGTGAGCCACAGTCCTAGATAGAGAACAGAAAGATGGAGGAACCTGGGGTAGGCAGTGAATTGTGCCCTGATGTGGAAGAACACCCAGAATTAAAGTTGAGCTTAAAGGGACAAAAAGCAAGGAAAGAATTTTGGAATTCTGGGAATTCGATGAAAGCAGAAAGCTATAAGACAAGAACACTGAATTAGCTCCACTCTCAGCAAGTCACAGAGATCATTCCCTGACTTTTCAGTCTTTAGATTCAACCTTTTGAGAAAGTACTGAAGACTGAAAGTGTAGATATAGAATAAAACTGAGACGCCATGAGCCGGGCTATACAAAAAGTGAAAAGTGTGTGTACAGGGTAACAACAGCCTAAGTTTAAAAAGCAGGGAATCTAAAAGCTAGTGCATATTAATGAAAACAGATCAAACTGTATGCTGAAGAAGTCAACTTCTGGGATGGGTGGTGGCTCAGCGGTAGAGTATTTGCCTAGCATGCGTGAGGTACTGGGTTTGATTCTCAGCACCACATAAAAACAAGTAAGTAAAATAAAGGTACTGTGTTCATCTACAACTAAAACTAAATAAAGAAAGAAAGAAAGAAGTAAACTTCACTATGTTTATTTCTGTAATAAGTAAAGAAACAAAAGTAACAAAATCATATTGAGAGGATTGGGCATTTGAGGGTATAAGGCAACTAAATTCTCATCCATATTCACATAAAGTCAAGAGATGTCTAAAACTAATAAATTAGGAACAACAACTAAAGGCTATTTAATTGAGATTTGAAGGAAATACCCAAAATAAACAACAAAAAGATAAAGGAATTGTTTTTAGGAAAGAGATCAGAGAAGTGCTAAACAGAAATGTGTTGTTTTTAGATATGTCCTAACATTATTTTGATTAAAAAATAATAATAAAATGAAACTATATTGTAAATGTGCAATTTACAACTTATCACATATATATATCTATGGGCTGGTCTGGGAAATTAATGATCATTTACAACAAGGGTAAACAAACAATTTACCTATTTTTGTAAATAAAGTTTATTGGAACACAGTCCCACTCATTTGTTTTCATATATTTCAGGCTGTTTTCTGCTACAACAGAGTTGAGTAATTGCATCAATGACCATACAACCCACTAAACTTAAAATAGTTCTGCTCTTTAAAGAAAATCCCTGGGGGCTGGGGCTGGGGCTCAGCGGCAGAGTGCTCACCTAGCATGTGTGAGGCATTGGGTTCGATTCTCGCACCACATAAAAATAAGCTAAAATAAAAAAAAGCATCTGTCCATCTACAACTACAATTAAAAAAAATAAATAAAAAGAAAAAGAAACTCCCTGGATTTCTGGGGAGATATTGTCTACAGTCAAGTTGTATTTAGTAGAGAATCCGTTTTTTTTTTTTTTTTTTGGGGGGGGCGGCCTGCCTCCTCCCCCCCAGCTCAACCTGCTGAGAACAGACACATGCCTCAAAGATTTGATGTCTAACATTTGATCATTTGCACCATGTACAAGGTACACACAAGATTCCTTTCTCATACAGTAATACAATGTAAGGTCTGCCTTATATTGTAATTCTTCTGACCTTTCAGGTACAGTCAGGACCTAGCCCTTGTGTTTGTAGTGCTATATGCTCGACATTACCTATCCAAAAACAGAGCAATCTGTACATGCTGACATTAAAATAAATTTTGCCTGTATCTCAATGTATTGAAATGAAGTTAATTCAATATCCCCTAAGACAAGCACTCAGCCTTCTAGGCCACAGACTGGGCAGCTGAGCATTCAAGGACATATTAGAAATACTTGTTTCAAACAACAAAAGCCACACTAGTTTGAATGCCATGTCCTTGGCATTTTCTCATCACAATTCTTTAAACTGATATGTTGCCTGGAGGTAAATCCAATTTATGGGAAGAGCAAATAGGAAAGAAACTAATGATCTGCTAAAGAAACCATTTTTTTAAATGGCAGTATTCCTCCTAAATGACAAGGGCTGACTTTGCCTAAATTGTGTACTCCTAATGAACATCAAATAATCAATCACACTCCGTGGTGTTTCCTCCTTTTTGGGAGAGAAAAATCATCCCGCAGGATCCCAAAATTCTCGGAATTTGGATGAAAAGCTGTATGTGGACACTGATGGAAAAAAAAAAAAAACCATAACTAGACACAAAAAGCGTAAATTTTTTGAAAATGGGATGTGATTATAACCTCAGGCTATAACTGAACTTAAAAACAAAAACTCATTTGAAACTATCAATACCTATAGTTCTGATGAGAGCCTCCTCTACATTGTTTATAACTCACTAATTTCACTATTATTAAATCTTTCCATGTTCCATAAACATAAATCTCTATAAATTGTTAATACCTCCACTTATCCTTGTACTCTGTTTAGGCAATGTAGAACTTTGTAGAAGCAGAACTCCTAGATTACAGAGGTTGTGCCTATTTAGGATTTTTGATAACAAAGCTCTTAACTGACCTTCCAAAAGTTACACCAATTTACTCTCCTCCTATCAGTACGTAACTGTGCTAAATGCCTATCCTGTGGCCACCTCTGGCTATTAGCATCCATTTCCAATACTATTTCAAAATGGTTCATAATTTGGCTAAGGGCTTTGTTTGAGCTGCTCTATCTAAGGCCACTGTTAAGCGTGCTTAACATTTTTGACAACAACAACTTATGATTGATGAAGATGACGATGACAATAACAGTAGCCACAACATTTAGAATAATACCTTTGTTCTAAACTTTTCACATATATTATCTCATCTAATTGACACATCAACCCTGTAAGGGGGGTATTTCCTTATCATTATCTCCATTTTACAGATGAGGAAATGGAGGTACAGAGAGAGATGTAAATTGAACAAACGTACAAAGCTAATAAGAGATAAAACAAGGATTCAAACACATGCAGTCTAGCTTTAGAGTCTTGCAGAATCTTTCTTACCTGCCCAAGTGCAATACATACCTGGTAACAGTTCCTGTACCATAAAGAAAAAGATCCATGAGAAGAGAGAGATCACCATCCTTTCCTATCCTGAGGAACAAGTTCTGCAGTTCCATAGACTGTCGCTTACAACTAGTTAAGTACTCTCTCATTTGGAATCTGTCTCCTTTAAAATCAGCAACTATGTCCTGCCCAGTCACTCCTGGGTATGTGGCTCATGGATGGCCAGGCACTATCTCCCTGTAGCATACTAACCTTGAGTCCAAGGTCATGCTAATGACTTACCCTGCCTAATACCCGGATAATGGGGTGAAGCCTCAGCTGAGCCCCATTGGTTCTCATACCGCTGAGCACCACATCTGAGACCTGAATAGGACAATAGAAACTCAGGTTTTAAGAGGCACTGAAACGCCACTAATAGGCTCTGTTTCCAGGTCCACCACCTAGAAACCATGGGTCCTTGGATCAGAGAGCTTAATCCTCGTGAGCCTCAGAGTTTTCACTGGTGAAGTGGGGGTACAAAGGTGTATGGCACGTTGGGCTGATGTGAGAAAACGTGCAAACTAAGCCTGGCACGTAGCAAATCCTTGATAGGAAGACACTGTCGTTTTCCCATGTGTCAAAGGCTAGCTCCTATTATTATTCCTGTTTGACATTCTCATCACCTGGAGAATTACCATGATGCTATATAGTTCCAACTGTCACTAAGGGAAAGATTGCCTTCAAAGAGCCATAAGATTGCCTTCAAAGAGCCATCTTTCAGATGTACCAAAAGAAGATTAAACAAAAGGAATCAATGTTAATATATGATAGCATACAAAATTTTCTTAGTATCAGATCTATAAGTCTTAGGACTATTTGGTCACTATAAATAATGCTTTATTTGTCACCCGACACATACAAATTTTCAATATTAACACAGTATTTATAAATATTGGTATCAGGCATTAATAATTTATTAAAGCAATTTTATGCAATTCCCATGATAAAAACAGAGGAATTGGTGTTTCTTGTACCTCATGTTACTATGTGTGCTGCATATAATGTTATATTTTAGCTGACTGTGATTCTACAGGAATAATCTAACATCTAGAAGAGTCAATAAAACATGGTGCTAGGAACCTGCTGAAAAAACAGTCATACTTTCAGAAAGCACCCCTTTGAAAAGGTTCAGGAGTAATGATGTCTTTACCGAATAGCATAATATTAAACACTATTAGTAGGAAATACTCTGGTTAAATAGGGATAGACCTATGGTTCACAGATTTTGCTTGGGCGAGAGCAAAATCTGTTCCCCTCATTCCTTTATTTAAATAAATAAATAAATAAATAAATAAATAAATAAATAAATAAATAAAGAGCGGGGATGCAGTGTGAAGATGAAACCCTGGAACAGAGGGAAGGATAGCTCATGACAGTCGCCCATGCTCCTTCTTATTCAAAGATGGCAAGAAGGAGGAGTGGCATTGCCCAGGCAACAATTTTGACCACATTCAGATACAGTTTTCAATCAGAAGCTTCCTCAGGGTAACAAAGTACATAAGAACTCTACTTTGAAGTCAGAGATGAGTTCAAATTCTGTGTGGCTTCCAACCCCCTATGAAATCATCAACAAGGTATTTATCTTCTTGAGGGCTTAGTTCCTTAACTTGCAAATGGGCGTGGTAGAGAAACTACTCCACAGGACTGTTGGGAGAATACAGTAAGTGCATGCCCCTGTGGTGCTTAACAGACACTCATCCAAAATGAAAAGCACCACATTTCAAATATTATTAATATTCCCAATAGCTCAACAGTTAACACTAAAACTGTACCAAGTATATATTACATTTCTCTCTCTTACACACACAAATGCTTTTCTTCACATCTCAGACAGTAATCTGAATCTCACCATACCTAAAGGTCCAAAGATGGCGAAAGTTTGCTGCCATTACACAGTACGATTTAAAAACAGTGACTCTGTGAAGTGCTATCCTCTCCCCAAACTCAGCGTACACTGGTGTGTGATCGAGAGACTGAATTTTTAGGCTAAGAGAAATCCTCCAGTCTATAATCAGTGTCTTCAATTCTTCAGATTAAAATCTTTGGTTATCATCAAAATAACATTTTCCTCAAGGCATTGGTCCAAGATCTCCATTTCAGTGAATCACAAAGAGGAGAGAGCAGAGCCAGCATGGAGTATTTATAGGTCACTGACTTGGTGTGTGGCCAAGGATTTTTGTAACCAACATATCTGCCAAAAGAACTATCTGTGGATTCTCTTAATGGTATCTTGAAGCCTTTTAAAAATAACAAATGGGCCGGGCATGGTGGTGCATGCCAGTAACCCCAGCTACTCTGGAGGCTGAGCAAGGAGACTGACAAGTTTGAGGCCAGCCTCAGCAGTTTAGTGAGACACTGTCTTGAAATAAAATTTTTAAAAGGACTGAGGATATAGCCCAGTGGTAGAGGGCTTGCCTAACACATGTGAGAACTTGGGCTCAATCCCCAATATGGCAAAATAACAATAACCATGACGATACTGACGATGATGATGAAAGAAAAATAATAAAACTGAAAAAGAAAAACAGAGATTCCAAAACAGTGATAATGAACTGTTCTCTGATGCTCATGAACAGATGATGTAAAGTCTCTTGAGAGACTCATAAACTTTCTTACCTTAGGAAGATTCAAAGCAAAAATCAAGAACATAAAGCTTCAAGCAAGAGAGAGGAGAAAGAGGCAGTTCTGGGGGTGGCCAGAGCCCTAACTTTACAACAAACCCGAAGAAGTGCTGTTTTTAATTATCCCAGCAGAGTGATGCAGCCCGGCTCCCCAGAGGCTGGCCCGGCTGTGCTACCCACACAGTGCCAGTGGAACCAGGGCACATAGAGGCACCTTTCCATGACATCCTCCTATGACAACTCTGAGGGACAAGAAAATGCCATCTTTACAAAAGAATTGTTTTACTTAAATTAAGCAAATTGGACATTTCTCGTAGTTTCTTAAGGGGTAGGGACAGAGAAAGCTACATTTTGTATTAATTTCTAAAAATTCTGATGCAATGTTAGTAACTGGACAAACTGTCCTTGAATTTCACATGCATCAGGAGAAGAAGCTAAAAAAACACACAGTCCTCGGAAATGTTTCCTGGATTCTTTCCTCTTTTTCCGCAAAAATAGAAGTATTCGCTCTCTCTCTCTCTCTCTCTCTCTCTTTTTTTTTTTTCCTGTTTTCTTCTTTGATAGGGGATAGAATTATACAGATTTGGCAACCTGAATGAACATAAGAGAAAGCCAACTGTATAACTAAAGGAAGTAGATCCCCCAAATCACTGCCTAGGAGAAATTCAAACTTGAGTGCAAAATTTTCTGAATAATAACCATTACCATCACCAAATGCTCCATCTACCAAGGAGCAAAGCAGTTCAGTTTGCTAACTGCCAGTAAGAGCTCCGAATAAGACAGAGGACCATCAAGGCCGTTCAATGCAGGCCACCCAGGAAAATCCATGGCTCCTGCCCCTGCAAACCAAGGAAGGGAAAATGGAATTTACTGTAGATGGGAAAAAAACCATGTGGATTCAGGGTTGGGGGGAGGGCAGGGGGAGAAACAGGAATTCCCATGATGCCATTGGGGTTCTGGAAGCTATGGTGAATTGCAACACACCAGTAACTGGTCCCCAGAGAGGTGCCTCAAGTCACAGGGATGTGAGGATGCCAGGCAGGTATGGCACCCCAGAACTACCCCAAGGGTACTGTCTCGCCATCATCTTCCAGGTCTCCTGCAACCCCTACAGGTTCCTTTAGGTGATCTACAGGTAAAATGGAATGCAGCATGTTATTCAGGGAGGCTGAATGGGCATCTCCTCTCTAAAATCAAAACCTGCTGGGTTTCACCATCATTAGCCTATTATCCAATGAGAAACACCAGCTTCACCTGGAAATTTGACCCCCTATGCAAATTCTCAGCCCCAACCCAGACACAGGAATCTGAAACTCTGCGAAGGGAAGTCAGTCATTTGGGTCTTAACAAACCCTCCTAGGATTCTATTGCATGCTGAAGTTGAAGAACCACTGAACATTCTAGAACAGTACAATCATGAACTATTAACCTTGAAAACATCTGGGGGCTGGGCAACAGCACAGGTGTCCAAACAGAAGAAACTCTTTCTGACCACAGTAAGTTTTTACTACAAATTGTTCGCTTAACAGTTTTTTACCCAAAAAGAAAAAAAAAAAAAAATTCTCTCACATGCAGCATTTTAGAAGGAGCAACTTATTGTAAAGAGTCAGTCCAAATAAATTCTCCTGCTTTTGTAGTTTCCCTCACAATCACACATTATTTAAAGGGTCGGTCTTTTGTAATTTTTATGACACCTAAAGCAATACAAATCCTCTACAAAGCTCTGGCAAATATGGCCTAGTGCAATAATAAGTAACTCTGGGAGTAAGCACTCAAATTAGTAAGGTCTGGTTTCCTGTAGATTACTAAGGGGTGGGGAAGGGGCGGGAGAACTCAGATAAAATGCACATTGACTAAAAGACAGAAAAGAAGCAGAACATCTATTCTGAACAGATGCCAAGACTTTGCTGCATGCTTACAGTAAGAGGGATGGAGAACAGAGAAGATTATTTTAAAACTTCCATTCCCTGAGAACTAAGTTAATCATTGTCCTGCTTTAGGATACTGGGTCAATACCTTTTAAATAAAAGACATAGGCAAATGCAGAATATTAGCATGAAATATGCTTTAAATTGTTTAAAGGATACAGACTATTTATCTTCCATGGAAAGAAATTACCTGTCCTCAATCATGGAAAATTCAAGCAGACAGTTTTCTTTTTTCAATAAAACACTTTCTTCATAAGCTGTTGATAATATATCATTTTTACCCAAGACTGGGACAAACACATCAGCTGTTGAAATTCCTCAGCAATACTCAGGCTGCTAAGCATGTGACCAGCAGGAGTTCATGTTAGCCTGCCTGACTTGCACTGCATTTGCTCAAGGAAAAATAAGATGAGAAAGAAAGAACACGGAGGTGCTGGGACAGAATGGAAAGAGGGGAACGTTTTTTGGAGGAGAGCTGGATTCTTTGTGACACTCAGAGCAAAAGTTTCTTCATCAGGAAAATAAGGGCTGTGGGGCAGGTTCAAAGGGTTCATGCATGTACAGTGTCCTAAGATAGTAAGTACTAGTGCATATTGTCATTATTATTAAGAAGCAACCATTTATAATTTCAATCTATTCACTAGATGTTAGTAAAATGAACCCTCTTCCCTCCATTCTTTCTTTCATTATTTAGCAGATGAACAGGCTCTAACCCAGTAGTAAAACCCTGGTTCTACATTAGAATAGCCTAGAGAATTGCATTTTTTTTTTTTTTTTTTTTTTTTTTTTTAATGCTACCTTCCACAGAAAAACTGGATCACAGTGACTGGGAGTGGGGGGGCAGGCGTTGGGGATTTAGGTACATATATGAGAATTGAGAAAACACTATTTCAGGTGGATTCTTTTTTTTTTTTTTTTTTTTTTTACAAAATTCAATTTCAAGAAAATTGGCTGCTCTAGGACTTGGTCATTGCCTGGACTGGCCCATTCCATTCTGAAGGATCGGGAGTAGGATACAGTCTGAGCCTGTCTTAGCATTCCTAGGAAATGATTAGCATACCCCATTGGTTATAAAAGAGAAAGAAGTACTAAATCCAATACTTCCTTCTTATTGCTATGGTGAGGGAAGAGCAGGCATCTGTCTGATGATGAGCCATGGAAGTAGCACATCTGAATTAACTGGGATAGCAGAAGAGACACGGAGACAGGCTGGGTTAGCTGCTGTCCTTTTTTTTTTTTTTTTTTTTTTTGTGGCACTGTGGATTGAACCCAGGGCCTTGTGCTTGCAAGGCAAGCACTCTACCAACTGAGCTATCTCCCCAGCCCGCTGCTGTTCTTTTTAAAGTCTACTCTGTCTCCTCTTCCTTCTGCTTTATTCACCACAATAACAGATACCTAAGGAGCCCCCACTTCGGCACTTAGAATATTAACCAATAAGGCCTCGACTCATTCCATGGAAATTCGGTGGGGGGTGGTGGGTATAACGGAGGGGGAAGGTCTTATTCAGAGATCTCAGGAAGAAACCTAGGTCTTCTGAAACTTGTCCACAGTGTAAGTCATTCTCTCACAGGCTAAGAATGCAAAGAGTGTACGCTGCAAGTTGAAACATAAAAATTTAGAGGCAGAAAGAAAGGTCACTTTGGGGAATAAATACATGTTTAATATTTGTTCTGACTCAACTGACATCACTGGATACCAAGTACGAGCTGGAGTCCTGCAAGGTCTTTCACTTATGCAGCATCATTCATGATGCAAAGATGTAGCTTCAAGAGCTCTATGACAACTGACCAGTCATGGAAACCTTTGGTAAAAATCAACTGTGGTAGGAGCTGTACAACAACAGAATTTTATTCTACGTATTCCTATCTGTTTATGTGGCTTATTGTTGGCAGAATGGTTTACGTGATGCCGCATCTTTGGTAAGAAAAGTCACTCCACTTCACAATGTTGTTCTCATACAAAAACACACCTATTTTACAATAAGTCATTTTCATGGCATTGCTTCCAGGAACATGATGAGGGACAAACCAGGGGTTTCTCCTATGGTACTCAAAGCAAGTCAGGATGACCCTGGGTATTACATGCTGTTGCAGATCTTACTTTTTTTTCCCCAGTTTAATTCAAAAACTGTACAAAAAAATTCTTATTTTCATTGTTGAAAAAGTTCTCAACTCTATTATCTT
Source organism: Sciurus carolinensis (assembly GCF_902686445.1). NCBI lineage: Eukaryota > Metazoa > Chordata > Mammalia > Rodentia > Sciuridae > Sciurus > Sciurus carolinensis. The sequence goes on from NC_062221.1 coordinate 42,034,295, forward strand.
AGTATATGACATCAAATCCTATTTTACCATTGATCCCTTTCAAATTCACTAAATCTAAACTTCAAATTCAATAAATTTAAAATAAGGTCTTAGATACATCTAATCAATTATTTTGCAGCTTTTCCTTGGGTTTAATACAAACTCTAGAATAAGGACATCTAAGAAGGTTGCCCCAGTTGTGCAGAATGGAAATCCAACAGGATGGCTGTGTCCACTGGCCTCAACTTAGAATGATGGCTTTGATCTCTACTAAAAATTTCTACCACATAATATTTTAGGACATATTTTGGAAACTCACTGGGGATTTCTACTCTATTTCACAATGACATGACTTTAGAAGATAACAAGTTTTGATTGCAATCACATCTATTACAACACCAGGTCAAGTAATGTCTTGAATGTTTAGTATTTTATTCAAAGACAGTATTTACAGTACTGGTAAAACTATTTAAGATCATCAGCAGCAGTAAACTTCCTCCTTCATGTTTCTTTGTCTTTTCAATTTCATTCACGGGGATAGTATCTTGTAGGATAAATTGTTCCAAGATGGGTTAACAATTTAAGTTATAACATACACATTTTTACTCTTGGCACCTTTTCAGGACAGTAGTTCAGGAGGCATATGAGGAAGCCTCATACAAGTTCACTTCTTCAAAACACCAACGGAGGGTAGGTGAGAAGTAAAATATGGTGAGGGATGCCCAAATTGGGAGCCAAGACACAGGAAGGACTAAGTGTATGTCCCTGCCTCAAGAGTAGACATTAAAATCCTGTGGAAAGAGAATAGAAGAATGATGTTCTTTAGGATTTCTTTCACACCTTTAAAAGGCTGTGGTTCTAAGTAAACCTGGAGTTTGGTCTTAATAACGTCTTAAAAACTCTCCATCTTTGCAGTCAAAAATGCTCAGTCTCCTGTAAATGTCACTACCGATCTGATATCCTGCCATGACATTCCAGACATGAGACAGGAGAAAATGTGGCTGGCTGATAGAGATTCTATTCCCATCCTCTCACTAGCCTGACTTTGCCAGCAGCCAGTTCAATTCTGGAACACTTTGAAAAACATGTCTTTACCACTAAATTTCTAGACTAGAGATTCAAATTTAAAGTGTAAGGAAAGGCCCCACTTTAGATTTGAGCCCAGGCATATGACTTCATACCCCGCCTCTCCAATACATGCATTTGGGTCCTAGCTTATTCCTTTATACAGTGGAAAATAACGAATCCTGCTGGCAAATGCTGTCAGATTATTGTAAACTGATTTTTTCAGATAGACATGGAGGAGGATGGGGAAAGGGCTTCCAGCACTCTGGGCTCTTGCAAAGGCACAAACTACCCACCCCCGCCGCCACCATCAACACCAGATCGTGTACTATGGTGCAACTTGCTATTCTGTGGTGCTCAAGAACATCTATGGATGAATGATGATGACAAAGCAAGTGTTAACATTTAAATTTGATAAACTTCAAAAAAGAGGGGATGTGATAGGTAGGAAGGAATTCAAATCCAAGTCAACTGGATTTGAATCTGACAGCCACCATTAACTATATAACCTAAGACAAGTTAGTTGATCATCTGTAAAATGGGAAATAGTATTTTTTTCTCATTGGCATAACTTTGAGTATTAGGTGACATATGACATGTCCAGGGCCCAGTGTGGTACTGGCATTTAATAGGTATGCACAAAATGGCAGTGGTTATTAGGTTTCAAAAACGGATTTTATGATGAAAACACAAACAGGTTGGACATCAGATCCCTCTTACCCAGTCCTAATAATATTATGAGCTACTTTTAAGTCTCCCACAGTAAGCTTTTCCTTTTAACTTTCCAGAGCATTCGTTATCTTTAAAAAAAAAAAAAAAAAAAAAAAAAGACACTCTCTACAGAAGACACACGTTAAGTATTTTTCTCCGTTTAAAACTTCTAAGTCCTCATCTCCACACTACTGAAGGAATGGAGGACAGGAACATGTTTGACAAAGTTCCATAGAGGGGTGGAAGTAATTCAGTGAAAATGACCAGAGGAGTAGGAAGAAAGAAATAGTTAATCAAATATGATAAATTCCATGAGGAGCCCAAAGAACTAGAAAAAGGTCTGTCCTCCAGTCGCTCCATACCACAAACACTCCAGTTAGTTTTTTAGAATGCCTTCTGATTTACCTATTGTCTTCTTAGCTAGGCTTCTTTGCACCATTTTTTAATGGTGCTTTAGAGAATATAATATGCCTCCCTAATATTTCAAAATCTTCTAGAGTTACAGTATCCCACTTCAGGGAAAACAAACCTTGCAACCATACATTCCACTTAACATCCCCACCCCAACCCGGTACTGTTCTTACTTGCTGCTGTTGTCTCGTGTGCTACATCTACCCCTAAGATAATTTTTTTTTAAAAATCATTACATGTAATTTAAATAAACTGAGAGAAAGCACAGTCTCTTTTATTTACATAGCTATCTACCATATCCAACACGTTACATCACCTTCTGGAAAATCAGGCTTCCTGTCCTATCATTTCCATGCAGCTTCATGAACTTTAGTACTTCTTGTCATATAGATCTGCTGGCAGTGAAGTTTCTTATATTTCCTTTTTATTTTTTAAAAAATGTCTTTTCCTCTGTTCTCAAAGGATATTTTCAGTGGATTTAGAGTTCTGGCTTGACGGTTTTTCCTCTTAAGGACTTGAAAGATACTGGCTGGCCCTTCAGGCTTCGCAGCCTCAGAGCGAGGCTGCCATCTCTGCATCAGCTACTCTGCCCGTATCATGGCCCCTTTTCTTCTGGCTTCTTTCAAGATTTTCAGTTTATCTTTAGTTTTAGCAATTTGACTATAATGGGCTTTGGTGTGGCCTTCTTTGTATTTATCTTACTTGAGTTTCACTGAGCTTTTTTGAATTTTTTTGAATCTTTATGTTTTTCATGAAGTTTGGGGAACTTTTGGTCTTATCTCTTCATATGTTTATATAAAATTTTTTTCTGCTCTGTTCCCTCTCATTTCCTTCTGAAACAGTAAATAAATGTTAGATCTTAATTTTGTCCTACGGATCCTAGGGTTCCATTCACTCTTTTAAAATCCTTTTCTCTTTTTTTTTTTTTTTAATTGCCAAAGATAATTTCTACTGATTTATCTTAGGTTTACCCCTCTTTCTCCTATTACTTTTATTCTGCTATTAATAGAGTTCATATAAAGGGTTTTTTTAATTTCAAATATTATGTTTCTTAGTTCTAAGATTCCCTTTTGTCTTTGTTTTAATATTTTGTATTTTCCTGCTGAAATTCTTATATTTTTCATTCATTTATACAAGAATATTTTCCTTTATCTCAATTATACAAGCTGCTTTATGCAATAATTTCAACATTTGGATCATCTTGGGCGTTAGCTTCTATCCATCTTCTCTTGAGAGTGGTCCCATTTTCCAGACTCTTTGTAGGTATCGTATCTTGAACATTAGGAAAGTTGTTGTGGACTTTATGGATCCTGTTATATTCCTTTGAACAGCGTTTCTTTAACGGGCAATTAACTTTTGTTAAACTGCAAACCAGGTCTTGTCAGCAAGAAGCAACAAATCAAATCTCAGTCTGATTCTTTTCATTATTAACTGAGCTGCTTTGAGTCTGTCCATACCCACAGGGTTCAGCACAGGTCGTCTACAGGTAATGGGAAAAGAAATGAACTGTATGTTGCCAAGTCTTTTGGTGCCCACAGAAGTGTCCTTTGACCCCACCCCTATAAGAGACACACTGGGTTTACTTCCTATGGCACACAAGCGCTCTCCAGTGTGCATTTCAACTCATGTTCAAGGCATCATTCGTACCTGGTCTCCGCTTGCTAAGCCTCTGATTCCCAAGTGCAGCATGTACCACTGGTAAACGAGATGACTGCAGATGGCTGAGATGCACATTAAATAGCACTGAATCTCACTAGGGGAAAGTTATTTTCAATTCTTCTTCAACTCTTCTTATTCTGTCAAGGAATAAATCTCAAGTTTGGTGCTAATATGCCTTTAACACCTTCCTAATAGCACCTAATTTCCCCTTTACAGCACCAAGGCAGCAGGGCTAACATGAAGAGACTTCTCCAGGCAATAGCATCTAGATAGAAATGACTAACACTAGTTTGTTCTCACTCAATCTATTTTTAGCAACCTTCTATTTGTAGGGATACTGGTTTTCTTTTGTGATAATGATAGAAAAGTTTACTTTTTAAATCAAAATTCAAAAAGGTGAGCCAATTTTAAATGACAGTAGTTCATACAGAGATAATTGGGAAAATATTTGTAGTAGATAACTCTAGTTGCTGTAATATCTGTTCCCATCCCCAATCTCAGTAGCTTAACACAACAAAACTTGCTTCCTGCTCATGAAAGTGCTGATAATTCCCTTTGGGGGAATTATCTGGTCTGTGGCAGTTTTCCATGTGTTCCTTCAGGAATTAAGGATGACGAAGACTCTGCCTATATTCAAGACCACTCTGAGCATATCTGGCCAGCAGACAGGGGAAAAGAAAAAAAGGGAACGGAGAAGGAGAACGACAGACAGTGTGGGAGACTGCTCTGGGCCAGGCTTAGCATCAACATTATCCTTCTGCTCACATTCCATTGGCTGGAACTCAGTCCATGGTACCTTCACTGTGAGGCAGGCAGGCAGGGAATGAGTCTAGCTCTATGCCCAGGAGAGAGTTTTGAGTTTTGGAGAGCCTAAGGTTTGGGAAACTCACTCAAATTTAAGAAACCATGTATTAGGTTATATTCCTTTAAAACAGGGGAAGCAAGAGCTACCATTTCTCAAAAACCTGACTTTGGAGATTAACACCTCTCCTTCTGGCTTGCCTTTCAGTCCCCAGCATCAGGCATCTACCCCAGAAAAGCAGAGGGAAGTCAAAGAGACCTCAGAGACATCCTACCCATTTCAGGAGACTTCCACACACAACCTGGGTGCATACTCCAGCTCCAGACTGCCTATTCCCTGGCCCCCCTCTCCTCCTTAGCTTTTTTGGTGATCGCAATTTACTAATCCTATCTCTCATCTTCTCCACAAAGTCTTTGCTTTCTGAGAGTTCAATTAGCTAGTTTGAAAAAGTAACCAGTGTTAATGTTAATTGAAAGCTCTTCCTTCCTCCCCTCCAGGGAAATTAAGAATATTTTACACGGAGGCTTCCGGGAGTCACGTTGCTGTTCTGAATGTGGCCTAGCCAGGTGTGGCAACTGCAGCCCCTGCCTGGGCCATCACAAGCCAGGGAGGGGCCCCCACCTGGGAGGGTGAGGTCTTTCCAATGGAATCCCAGTCACCCCACCAAACCCACTTGTAGAATATCCGGCTGGTCCTAGTTGGCCACCCCTCAACCCAGAGTGGCCACCAGCCCTTTAAAAGCAGGAAACACTCCTCCCCAGGGTTAGCTTTGATCTCCCCAGATCACAGAAACCAATGCAGGCTCTGAGCACTTGGCCTGGACTCACTGAGGGTAACCAAACTGAATTCAAAATATTGATCAGCACCTTTGAGTCCTTAGCAGCCACTGATATTGTATTCTCCCTACTCCTTAAAAACAGTATATTTTTAAACAATCAAGAACAGTCAGTGTCAAATCTTTGGTCATTTCCCAAATGCCGTAATTAAAGAGTCAACCCCTGACACTCTGTCAGAGTAGAACAGAGGAGCCCCACGACTCAAGCCTTCGCTCAACGGTGACCTGAACTTGACCCCACTGTTTTAAATTCCTGTGAACTGTTGGCAGAAGCAAGTGAGCAGATATTAATTTCTATAAATATGTTCAGGGGAGAGGCAGGCCCTGCAATCAACTGGCGTTTCGTGTCAGTAAAATGCGATACTAGCACAAAGGCTCCGGTGCTGGGTCCTAAACACCCTGCACACACTCATCACCTTTCTAAGGAATATGTGGAGCACCAAATTCAAGGGCATGGAGGTGCCTTGGAAAGAGTTTGCTTGCTTGGTGGCTGGAACACCCTGAAGAACACCTCCACGTCAGGGATCTCGGCTGCCTCATCCTATTTCCACATGGCTTTCTAGTTAGGAGATTTGGGGCAATTTTCTTCACACGAGGACTAAGACTCGCTTTAAAATTCTCCAACAAAAAATAAAAATAAAAATAAAAGAGGGTGTGCCAGACACAAGCTGGGCAAAATGAAATGTAACTGAAGCAGTAGGGGCAGCCTATCGTCGCCTGTGGAAGACGGGTCAACTCCTTCTATCCACTTTCATGTGTCTCCAAAATTTTCTGCAACGAAATCTTTATTTTTTATTTATTTATTTACTTTTCCCCCCTCTGAGGCACCGGGGATTGGAACCGCGGCCCTTGTGCATGCTAGGCAAGCATTCTCCAAAATGAGCTACTTCTTCAGTTCTGCAACAACTTCTTAAATGATGCTTTATAATGATCAAAAATACAAGTGATTTACTAAAGTCCTCCTTTCAACAAACAACTTTCTTCTCCAGAGATAAATATTAGCCCATCTATTGGGAATTCCATCCTTATTTGTAACTGTACAGAACAATTTCCCTTGGGCTTCTCTGTTCTCACAGGTTTATGGGAAGGAAATGCAGGAAGGAAAGCCTTATTTTTTCCCAATCGACCACCCATTGTTCAAACCTAATAAGAAATCAAAATTTTGATGTGAATTTTACTGTAGTCCTTGCCTTTTATAAGTTAGTCACGATTCTGGATCTGGACGCAGCTTAGGATTCACTCTGAAATCCCATACTTCCATACCTGCCCTTGGGATCTGGGTGGGGTTGAGGGGGAGACCAGCAGAGAGAGAGTATGCTGCATTCCATCTCAAGATCTCAAGCACCAACACAACTCTTCTCTCCCCACTGACCCTTCGAAACACAGATGCTATGTCCACAGAGCAGGAAGACACTAATGCAGTGTGCTGGACTTGTGTGTGCGTGCGTGCGTGTGTGTTTTGTTTGGTTGTTGTTCTTGTTCTTGTTTTTGCACCACCATAGCAACTTTCACACGTAAGTAATACAGAATATAAATCAGTTACTGGCAATCCCTGTCAGGGTTGCACATGAAACATAAAAATTGTATAGCCTCGGGACTGGGGTAGAGTGCTTGCCTAGCATGTGTGAGGCACTGGGTTTGATTCTCAGCATCACATAAAAATAAATGAATAAAATAAAGGCTTATCAACTTTAAAAAAAAAAAAAGTATAGTCTGGAAAAAGGCTATTTCAAAAGCTCTTCCCCAAATTATCAACTTTTATTTATATCCCAACAAAATAATGACAGATCATATAAATTCAGAGATTGTTTTTTCTATGTCTTTGAGAAAATTAAACACCAAATAGAACTTTGTGACCTCTTTCATTCATCTTCATCAGTCAACTAAACCTGGGTCTGTTATTTTAAGGTATTCTGAATGTAAGAAATGAAATCAGTTTGAATTATATGCTAAAAATTTCATAATTACACCAAAGTAAAGGTTAAAAATATACTTAAAACTAGTTAATATCAGCATCAGGGTGAGAGAAAGTATATAATGACATTTCTAATTATTACATTCTCTTGTTTTGTACTTCTGAAGAGCAGCAATTAAATCTCTGCTTAGACTTGTGTGGAGAGTTACTTGTTCTGCACCTGCAGGCCTGATACCATTTCATTTCCTCCAACTGCGCAGAGTTTAGCTCTTCACAGTGTCGACTTTGGGTCAGAGTGTGAATGCAAACTGTCTGAGGAATAGCACAGTGGTTTCGATGATTTGTGATGGTGTTCCAACCACCACTTGATTTCCATTCAACACGAACAAGTACAAAATGATCAGCCTAACTCCCACCAAAATCAACAACTTGGTTTCTATCTAAGTATCATTACATGGACCACCTGTGATTTCTGAAGTCTGGAACATTATCCCTCACTGTTTTGGTCATGAGTAAGTCCCTTCCCCGGAACTTTCAGTTCTTTGTCTTTCCTTAGAAAGCACTTTGTAAAATGTAAAGCATTCACAAAAGAATTTTTTTACTTTTATTTTTCTTTTTTTGTCAACACTCACTTGTAAAAATACTAAGCTAGACTGAGGTTGACTCTGGAGAAACATGTCCCTGTGAAAAAGACAATGACACTCACTAAATAGTCTACCTGGCCCCTCTCTTTCCAGCCCCTTGCAGTTAGGATGGGTCATGTGACAATCCTGAACAATATGTTGTGATCACAAGTAACTAGTGACACTTTTAGGCTAAAGCATAGAAAAGTTGCCATAGGATCTTCTGGCTGGGTCCCCTCGTCATGGTGTACCAAGGGAGCCATGAGTTGCAGATGTTGAAGTTACCAGATGGTATAACTGCTGCCATCAGTCCGGGTCCTGGTTGACTGTGTGAGGTACAGCTCCCCCCAGCCTTTCTTGTGGGTTATGCACAGTGAGTAAGAAACCAACCTTTGTGGGGGAAGCCACTAGAAGACAGGGTTATTGGTTTCTGCAGCACATCTATCCTATCCTAAATAACACAATGGCTAAAGTCCAAATAGCTTGAAGTTTTCACCCAACCCACTTCACAAAATTCCAGCTGCCATATTTCTGCAAACTTCTTCTCATAGTAATGGATGAGGAGGGCAATATGCAAGGAACGGGTGTGTCACGGCACCCATAGGCCACGTGGGCAAAGTTTAAACCACAGTAGTCTAATCCACATCTTGGGGGTTGCCCTGCCAATTTCCCCTGGAATGAAGGGATGCAAGCAGCCTGTCATCTACATCACCATCTGTGGAGGACTGCCCCAAGACCTCTCCCATCCATCACCCTCATTTCAAAAGAGCACAGGCCTTTTTGCCTTGTGTCTCCTTCCCCTGGGGCACAGTTGTCGGCTTCTGGGTCTATGAAACTGCTTGACTGTAACTTAGAAGAGGCTTCACCAGGGCAAAGTGGTCCATCTCACATGCCACCTATCACCAGGTCCCTTCATTTCAGTGTCATCCTGCGTGGGACTGGGGGGCTGCTGCCATGCTCATCTTGCCTGTGCAAACTTCACTTGGACTTGCTGCCACCTTATAGACCACTGTGGAGCTGTGGAAAGCCAGCTGAGTAACTGTCCTACTAGCCACCACACAGTGGCTTGGGGACTTTCAACCACTTGACACAGTAAAAGGTGATTTTGATAACTCTTGGTTGCTTGACCTCAGAGGGTTTTGTGCTGGGCTCTTCTGCTTGAGGAAATGAAATGAGGCTTCAGCAGGACTATAAATCTGACTTTTGAGGTTGAAGAACAAAAAACCAAGCTTGGTCTCCAACCATTTTCGCTTCTTCAACATCTTATAAACTGTGCATCAGCTTTACTAATTTTAGGACCCTCCAACAGTCAAGGTTTCATTTCATTTGGTAGTACCACCTGATTAAGTCTCACGTGTGCTGAATGGTGGCCACGGACTTTGGCAGAAGCCACAGGAGAAAAGTCAACACACTGCCCAACATACATGGGAACAATTTGTGGCATTTTGCATTTTTGCCATTCCAGTGAGTTACAAACAAGTATCACAAGGATGAATAATTTCTTTCAACTTAGATTTTTTAAAAAATGCAATGCTAACACTAAATTTCCTCAATATTAATAAGCAAATGTGCTCACTAACTACTAAATATTAGTGAGTGTGTGAGAAAAAGAGTTTACAAAGATAAGTGGGATTCTATCTTTAGACATAAACCAAAAGTTCTCCAAGATGGGTAATGTTTCTGCCTTGGCAGTGGAGTCCAGAGATATACTCCAGTTTATGAGTCTCTGCTGTGAGTAAATGTATGGGTAACTTTGTGAATAGCAAACCTAGTGTATTCAGGAAAATCGTGTGACCACACAGAGCACCCCCCGCTGTAAAGCACAGCTGTGCCCTGTGCTACCATGCAGAACGGCAGCACAGTTTGCTTCTCTCAAGTTTGCATACATCCTATTGAGAGTAGGAATCATCAGGACATATTTTGATGGTTGTAAGGGAGAGATTTTTCTGAGAAAGAGAAAGGAACAAATATATCTGACATTATTTCTGGAAGAGAGAACATCATTTCCTCACAGGACTTGGAAACAGGCTATTTTAATGATTCTGGGCAAAGAAGTATGAGTAAAAAAAAAAAAAAAAATCTGTGCTTTCAATATCAAGGATGCTGATGGGAGAAATGCTGCATGCTGGTAAAAACCACAGTGCACACTGATGGAGCACTCGAATAGCCATGCCATTCTGAGGGAAATAACCTAATGTTCTAAGCAGAAACTGTTAGGCCTAATTAAAAAGAAATTGGAAAAGGCTGTTCTTTTTATTATTCTCTGAACCATAATGTTTATCTAGGCCTTTCTCTGTGCCAGACATGATGCTAGGCAGCAAGAGCACACACATGAATAGGACACAGCTTTGGTCAGTCACGGTCTTGGTGACTTGAAACTCCACTTCCGCAATCCTCCTTGGCTCCTGCAGTAACCAGGAGTGTTCAATTAAAAGGTCTTTAGCGGGGAGGGTCTTGGAAATCAGCAAAATAATAATGATTCAGGCAAGGATTCTCAACGGATATCAACAACATTGGACCGACATTTGGAGGGGAACAGGAGAATCACAGAGTCCTCAGAATATTACTCCCAAGGTTATTTATCATTTTTTTTAATACAAAAGAAGATCTTTACAATGTAAAAACCTAGTGGGGTACCATTTTAGTCAGGGATTAAATTTAGCACCGCCAATAATGGTCCAAGCAAACATTAAGCAGCTCCTGGTCTGAGGAAATACGAAGGACAAACTTCAACTACACAGAACTCTGGCAAAAGTCGTTCCTGAGTCTGATAAGGAGGTAAACAAACACAGATTAGGGGACATTACGCCAAAAGAATGACCCGGCCGCCTCCACAACAACCTGCACTATCACATAAGACAAAATCATAGGGAACTATTCAGATTAAAGAGGACCAAGGAGACAGAACAACTAATGGCTATATGTGTGATCCTTGATCAAAAAGAGTAGCTATACAGGTAATTATTGGAACTACTGGGAAAATCTTGATGTGAACTGTGTATTTTGCCCACATTTTAAATCGATACATTATAATTCTACATAATAATGGGATTCATTGTTACATATGTGTACACGTACACAATAGAATGCTATAATTTGTGGTCAGTTTCATTCCCTAATATCCCCCCACCCAATTCTTCCTCTGCTCTATCCGCCTCCCTTCTACTGTTAGGAGCTCTCCCAAGCCCTGCTTCTTGAGTGACAATCCTGATGTACACAGGGGCTAAACAGCATGATTTCATCAACTGGTTTTTAATTGGTTCAGAAATAAAAAAAAGTTTACATGCCTACATATAAACATATAGGGAATGAGTCAGAGCAAAATAATAGTAAAATGCTCACAATTGGCAAATTTGGATGAAAATATATAGGAATGCACTGTACCACTATCACAACTTTCCTGCTTAATTTGAAACTTTTCATTTAAAAAATAAAAGTTGTGGGAGGGTACAGAGGGGGAAAACCTGGCATATGATTGAGCTAGCTGTTCCAGTTGTGGGTCATGGAAAACAACAATGCTCCAGGGCCACCGGATGAAGCCTGCATGCTTGGCCTCATAAGTCCCTCTGACTGGGGTGGGCCTCATCTGAGGGACAGGACAGTCCAGAAACATTCCCAGTTCAGAATGGATCAAGACACTCCAAGTGCCACACCCAATAGATGAATAAAGACATTCATCTATTTTAGTATGGAGATTTAAAATAAGAAAATGGACATTATTTCCTATGTCAGAAAAAGGATATTTCACTTGTTACAGAAGCCACGGATACACCGCACAAACTCTAAAATGAACTACTATGAACTGCTCAGTGACTGACTTCAGGATCAGTATCAACACAGCTTTGGGACAGTGCGGGTGAATGTTCTGACACCCCCGCACATGGTCGTAACGGAACCCTGGCTCAAGTGGGAACCCAAACGTTAGACTTTAAAATTTTTCTTTTGCATTATGAATTCTCTTCTGAATAGTCAAGAGCATATGCCTTAAAATTCTGGCAGAAGTCCACATATGAATGAATTCATTATATGTTTTAAAGGGAAGTCATGAATTCTTTGTAAATAACATTTTGATATCTAAAAAGAAAAAAACAAAGATATTATATGTACAAAAAAGGAGTAAGATCTCAAGGTCCAAACCTCCCACCCTCTCTCACTGTCCTTTGCACCTACGGAAAACACTGAGCTATTTCCTTGGGAGAGTCCCCGTCGCCTCCGCCATCTGCTCCCCATCCAGTCAGTCTCTCTGGCTCACGTCATCTGGTTTCCTTATCATTATCAAACAGCCTTTCCAGTTGTGTGTCCAAGATGAAAAATCAGATTCATACCACAGAGTGATTATTTGTCTTGACAGCTTTTTGATAATGACATTATCATAAAAGATCTCCTTGCGAAGGTGACAGTTCAGGTCTACCAACACAAAATTCGTAAGGCCCAACAAAACAAAGTTTCTGCTCAAAAGTAGTATTTGTATTAAAGTTTGGCAAGAGCAAAACAACCCTTCCCTTATCTATTATTGCTCAATGAGAGTGTTAAGTAAACAGGCAGTGGCCACCAGGGAAATGCTGGATTGGAATCAGTCAGCTCTGCCTCCTTTTCCACTCCAGAGAATCTGAGCATCCATTTTCAATTCTCCAGTCTCAAAATTCAGATTCTAGGTGGCCTATATGGCATTAGCGCTATTCAGGTAAATTATCTATGTGTATTCATACCATAACTTTCATTGACATTGTGAAACACCTAAGTCAGGTATCAAGGTATCTGATGCCAACATAGAACTGATCAACATAAGGAAAAACATTTTTAATGGCCAGTCCATACATCCTTGTTTTCAAAGATATAAAATACATTGTATGTACATATATGAAGAATAAGTAACATTTCAAAACATTCAGATTACATGAATACATGCTTGCCTTTCCATTAAGAATGTGGGCCACGGGCTGGGGTTGTGGCTCAGTGGTAGAGCACTTGCCTGGCACATGTGAAGCACTGGGTTCAATTCTCAGCACCACATATAAATAAATGAATAAATTAAAAGGCCCATCAACAACTTGAAAAAATAAAATAAATAAAATCTATCCAAACCTTAAAAAAAAAAAAAAAAAAGAATGTACGCCATTATATGGTGTAGTCTTCACACATAAAGCCCAGAACCAGGCACCCTGAGGTTTGACTCATCATTTTTTCCTTTGCATCTCCAGTCTGTCAAATATATATTCTTTTTTTTTTTTTTTTTGCGGTACTGGGGATTGAACTCAGGGCCTTGTGCTTGCGAGGCAAGCACTCTACCAGCTGAGCTATCTCCCCAGCCCTCAAATATATATTCTTAATTATTCTAATACCAGTTCTCCAAAAGTGAGCCTGTGTGAGTAAACACTATACTCACACACCCCCAGCCCCACCTGAGTCTCATAGTGCTGTAAGGAAAACATCATTGCTAACCTATGGCCCTGTCCTCAGAGGGAAAGCAATGCAGGACTAATATAATGAAGGTAAGTCATGCAGACAGTCTGTGGCAAGGAATGGTTTTCTAGAGGGCAGCCTGGATGCATGCAGAGGAGCCGGAGAAGAAGCCAATCAATACGAGAGAGAAGTCCAATCGATAAGGACTCACAGCAGTTGAGGATGGCTCTGGAGGGAAGATGGCCTGAGTTAGATCATGTGGAAAGAGAATCCAGAGGGACACAGAGATGCAAAAGGAAAGACAGAAGGAATCAAGCATGGGCTATCTGCAGGGCAGTGAGGTGGCCCCAGTCTATTAGCAGTTGAGGAATAATAGAAAAATGCCTGCTGTTAGGTTGACAGGTGCCAACCACACGAAAGTCAAGCAAGGAAAGCCGAGGAGGAGCCATGATGGTGGGGATAAGAAAGATGGGCCATGGTCTAGCTTAAGTGAGACTGGGGTTTTGAGGACAATGGTAAAATCACTAGATCAGCAGATGCAGTAACATGGAGAGCTCAAGTTTAACCTGGCTTTCACGTGGCCATCACGCAGCCCACACTACTTGTCCATCTTCCTCTTCAACCAGAACACGAAGGAAAAGCCCACACTGAGTGAGTGAAAGGGCATTTGAAGACCTGAAGCATTCTTTACACATCGGAGAGATACTTCATTTGGAAATTGTCTAGAATTCTTTCAGCAGCTTTGCTTCACAAATCTCAAAGTGAGGAGTAGAAAGGGATGCTAAAGAAAATAAAAAGGCAGGTTACTGATGCCTGCCATGTTCCTTGGGGCATGCAAAATGATCTTTTTTTTTTTTTTTTTTTTTGCTAGATTTAAAGCAGAAAAACTAAGCAAATCATTTTTTTTTTTTTTTTTAAAGTCTTCCCATTTCAGTGACCAACAGAAAGACTCTTGGACATTTGGGCTTATTTTAAACAACAACAAAAAAATTGTATTTGGATCCAGTCATCTCATTCAAATGGATTTTCATGAAAGAGTGAAATGACAGGGTCCAAATGTAAATACCACTAAAGCCCCAGGAAGCTGGAAAGAAAAACAACCAGTAGGGAAAATGTGCTCTGGGTGGTCAGCAGCAGCAGCGATTCCCAGCAATTCCATGCTCGGCTTTTCTTGAAATAACAAACCCTCTAAGGGAAGATGGACTCTGCTGTCCTGGTGATGGGAAAAATCTCAGCCGGCAGTGATGGGAACTGACTAGTCAGATCTGGCAGACACCAGCCCTGGGAATAAAGTCCACAGCAAGTCTCATGTTGTAGAAAGGTTCATCAACTGTGCATCTTCAGAAAAATGGATTGAGACAAAGGAATTCATGGCCACTGTCAGAGACTAACTGCAAAAGAGCAGTGGGTCTGAAAACAATCAGCCCTAATACTAAACTGTCCTCTGCATGTTCCCCAAACCTCCACTTTCTATTTAACTCTTGAAAGTTTTATGTGAGTAAAGGGGACAGGGAGAACAGGCTGTTTTTGGCCGAATTGTCATTTTGTGCTATCACTCAGAGAAAAACCTTGAAAGCAGGAAGTTCAGCCAAGCCCAGGGAACTCAAACCCTGTATCCAGCCTCATCCACATGGTCAACCAGGTCTTCGAGGGAACATCTCTTCTTCAGTGTTCCCCAGCTTGGACACTGCACATATCTGCAAGTTCACTTACTCCAAGGGCTCAAGAAGTTCCTTATGCTATGTGATTACAGAACATTCTCTTGACTCACTGGTCTAACCTAAAAGGTTTAAAAATAATTATAGAAAAATCAGCAACTGAACTTTTTCCTTGGTTGCTGTTGTGTTTTCTTTCCTACTACCAGCAGTCCCAATTCCAGGCCACAAACAATTTGTGAAATTCAGCCTTCTTTATTTTTAAACGGGAACACAGAGCTAATTATCCAGGAAAGAGAAATGCGTGAGGGCTTACTGAATGAAAGAATCAGCACAATCGTCCCCCAGTTTTGAGTAGAAACACCTAGAAGGGTTTTCAGAGTGGTCTGGGGCCCTCTGAGGGCCTCTGCGACCCAGTCAGGGGTCTATGAGGTCAAATCATCTTTAATAGGATACTGTGACATCATGTGTCACTTTCACTCTCACTGGCCCCCAGGCATGGAGAGCTTACCAGGAGCCAAATGCCACAAGATGACATGGCCATTCCACAGCTAACAGGTCCTGAGTTCTTGGATTATCATACTTAAAAATTTCTTCATTGAATTACTAAGTCCCACCTTTACTGATACTATAGTCAACATGGATGGGTAGAAACCCACCAAAGCAAAGCTTTCTGGAGTCCCCAGTACTGGGAAGAATGTAAAGGGGTCCTGAGGTCACAATTCTGTAAGGGTAGGAGTCTTGTTAAGAGAGACCTTGTATTTAGAATCTTACTAAACCATAACTTGTTAACATGGTGTCACACAAGCAACGGAGTGCTTAAAAAATAAAACATAAAGTTCCTTCACCCATTTTCTTGATGTGGTAGAATCCCAGCCATCTCCAGCTCTGTCCAGCAGCCTGGCCTTTCTCTCTACAGAGTCCTGTTGCCACTTCTGTTAGGGAGGTTTCCTGCTTTTGCAAATAAATCTTTTCTGACATCCCATCACCACAGCCGCTCACTGGGGCTCTTAATCACACACCTCCTCATCTCTTCCTCCACTTACCCTCATTGTGGTTGACTTCATTTTTAATTAATATTTACAACGTATCTTTATTTTTATTTATTTATTTTGGGTACTGGAGATTGAACCCAACAGCACTTAACCAGAGCCACATGCCCAGGCCTGTTTTGCTTTTTTTTTAACTTTGACGCAGGATATCACTCAGTTGCTTAGGGCCTTGCTAATTCGCTGCAGCTGGCTTTGAACTTATGACCCTCCTGCCTCACCCTCACAAGCCTCTAGGATTACAGGCATGAGCCACCACACCTGGCCTTACAATGTGTCTTTAAAAAACAAAAAATTGGGCTGCATCTTTTCCCTCCACAGGAAGGATCTAACCTCTTGTGGAGCTGACCAACTGCAGGTATTTGTTGATGGGATTTCAACCCATCAAGATGATGAGATTTATAGATTTGTTTTCCTTTCCCCCATAACTAGCACAGGAAAGAGGTTTAATAGCCAAATCCATTAGTGAATGTAGGGCTCAATTTAGAAATTAAAAATGTTGAGAGAAAGTTGGAGGGAACAAATGAACGAACCAGCAAAGCTATAACACATTTCTCATAGTACATTGAACCTGATTCTGACCTTCCTGAAGGCCAACATAGAAAAGAAATTAGGGGCTGGGCTTCATTTGTTCCCCTCCATCACCTAGAATAGATGCTTAATGAACATACATTGTAAACTAATGCTCATATGAAGTTCATGTGAAGTTGTAATTTCCCATTCAAGGATACATTGGCCACCCTTCAAAGAGGTGGAACCTCTGAAGGAACCCACATCACCTATTTCTAAAGACAGAGCCTATCTTTAGCCTTCCTCTTCTGCATGCCTGTCTCTCCCTTCAAGATGAGTTCAAAGGCAAAAGCAATTTGGTTGCCAAGAAAAATAGGAGAAACTTTGGGGAACTCAAGGATTGAGAGAAAATGTAGCAAGCTTAGAAAACAAGGATAAATAGTGAGTGGCATTAAAAACCAGAGTGGAAAAATAAGTAATTTCACTCAACTTCTTTCATTTTGGGAGGCATGAAAATGTTCTCCTCTCTTTTTGCTATTCCACACTATGGTTAAGCAATCTTTTGTTACACATTAATATTTAATATTTAAAGTTTATTTTCAAGCACTGCAATACTTGGAAAAAAGTATTACAAGTACCACATCATACATGTTGAGAAGCAGAATAGAAAGCTGAGGTCACACTCTTTAGAATGGGTGCCAGAGCAAAAGCAAAAATATACAATTTTCTATTTTTTCCAGGAATATATCCAGCACTTATGAAACACAGGTGCCATCCAGTTATTTCAGATCCTGATCTATTTCCCCAAACACCAATGAATATCTTGTCAATGCAAATACCAAGTGACCACCAAATATTTCCACTCCCTACTCCTACTCACTAAAATTCTTGGGGAGTGGTAAGAATGTAACAAAAAAAAAATGATAAGTTGCAAGCTTTATTCACAAATATAAAAGCATATCCCCAGAGCAAAGCACAGAAAACTTTTTTCAATTCAGTGATTTTCTCTCACTCTAATCTTGTTAATAGGAAGGAAGGAAAATTTTCATCATGATATATGATGAGAACCTTTTCCTCTGATTAACATTATACAAATAGTTTTGTGCAAAGTGCTTATCTGGGTAAATATTAGCATACCATTATCATCATTCACTGACTCACTGATGAAATGTATTCCTTCTACTCACTTCCCTGAAACCACGGGGGAAAGCAGAAGGGAGAAGCTCAATAGGAAGCCGAGGGCACGCTGAAACTCCAAGTTATTTCCATTTAAGCTCTCTACACATCTGGAAGGTATGTGCCATCAACTGTGGTTCACAGATGAGGAAACTAATGCTCAGAAAAGTTAGGTCACTCGCTCAGGATCACATAGAGAAGTGAAAAAACCAAAATTCAATTCCAGGTGTGTTTGACTCCAGAGCTCACACGGTTCCTCTGCGATAGGTTGATGGCAGCAATCTCTCAGTTTCAAGAACCTGCTCAAAAAACAAGCATGTCCCCTGAGCTCAGCTGATCCAGAACTACAAATCATAAAGTTTCTCCGTGCACTTTCTCTCTGGCTTTCCCATGAGTTCAACAAGTTGGGGTAATGGAACAATAAAACAAATAAGACCTTTTCTTTACAAAGGAATTCAGAGAACAAGACGCTTTGTTGATGTTTTTCTCTTTCATCATGAACTTTGCTGTAATTCAGATAAGCAAGAGTTCAGACACCTAGATTTTGTTAGCAGGATTGACAGAGCTAAAGAAGGGATTCAGCAACTAAGGTGTATGCAAGGTCAGGAAGTATTAAAGCCCCCAAGGGTACCTGTGACTTCCCTCAGGCAATGCCTACCCATCCATCCCAAACCTCTGCCCTCTGGTCTGTGGGGAAAAGAAGAAGGAGGGGAGACATTTTATGTCATCACTTTGTACTTCCTCAGTAGTCCCTGATGCCAGTTCCAGATCTAAACAGGCTAGATGGTGCCTGGCAGATCTGATTTTTCAAAATGTGTATATGCTATGTTAAAATATGGAGTTAAAAAAAGAAAAAAGACAGGAAGGCAATACACCAAAAGTTTAATAAAATCATCTCTGAGTAAGGAGGATTATCGACCATGTGCTCTTTCTCTTTCATCATTATCGGTAAAAAAAAAAAAAAAAAAAAAAGTATCACTCTTATAGAAGAAACATGTCTATGCCACTCTATGTAGTATATTATTTTAAATATTTCCATTTCCAAATTTTTTAAACAGTTGGAACAAGAGAGTGATAGCTTGAATGTCCAGAGCAACTGCTGTCCCTTGTGTCCCTAATAACTGGAGCAATGTTGAGATTTTAACTACAACCTACACAAACTACTTGGCATGTGCTTGTCCAAACTGCCCTCTTCTTGGGAAATATCCAAGGGGACAGAAGATCCATTTCACTGAGTACTTTCAACCTTTAGTGCTAGGCATCTTATTTTAACTGAGATCTCTTTCCTGTTTCATTATCAATTTTCAAGTTTTTAAAACATATCCAGTAAAATGCACCAGTTTCATCTATTGTAGTGAAATCTAATAAACTGCCTCATTTTTCCCCCCAGCAGGAATGGCACACCACCCAGCTGGTTAATGCAGTAGCCTCACCTGCCTGTCTTTGACAACACTACTTTGGCTTTCACAAGACGCATATTCCTGAATTCTGGTTTATGGCCCAAATCCAGCAGCTCCCACATGGGGCACTTCTTTGAGTATTCATGGCAATTACTGAAGCTTAAAGACGAGGGAATTGGACCACAGAGTGCCATTAAATGTACCTCTGACCTTCAAGATCTGTGTGTGCTTAACTTCTCCACGAGGATCCCGCATTCTCCCAGCATGCTACGCAGAGCAAGAGATTACATTTCAGGGGAATCGCTTTGCAATCATGCAGGGTTTTGAAAATGGAGGAAGTAAGAATGCAAATGTTTAGAAACTACTCAAGAGATTTTGCCAGCAGGTAGTTCACAGATTCAAAGCCAGGAATATTGCCTCTACGGGTCCCAGCTTGTCCAATTTTGAAAAATTTATCTTTGTCATTATTTCAGAACTGTTTACCAACTTCTACATTTTTTTATTTTCAAAAGAGCTAAAATTACACACAGATAGAATCACAGAACAGTATGTCTGGAAATGAATACAGGGAACCTCAACTTCTCATTGTAAAGATTAGGAAACTATGAATGTGGGAGGTTAGGTGACTTGATGGAGGACACAGAATTGCTGCAGAGCAGGGTCCCAAAAACAGCTCACTGTTTCCCTTCCCTACCAATCCTAGAAAGTAATGTCCATGATTTCTCCATTTGTCATCCGAAAGATAAACTACAAAAGAATATTCTTGAAGGAAAAATAATTCTAATAATGACAAATTCATTTATAATTAAATAATTCTAACTATGTCAAGTTCACTTCTGATTAAGGGTAAGTTAGCATATTATGAAAAAAACACACACGTAGTCATATTTCTTCAAAGCAAGGTTCTAGCTTGGGTGACAAGGGATAGGGAATGGTCCCAACATTTAACAAGGAGGGGGAAAAACACAAAAAAAGGGCAGATCTGTCACCCAGAGGGCACAATCCCAATCCCCTAATCTGGAGAATAAATGCTGACAGATGTTCTCTATCATTCCCGCTAATAAACTGATTAATTTATGAATTGCTCAAAGTCTACCTTTCCTCTTTCTTTATGTTATGATCCAAGTGCCCTGAGAACTAGCTTTCACTCCTGTGTGATTATGTGTGAAATCATGGGATCAGTGTTACGGGGTTCCACGGGGTGGCTAGGGCATAAAGTAGAGAAAGTCACAGGCTGGAAGGGATGCAGAGGGACCAAATGTTCTACTCTGAATGATTCAGGTGCCCCAAGGATGTTGAATGCTCATGCCAGATAACAGGATGCTCCTAACATACAGATAAATAAGTACAGGGAGAACAAGGAATAGGAGGAAATAAGAACCATTCTCTGCAGGTTGTGGCTCGCTCTGTTCCCTGCTACTGAAGTCGCCTTACAACTATATCCCTCAAAGCAGCCTATGGACTTCAGGCATCAGAGCTGGTTTCTGGGTTAGGAGAACATCTCCTTCAGTCTTACCACTTAGATTCAGAGCCACAGTGGCCAACCTGGGCTGCCCCTCTGGCAATGATCCTGCAACCTTTGGTTGCCAGGATAGCCTTAAATACAGCTGACTCCTCCACTGACAAGAAAACTAGAAGATCCACCAGAGCCTCACGCTGGCCTGGAAGTTCTCCAAGCTGGCACTGCTGTCCCATTTCTGCCTTCTATGATTTGCTTAGAGACTCACCCCAGAGTTTCATGGATATTGTCTTTGATGGTAAAAATGGTAAGTCCCTGCTAAAAGACTAGGAATTCCTGACTTCGCTCAGCTTTGGGAACTTCATGCATTCACTCACTCATTTCCTCTAGAGACGGCCCCGGCACGCCCACTAGTTGAGTTTGGTTGCCCATGTAAACCAGATTTCATATAATAAAGTGCAACAAGATCTGTGAGACTTGAGGAGGTCAGGGAGGGTTCAGAGAGGGGGCACTGCACTGAACCTAGAGCAAGCAGAACTATTCAGGCAGCAGAAGGATAGGACCAGTTTCCGGGC
Source organism: Sciurus carolinensis (assembly GCF_902686445.1). Lineage (NCBI taxonomy): Eukaryota > Metazoa > Chordata > Mammalia > Rodentia > Sciuridae > Sciurus > Sciurus carolinensis. The sequence goes on from NC_062221.1 coordinate 42,055,522, forward strand.
AGAAGGGGGCGGTACCCTATATTATTGTAGCTTTCAATTGCCACTGGACATCTTGGTTCTCCCCTTACAAACAAAAAACATTTTAACACCATGAATTCCTCAGGCTATGGAACTCAAGAGTCAATTGTAAAATGCTCTGAAAATAAAACATGTAACGCAGAGTTTTAACAATCATAAACAACCACAACACTGTAATTTCTGCTTTACCTGGAAGTGAGTCAATCAACCAGAGGGACAAACAAAAATTGCCTGAGAGGACAGGGGCTGGAGATGAGCGACTAAGACTCTACTTTGTAGGGAAAGTGTTGTTACTATTTCAATATTAAATGATTCTAGCTTTTTATACCACCTAACTAGTCACAGTGACAAAAACACTGCTTTATTTCTAAAGACAGAGTCACAATGAATCCACATTTTTTTTCCTCTTAATAGAGCTTAAACAGAACACATATCCTGCACTCAGCCTGGTTTCTTTCCTCTCAAGAGAGCAAACACAATGTTCATTCACTCATTCATTCATTCAAATTCATTTATTCATGCACACATGACACCATTGTGGCTTTATGTTTTAGTTCATATGAACTTCCCTCTAGCAGAGTGTATTAGTTGCTGAAAGCTGCCATAACAAAGTATCACAAACTGGTGGCCTAAAACATCAGAAATGTATTCTCTCAGTTTTACTGGCTAGAAGTCTTGAATCCAAGTGTGTTCAGGGTTGGCTCTTTCTGGAGGGTCTGAGGAAAAACCAGTTCCATGCCCCATTCCCAGCTTCTGCTGGTCACCATCATTTTTTGATGTTCCTTAACTTATACCTTTGGTCCCTGCTTCCATCTTAACTTGGTGTTCTCCCCTGCACCTGTGACTGTCTTTTCTCCTCTTCTTGTGAGACAACAGCCATATTGGATTAGGACTCACTCTACTCAAGGATAACGGCATCTCAACATATCTGTAAAGTCCTGATTTCCAAATAAAGTCATATGCACAGGTAGTGGGCATTAGTGCTTTCACATATATTTTTGGGAAACATAATTCACCCCACTATGTGATCATAGCTGGTTTATCCTACTAACTTCTTTACCATGCAAGAGACTCTTACTGACATCCAGCTGTTTACAGTATAGAAAGATAGACACACAAATCTCTCTGTCTTCCTTGCTCTTACCACAGCCACAGTGTTGGCATCGGGGGCTTCATTATGTCCTTACCACCCATCTCCACCCAGAGACAGTGAGCTCCCAGGACACAGGCACCATCTCTGCTTTCTGCTCCCCACTGCATTCCCTTCGGTCTGCATGGTGCCACAAATAAAGCTTTCAAGAACTGACTATCAAATGGGCACATGGACAGGTGAACAAATTAACTAGATAGAAGCAAGAATGAGAAAAGCCTACATGGGTAAGAGAGGAACGCATGATAGGCCAACCACAAGGAACAGAGAGGAAACAGTAATCGATTCTGATTAGTAGGAATATGGAAGTTTCCTGAAAGAGGAGGTATTTTAACTCAGCCTTGTGGGATCAGTAGGATTTTATAAATGAATGAGTAAAATTGATTCCCTGCTGACCAAAGAGTATGAGCAAAGACCTGCAGATGTAAAGCACGGTCTTTGGGGGAACAGTTAATAGACCAGGTAACCCGGAACAAAGGGTACCTACAGGGATGTGAAAACACTTTAGAAAGGCAGCCCACGGACGCCTGTGAACCCACGCTATTCTGAGTCCAGCAGAAGCCCCGGCATCTTGTTGAGAAGGGAAGTGATGTAATCCCACCTAAGCTTCAGAAGGAAAGAAAAAATAAGGTAGAAATGTTTTGTTCATGGAATCTTCTTTTGTTCTCCTGCCTGAGTGACAATTCTTATCTTATTACAAGGAGGACTTGAGTATTTCATATTTACCTATGCAATTACTATTTACCTCTTTGTTTTGCCTGAGGAACTTAGTTACCTACAAGTAAGTGTATTTCAAAATTGGTTACATAATCCATCATATGATGTTTGTTATACACACTACATATTATTATATAAATTATATAGTTAGCTATACATGTTTTATAATTAAAAGGTCATATCTGAGAAGTATTTAAATAGGATGGAGGCCAGGTCCTCAATCTCTTCTCAGGAGAAGGTTGGTTCTGGAGTTTAAAGCCTCAGGGAAGATGGACGAGCTACCAAAGGAAAGAGGAGAATTTTTCCCCGTAACAAAGTGTTCTGACTTCCAGGTCAAGTCAGATTGTTTGACTTCAGTGTGAGTCTGGCAAGTCCAGAGACCAACAGTATTCATAATCAAGGCAGGGTGGCATTACTACCTGTCCTTCTCTTCAGGAAGCACCAGGGATCCCAGTTATCACCTGGGCCATCAGGATAGGAGCAGGCACCTTCACACTGGGACCTGAGAGAGACTCCCCAGCTATCCAAAGAGCTCTGTCTGCTCAGTGGCTGAATATCCACCAAACAAAGAGGTACTTATTGTGGTCTCAATGCATCCAAGAGTGTTTGATGTTAAGGCAAACATTTTCAGGAAGGAGTTTCAGTCATTCGCCTATAAGGAGATTCTGAACATGAAACTGTGAACCAAGAAAAAGATCTGCCTCCATTTCCTTCTCAGACAGATGGGAGAGTGGATGCCTGGACAGGACAGAGGGCATAGGATGGAGATGGCATGAAGGAAAGGGAAAACTCATTTCATCCTCACAAAAGCCTATAAGAAAGGAGCCAGAATTTCTAGTTTACACTCATCTCTGTTACTTAGACTGTAAGACACCAGAAGGGTCAGGACTGTTCACACTTGTGTCCCTAGTGCCACGCCCAGTACACACCTCAGACATATGTGTGCTGGACAGGAGTAGGTTGCTAGGCAGGAGTGGCCTGGAGCAGGCTTCTGTGAACTTGGGAATACCAATGATGGATGGTGAAATTATACCCATAGGGCTAGCTTTCCCATGGGATAGCAACCAACCTAAGTAAAGAAAAAGGATCTACTTATTCCAAGTACAGTGCCTGGAATTTAGAAAACATGGCATTCTCAAGGTTCAGGGAGTTTAAGTAACTTACATGCAATTAAAGAGCTAGTAGACAAGAGGCTTAGATTAAACTAGATCTGTCTCAATCCAAAACTCTATGCTTTTTCAAAACATAATAGAAAGAAGGAATGTCCTACTATATAATGTAACCTGCAGTTGACCTTTGATAGGATGGAAATGACTTTGAAAATAGAAGGCCAGAAAACAGCAGCAGCCAACCTAAGATAGACCATCTGTATAACTATTCACTAGGAGTGTGTCGATTATTTAATTACTGATCAATATACAGGCATAACATTAAAACACTTGAAAAAGCACAAACATCAAATCCAAGTAATCATTTTCCAAAATAGAGATAGGTGTTTAGTTACAAATGGTCTAAAATTTCTGTTTAAAAAGAATAAACTTGAATGGATATAATACAGTTTGAAGAAATGCAAATTTTTTAAAGTCATTTCCTATTTTGTGAATAACCTACCTCTCATTAGGAAATGGTACAAATCTCCTGTTCACACTATCCTCCTGAAAGCCCTAGCTATGTGCTCACATAAAGTGAAGAATAACTCTTCATCAGCTAATTATTTTTAATCTGCAGTTCTTCATATGGCCTATGGACTCCATCCTTTTGCCAATAAAGTAAGTTAAAAGAAAAGAAAGTTTGAAAAAAGCAACTTCTAAAATGCAGTAGGATCAAACCTCCATTTATAAACTTCCAAATTTTAAAAAAATGGTTTAAAGTGCAATGCAATCTATTTCATTCCAGTGGACTCCAATAATTAACAACATATTTACAAACATCCCAGTGAATACAAATGAAAATTTATCCTACACACATAGTGTCAAAAATGACAGGGTCACCTCCCCCCCCCCGCCCCCGCAATGGGTTTTCCTCCAGAACACAGGTGTCATGAAAACCACTGTTAAATCAAAGCCAAAATGGGAAAGGAAAAGACTCATATCAACATCGTTGTCATCAGACACATGGATTTGGGCAAGTCTACCACTACTAGTCATCTGATCTACAAATGTGGTGGGATCGATAAAAGAACCATTGAAAAATTTGAGAAGGAAGCTGCTGAGATGGGAAAGGGCTCCTTCAAGTATGCCTGGGTCTTGGATAAACAGAAAGCGGAGCGTGAGCATGATATCACCACTGACATCTCCCTGTGGAAATTTGAGACCAGCAAGTGTTATGTGACTATCATTGATGCCCCAGGTCACAGAGACTTCATCAAAAACATGATCACAGGCACATCTCGGGCTGACTGTGCTGTCCTGATTGTCGCTGCTGGTGTTGGTGAATTTGAAGCTGGTATCTCCAAGATGGGCAACCCGTGAGCACACCCTTCTGGCTTACACACTGGGTGTGAAACAACTAATTGTTGGTGTTAATAAAATGGATTCCACTGAGCCACCCTACAGTCAGAAGAGATACGAGGAAAGCATTAAGGAAGTCAGTACCTACATTAAGAAAATTGGCTCCAACCCTGACACAGTAGCATTTGTGCCAATTTCTGGTTGGAATGGTGAGAACATGTTGGAGCCAAGTGCTAATATGCCTTGGTTCAAGGGATGGAAAGTCACCCATAAAGAAGGCAGTGCCAGTGGAACCACACTGCTTGAAGCTTTAGATTGCATCCTGCCACCAACTCGTCCAACTGTCAAGCCTTTGCGTCTGCCCCTCCAGGATGTCTACAAAATTGGTGGAATTCGCACTGTCCCTGTGGGTCGAGTGGAGACTGGAGTTCTCAAGCCTGGCATGGTGGTCACCTTTGCTCCGGTCAATGTCACAACTGAAGTAAAGTCTGTTGAAATGCATCATGAAGCTCTGAGTGGAGCTCTTCCTGGAGACATATGAGCTTCAATGTCAAGAACGTGTCTGTCATAAATGTTCATCGTGGCAATGTTGCTGGTGACAGCAAAAACGACTCACCAATGGAGCAGCTGGTTTCACTGCTTAGGTGATTATTCTGAACCATCCCAGCCAAACCAGTGCTGGCTATGCCCCTGTATTGGATTGTCACACAGCTCACATTGCTTGCAAGTTTGCTGAGCTGAAAGAAAAGATTGATCGCCGTTCTGCTAAGAAGCTGGAAGATGGTCCTAAATTCTTGAAGTCTGGTGATGCTACCATGGTTGATATGGTTCCAGGAAAGCCCATGTGTGTTGAGAGCTTCTCTGACTATCCTCCTCTGGGTGGTTTTGCTCTTCGTGATATGAGGCAGACAGTTGCTGTGGGTGTCATCAAAGGAGCGGACAAGAAGACTGCTGGAGCTGGCAAGGTCAGCAAGTCTGCCCAGAAAGCTCAGAAGGCTAAATGAATATTATCCATAACACCTGCCATGCAAGTCTTAATCAGTGGTGAAAGAATGATCTCAGAACTGTTTGTCTCAATTGGCCATTTAAGTTTAATAGTAAAAGACTGGTTAATGATAACAATGCATGGTAAAACCTTCAGAAGGAAAGGAGAATGTTTTGTGGACCATTTGGGTTTTTTTGTTTTTGTTTTTGTTTTGTGTGTGTGTGTGTGTGTGTGTGTGTGTGTGTGTGTCAGTTTGAAGTTATTAGTTTTTAAAATCAGTACTTCTTAATGGAAACAATTTGACCAAAACTCTGTCATAGAATTTTGAGACCCATGAAAACAAAAGTTTAATGAGGAAAAAAAAAAAAAAAAAAATGACAGGGTCAGGGATGCATGTCAGTGTTTAAAGCACTTGCCTAGCATTCGTGAGTCTGATTCCCAGCACCACAAAAAAGAAAATGCTCCAGGAGTGAGATTTTATTTTGAGGAAGGTTTTATCCTTTTTAGTTCAGAGTGTTCCTGAATTGACAATTTTCCATAATTCTATAGAAAATGTTTGGGCTATTGGGCAAGAATTCTGCACAGTTAAGCTCTAATCCTAATTTGGAAGGAATTTAGCATGAAGATAAGTTAAAATGACAGATCTAGGGTTGCTATCCCCCCGACTCATAAGTTACAGGCTTAACTGTTATGGTTTGTAAAGCACACCTTTATCATTCTTGATTGATATTTTTAAAAATCTGTAGGAAGATTTTAGGGGGAAAAAGGAGTTTCAGACATTCAGTGAGGTTGCCTTTTTGACTCAGTAATTGGTTGATGAGATAAATAAATTTTAAACATCCATCTTGGACATCTGAGACAATAAAATGGATTTATAAGCAGCTAATTAATAAGGAATTGAGTTCATTAAAACTCCTTTTCAGACTTACATAAATTTCTCAAGGCATTCACCAAAATCACTGAGACTCTTTCAAGGTACCAAAACTTAACAGGGAAAATGCCTTTAAAAGATTATTAAGATATTTTCCAGTAAGTTATAACCACCTTGTTGTATATCAAAATACCCTAATGGATATCCTAATGATGTCTTCCAAAATCATGTCATTTGAAAGGACAGGATGTCTTAGCTACTTCCTTAGGACTGTCAGTCCCTAAACACCAAAACAGCCCTCACCTAATCTTGAAGGGATGCAGAAAGCATCTTGGAGGATGACCCTGAAAGTATCAGGAGGGGACAGTTCATCCTGTAGGTGACACTCAGTAGGCAGGTAACTGCTAGGGCCTGCAAAGAATCCACTCCTAGAGGAAGCTGGCCAGCTGCTCTGTTTGTTCCCTTATTACTGACCAAGCCAGAAGAAGCAGAATTTCTATGGGCCCTCTGGTTTCTTCCATATTGGCCCACCACACCCGAGTAGCTTACCTGTTGTAAAATTAGCAAGTGTGGCTAACAGAACAAAGATGCGTTCACCTAAATTTCCTAATTAAGTAACATTCCAATATGTCTTGCCCGTTGCCTATAAATTGACTAATAAAATTATACAAACTGCTAGTAACAGGCTTCACTACAATGACCCACAAATAAAAGATGGCATCAAGATAAAAAGAAATATGTAGTGAAATTACCTATGAAGGGAAGCAAAGAACAATTTGGTCACCTCATCGTCAATTTGCTCAGGTTGAAAATGTAATGTGGAAAGAAATGCCATTGCCTTTTATGACATTGAAAGGGGAGAAGTATTTCTGGTTTCACCATCATGAAAAGGATAAAGCCACCTCTTAATTCTCCACTGCTCAATGGGAAGAGTTTCTCACCACTAAGGTTTCCTTCTGGGGCCAGTGGTAGTTGTAGACTTAGCGTGCATAAGGCCCTGGGTTTGATTCCCAGTACCAGGTGAGGGAAAATAAGTTTACTTCTCAAACACATGACTTACAAAAAAATAAAATTTTTCAATGCATATCTATTGGTTTAGATTAAAAAAAAAATACCAAACTTGTTAGTGGTCTTCTAACAAAATATTAATAACCCCATCTGGACACAAATCCTGCAGAGTAATTTCACTTGGTCCTCATATTTCTTAGAAAGCTTTGTCTACCTTCACATGACTTTCTGAAAGATAGGGCAAACAAGCAGCACTGTCTAGATGCTGTCAGAGATGGGGCGGGGGAGCTGGCTATCAATATTTCCACTCCTGCTGGCCTGCCTAACACTGGACTGGCTGTATTTCTTTATCCAACACACAGGAACAATGGGATCCTGCAAATCAAATGTGTCATACTACAACCCTGGGCACCTTCACAATGAGACAGGGTGTCAGATGGAAGGCCAGACACCCAGTCAGGATCATTCCAATTAATAATAGGAGGAAAAATTCAAAATAATAAGAATAATTTTTTAAACCCTATATATTAATGAACTGGAAGGAGAACAATGATTTCTTCAGCAGAACAGCTGTGCAGACTGATTTTTCAAAAAATCATTCATATACTTTCTAAAACACGAAGTCCCAACTGCTGCCTTCATACAGCCAAATCCAAGAAATTCAAGACATGTAAACAAGAAGAGATTTGCCCTTAACTCCCAAGGTCGAAGGCAGCATCTGCTGTTCCAGAGAACAAGAAGGGCTTTCTTTTGGGGTGATTAGTTTATCATGAGGTATTTAAAAAAAAAAAAAAAAAAAAAAAAAAAAAAAAACAGGGAAAAAGTAAACAAAAATGTTCTAGATACTTCCTCATGGTATTAGATGGTGCAAAACAGAAAAACCTACATAAAAACATAAACATCCAGTGTTTTGATGTTTGAGGTGCATGGATGAAAGGCAAGCCATGCTGTGATTTTTAAAGCTGACAGGAAAATTCATTTTCATACCAAGTCCCCCAAATGCCATTTGGCCATTAAATTATTCAAGGAATTTCTCTGCTTATAAAGATTAATAATATCAACCCAAGCCATTTCTGGAAAGCACTTTCACCTCCTGTAGGAGACAGATGGAATACAGCAAAACAGGCTATCATATTACAGGCAGACACAAAGATTTCAGATGACCAGATTAACACACCGGGCAGGGAAGAAATGAGAAAAGAAGCAAGATATAAAATCACCAGCAAATGGAACTAACATTCCTCAGAGTCACCATTTTAAAAATAAACATAATTTAGAGCACATCTTAATTCAATTTTACCTGTTTTGCTCCTGAACCCAGCTAATTACCATAAATGTCAGTTTCAATTTAACCAAAGACTTTGAAAATCTAGTGAAACCTTATTAAAAAACATTGGTACCAAGGGACAAAGACACCACCTGCTTTCAAGGCTTTTTGTGTTTTAGTAAGACACATATTCTAAAACTATGCATGTGGCTCAGATCCATAGTAGAGTTAAGACTGTGACTTTAATGTACACTTTCATTATTTTGAATATCAACATCACTGGAGAAGATATTACTATTATAAAAACCTAAACACTCCTATTTATCAATTCTCTTATAGAAAACGGATTTCCCAAAAGCTGTATTTCAGAAAGTGTCAACACAAAAAGCTGATGTCACTAAAAATCACAGATGAATTATGTTTATAGATTCACAGAAGTAGGCACAGTATTTTCTGATTCATGAATATCTTCTTAATTAAATATCTAACTATTTTTAATTCCACAAATAATGCAAGAATCATTCTCAAATTGAAAATCACCAAATAATTCAGAAAAAGGTCAAGAACCCTACCCCTTCACAATCCCACACATAATTCTCAGGGATAACCATTATTACTATTTATCAAATACCTTCCAGAGTATTTGACAAATATATATACATACATCATTTTTTCATATAATGTGCTCTTAAAAACAGAATAGTGTTCGTTTCTACGATTCTCATGCACTGTTCCAAACTACTAAGAAAATCGATCTAATGTAACCTGAAAACCCAGTCCTACTTCCACCATACACACATGGATGCATTTAGGCAAATATGCACATAAACAAACACAGAAGGGTATAAAAATAAGCCACTCAGCAAGGCCCCTTTGTCCCTCATTTCCAAGCTTAGGGAAGTACTGAAAGCAGATAGAGCAAAGATGACTCTTTCCTCAACAAAGCTTTGCCTTTGGTATTAGGAATATTTTTTAGTGCAGGGGTACTATCCAAACCTGGCCAGGAGGACAAATCTGATCTACCACCTGTTTTTATATAATCAATGAGTTAAGAATGTTTTCACATTGTTAAATGTTTTAGGGAATTTTTTTTAAAGGAACTGCATTTCATGATAAGAGAAATTTAAGAAATTCACATGTCAGTGTCCATAAATGGAATGTAACTAGAACACAGCCATGATCATTCCTTTCCACACCATCTACAGAAGCTTCCAGGCTCCAAGGGGCAGTAGCTAAGGTGCTGTGACAAAGATCTTATTTTCAAAAAAGAATAAAATATGCACAGTACATTTTTTAATGACATACCCAATGTATAGAGAGAAAAGGTTTATTTTGACTACCACTTTCAGAGGTTCCAGTCTGTGATTGGTTGACCCTATTGTTCTTGGCCTATGGTGAGGCAGTACATCACAGCAAGAGCATGTGGCAGAGGAAAACTGCTCATGTCATGACCAGAAAGCAACAGATAGTGAGGAAGGGGTTGGGTCCCACAATCCCCTTCAAAGACACACCCCCAATAACCTAAAGTCCTCCCATCAGGCACCACCTCTTAAAGTTCCCATCACTTTACAATCATGTCACCTAGGGATTAAGCTTTTAACATATGTAACTTTGAGGGACATTCACGATCTAAACTGTAGCATTTACTATCTGGCCCTTTATTGAACAAGTTAGACAACTCCTGTTTTAGAACATGAGATTAATTTTCCTTGTATCTTACTGGTAAATTATATTCTTTATATCTCATGTGGACACCCTTTCAGAGGGTAAAAATGACCAGAAGTATGCTGGGGAGGGATGTGTATGCAATATAAAATGATCTTGTAATCCAATAAACAGATCATTTATATGTGGACAAAGTTTCAGTTTCTCTTTTCTAGATCTTCAGGAAAGCATTATTCCTAAGAAATTACTTATAATCTGCTATTGAGATGGGGTACACTCCTCTAGAATCTAACTTTCATCTTACTGGTGAGCATCTACAGTGTTCCTGGTATTGACACTTCCAGGGTCAACAAATGAACTTACTCTGCCATCAGGGACTCTCAGCTCAGTCTGTTTGTTACAATTGTGAAAACCTATAAAAGACTGAATACGAACTGAAGGGCAGGATGGGATTAGACAGGATTGGAAGTAATTTCTGTAACTTCAGATTGAAAACTCTTAAAAATAAATGTAGTTATTATACCAGAAAGCAAGTGACAATGAGAGAAACTGCCACCACTCACTGCCTCTGTGTCCTCTGACTTGCTCTTTATAAGCTATGATTTAGAGAAAAAGGATCATTTTAGCCTCTGATTTAAGACAGGACCTCAACTTAGTGTATGACTAATGTCAAGCTGAGTGCTCTGAGCCATCAACAGATTGAGAGTTTAAATTTCATTTTCTGTTTCAACTCCAAACACTATATCCGAGACCCTCCATGAAAACCAGAAATGAGATTATCAATCTCTGCAACACATCTAATAACCATCCACTGCCATTAAAAACATTAAAAATCAAAAAACAAAAGCCCACCCTGCCTCCTTCCACAATGCAATCCTGACAGTGACAGCCATTGACAGCTGATCATTCCCAGGCAGAACTCCATCCAGATAAAAATCAACATTACATTTTTTATGTACCGAAATTCACATTGTGCGAGGGAGAAGAGAGAGGGAAGGAGAGAATATTTCAGGAGTTTTCTGCAGTCTTCTGGCCCAAGGGGAGTCTGGGTAAAGATCCAGCAACTTCAAGGCTCTGTGCCTTTAAGGCTTGAATTCTTTTGAGTAACTGAAGGAGGAGGACATTCAAATTAGGTCAGCGTCTCTCACTCCTATGGGCTTCCTTAGTGTTCTATGTTTCTGTTGATTTCATAGAGAACTAAACAAGCATAAAAGGTCTCTAGAGCGAAGCAGCGGCTGGAATCTAGGACAGAGAGAACAAAGTGACTTTACACTGCGGCTGCTGGGCCTCTGTTATTTCCACACGGAGGCTGAGAGAGCCTGTTTAGTCTGGTCCTATCTGACACTGTCGGCACTAGAGTCTCATTAGGACCTGAGCTGGTGGGGCCAGGTGTTCTTATTCATCTAATTGTCCTCATTAGAGGAGCTACCATTACCTACACAAAGAACTCACTTTGAGACATAGAAAGGTTTTGTGATTCACCCAAGATTGTTTTTAATTTTTTTTCCAAGAGAATTGTAGTTAGCTCAGCTTCCAGAAATGCCAGGTTTCTCGTCCCAGAAATATTCCGACATCATCTAACTCCAAAATAGAAAGACTAATCTAATCTTCAGGGAGTGACCAGTTTGATAAAGGGAAGACCTCAGAGTGCTAACAGGTCAGCCCTTGTCTCAGCAGACAGGGTGAAGACCAGGAAGGCAAACGCCAGAGGGGAGAAGGAAGGGGTGCCCCGGACCAGAGTGACAAGTGTGAGATAATGACGGCTTCGCAGAGAATCCAGGTCCACAGGGGCTACATCTAGACATCCTTAAGCAGCTCTGGACATCTTGGCGGCCTCCATAGAACCCGTTGCCACAGTCACAAGTGTTGTGACCAATAAAATCTATTTAGCTAGTAAAACTTGAGGACGCCCAGTTAAACTCAAATTTCAGATAAACTAACTTCTTGGTATAAATATAGACTGTAACTGACGGGGACATACCTATACGGGAAAGAATTTGTCTGTTTATCTGAAATTCAACATTTATACTTATTCTATATTCCAATATTCAACTTATTCAAATAGTACCTACTAGGAGTTATGAGATGTAATTATCCTAAATGGTATCTATAGTTTATTTAAAATATAGAGTATCCTGTGTTTTGTCTGGTAACCTGGCTGTGGCCATCCTTGAGGGATGTACATTCTCTGAGAATGGTCACAGTGCAATTACAGGTAATGATGCTGTTTAATTCACTTGTTCTCACTGAGTACTTACAATTTGTCCCACCAGAGACACAGACCATCTCTGCCACTGGGTGTGCCCTTCTTAGGGTTCAGATCTTCCAGAAAGTTCCCAACTCACAAACACCATAATTAGAATCACCTTCTCCTGGGTGATGTCTACTCTGGCCCCTGAACACCACTCTGTCAATAAGACAAGCAGTATTGTACAAATCCTGAATTCTTAAAGAACCTATGATAAAGAAAGGAAAACAGCTCTGCTGACCCTGTTGAAACTCCTGCTTTAAGATAAAGATGATTTCTGGGACTCTTCAGGGGTCTGGTGGGCAATTACACCTTGGTGTGGTTTAGTTCAACCAGACTGCCTTTCCTCCTTGTGCCAAGGTGAACTAGGGTTGAAGCAGAGAGGTCAGTAATCTTCAGTATGCAGCACACTGAAATTTTGGGCAGACCTGGATGGAAAAACACTGAGAAACTACATAACGCTGCATCCAGATATGCACCGTGGATCACAGCTACAGAGCCAGTGCTATGTGTGTGTGTTCCACAAAGATCTCTTTTGCCTCCAAGCACAAGGAAGAGCTACCTTTGCCAGCCCTCTTGCACCTAGAAGGTACACAGGAACTGGTTGTACCCAGTGGAATACAGGCAGAAGATCTGGATGAGGGCTACTTGGTCTCTAAAACAATTTGCAAAAGTGGATTCTCTTGAGCTGCCTGCAGAAATCTCTGAGGAGGCCCTCAGGGACATAATGTGACTGAACAGAAGTCACCAGGATGTCAATGGCACTGTTTGGAGGAAATCCGACTTTCCAGAACACTGGTCCTGCCCCTGGACTTCACATGAGCAAGAAATCAACTTCAGAGAGTAAGCCAGGGGGCTATGTGTTTTTGTAGCACAGCACAGCCTTGCCTAACTAATGCAGCCACATAAAGGCAGGTGCAAGGACTGCCCCTTCACCACTTGTAGCCAAACCACTTCTTAGACACTCTGCATGCTATGGACTGAAATAAGGTTTGTGTCTCCACAAAATCCACATAGAAACACTAACCCCCATATGACAGCATTAGGAGGTGAGGCTCTGCCCTCACGAACGTGCTTATAAAAGAGGTCCCAGAGGACCCTTGACCCATGAAGACACATAAGAAGACTATGAACCAGGGAGCAGGCCCTCACCAGACACTGAATCTCTAGGCACATGGATCCAGAATTCTCCAACCTCCAGAACTACAAAAAATAAGTCCTTGCTGTTGAAGTTCCCCAGTATTCCTGTAATACCATATGGTCTGAAACATCACAGATATGCTTTCGTGGGCCCACAGTGGAAAAATCACTTTCAAAGAGCCACTTTGCCCCTATCACTGAGGGGCACTGAGTAGTGCATCTCCAGGGACACAGTTTAGGACATTTTGCTAAGTTTACTAATCCTTACCAAATTATTTTAAGTGATAATTTCAAATTATGTGTTGGCAGGAATCAAAATCAAATATGCAGGTGTAATGGGTTTAATTAATGTAAAAGCTTCTCTTTTAAGATGATGCAATAATTGGCATAAAGCCAGATGTCTGAAATACCTAGCAGTGAGAAAGATTTAAATGTTCAATTAAAATGAGTTGAGTTTTATCGCTTGTGAAGAAAATATTTAAATATGAAAAGAGAACTGGCTCCCCAACCTTTCCAGCTTGGGGGCAGCTTCTGCTTGTCTTTCCCTCTTTGTTCTCTGCCCCTTGAGAACACAGTCACACAGCTGACTGAGCTGTGGCATGAAGTCACCAAGGAACCCCAGCCCAAGTACTCAATGGAGACTGCCACTTCCTTGACTCTCAAATACAGCAACACCCACCCCACCTCAGGGCCTTTGCACTTGCTATTACTTCTGCAGTTTTCTTCCAACTGTCTGAAAGATTTGCTCCTGCACTTCCCTTCTGTTTCTGCTCAAATTTCACGATACTCCTGAGGTCTCCTCTGAAACAAAAGTTCCTCACTGCATACACACATCCCCCCCCACCCCCTCTCTCCTTTTGCCCTATTTTATTTTTCTCCACTGACATATTAAATGTTCTTGTTTATTTGTGTATTATATATTCCCTCCCTCATAATGCCTAGTTCATACTGTGTTAATTCAAATAACTGTTTTGCTATTGCCATTTTAAAAAATGATTTAATGACATGGCAAGTATTTTTCATTGTCTCATGAGGCACTAAGATTTGGCAATATTAGTACAGTTTAATTATTTCCCACTAATATATTCCAAAAAATAAATTTCCTTTTTTTTTAACATCAAGAAAATGTAGTCGATAGCATTAAGGCTTCCAGACAGAGCAATGTGTCCAAGTCTCATATCTTTTACTAATGAGCTGTGTGTCCTTGGGCCATTTAACTTAAATTCTATGAGCTTCAGTTCCCTCATACATAAAATGAGGATAAAAATTCTAACTTTCAAGGTTGTTGTGAGGATGGGAAATAAAAAAAGTTAAAATCCTGAACACACGGCAGGCCGCACCGATAGTCTAAAGAAGAAGATGGTGAAATAAAGAAAACAAGAGAATCAATGCCTCCTTATTTATGCCAGTCATTAGCCAACCATCAGCCACTGTGAATGAAAAAAAAAAAAAAAAAAGCCTAGTAAGTCAATAAAACGAAGTGAAGCCTAATTCACTTTTACACTATGACCTACTTTCTGCTATTTTTGATTCACATGAAGGACTGAAGTTGCAAGAAGCTGATTCTGCAAAGACTGTTCATTAAAAGCAGCAGAAATTTTTTCTCTACTTCATGATTTGTAGCTTTGAAAGATAAGAAAACAGATTTTCAGCTACAAGCATCTTTTGAAAGACCCCTGCACAGTCATCTTACAGTATGACTTTCAAAATCTATGCAATGTCAAAGGTTGTGGCAGATGGGGGATGGGGAGGAGACCTAGAGGGAAGTGGTTTTTAATTTCACTCAATTATGCAGCTTCCATTAAGCAGCTCTGACTGCCCTAAATAGATGATTCAGGTCTCAGCAATGGAAGATTTGCAAAATATACAACTCTGAATGATCCTCTCCCTTCCTGAGACGTATCAATAGAAACGTTTAGGTAGGGGCTCCAAAGGAAAGATCTCTCTGCTAGATCAGGACACAATGTGCTTATTAAAAGCTGATTCCAAGTCAGTTAAGTGCCATTGAATCAGACAGTGACATAGTTAAAGGAAAGAACATTTTCAGCTGCTTTGGAGTATCTCTGTAAAGATTTACAAAGATACTTTGTCTTTTCCTTCATAGCATCCAATAATCTTTAACCAACCTAATCTACCTGATAACAAAGGTAGAGGTAGGAGCGCTCATTTTCCCACAGGGCTGAACAAGCATTAATGACCACCATCCAAACTGTATCTTAATTTTCTTTCCTTCTCCCTCTCTGGCCTTTTAGAGATAGGGTATATAGATTTTCCCTTAGACTGTTAACTCAGGAGGGAGACAGCGGAATACTATAACAAGGGTTGGGCTTCTTGTTTTTTGTTTTGTTTCTCATGTGCCAGGAATTTTGCCTTATAAAGGAGAGAGGAGATAGAGACATCATATTGTTGAGCATTCTTTTTTTTTTTTTTTCAATTTTTTTTTCTTTTAGTTGTAGATGGACACAATACCTTTATTTTATTTATTTATTTTTATGTGGTACTGAGGATCGAACCCAGGGCCTCGCATGTGCTAGGCAAGCACTCTACCAACAAGTTCCAACCCCGGCCCTTGTTGGGGATTCTTATCCAGGCAGATGGGGAGCATGGAGGGAAAAACTTGGATGAATCTTACACACAGATGACATCTTACACCTATTCCTGCTCTATTCTCCAAACCAACCTAAATGAGAACCACTGTCTCTCCTCCAAACGTACCATTCCGAATTATGATCACAATAAACCCATGCATCACGCCATTTAGTCCTGGCCTACAGACCCTGCATTACAACACCCCTGGAGGCCCTCCCCAAAGAAGTGTGAATGCCACATGAGAAGATGGGACCTCTTCTAACCTCACTGCAAAAGATAGAGACAAAGCTATAGAAGGTCCTCCCACAAAATAGCAGAAATACATAAGCTACAAGAATGACTAAACTTTCAGATTGAACAACATCCGCCTTTGAAACCATGACGTGAAGACTAGATTTTGAGATGCTCTCTAAAACAGCAGTACATGTCCTGATCCTTGTCGGGTGAGAAGCACAGAGTTCTTACCCCTCTGTGGATCAGACCCCTCCCTTCTGGACAGAGCTTCATTCCATAAATTCACCTTTCCCCATGGGGTCCCGGGCCACGCCATGGCCCCTTCTGAAGGGTTCCCACTGGAGAACAGCACAGCAAGAGAATCCTCTAAATACCAATGCTGTCATTTCTTAATCATCTCCCTGATGGCTTGACTTGCTAAAATGACAGGGTTTATTATTTTTAGCTTCCAGCTTTGGTGAGTTGATCAGTCAAAACAAAGTATGAAAATAGCATCTACTTGGTAAATTCAATTTCAGATGACTGCAGTCTAAACTCTTATCCACTATCGTCTCATATAAAACTAACTCTTGTGCAGCTAAGGAAGTTGGAGAAGGAGTAATAAATGTGTAGTTCAAAGAGAAGGAAAGAGGAAGTTCTTTTGTCTCAAATACACAATTTTGGAATCAAATCCCAAAGTAAAAAATAAATTTTAAAAACATTCATTTAAGTCATTTTAGGACAAACAGCAAAGTTAAAAAGAGTTTTTTTAATCTTCCAATGCTCCATCCAAGATGTGTGAAAATGCTTGTGATCCCAGTTTTATGTAATAGTGCTAATAAATAAGTAAATAAAGGCTAAACCTCAGGTCTTCTTATTGAATATTTTTTTTCCTTTGAAAGCTTCCTTTAAAAATAACCAAATAACTATAAGAAAAGTTATCTCTGGGGCTGGGGATATAGTTCAGTTGGTAGAGTGCTTGCCTTGCAAGTACAAGGCCCTGGGTTCAATCCCCAGCACCGCAAAAAAAAAAAAAAAAGTTATCTCTGTGGCACTGTAAACCGTAGGACCAATTCTAAATTATTTTTAAAATACTATTTACTCTAATTTTTAAAATTAAGACAAATGTAAGGGAAATTGGGTGAGGTATCCCAGAAGTCTCCATTATCTTTATGATTTTATTGGAAGTTAAAGCTATATTAAAATAAAATATTATTTTTAAAAAGATAACACTTCTTTTTATTGTAGAATATTTGGAAAATTACAGAAATGTGTAAATAAGAAAAACACCTATAAAATAGGTATATAGGTATAAAATACGTTTAACTGTATCTCTAACTGTGTATATATGTAGTTACGTGTCTGTCGTCTTTTGATTGACAGGGTATTTCTCCATGTCTTTAAAAATTCTTCACAAGCATTCTTTTAAAGGGCCACTTATCATTGGGTCACATAGCTAAGCCAAAATTTGTTTAATCCTTCTGCTACTGTGGAATATTGAACTTGTTTCTTTCTGGCTACCAAAATTAACTTTAGAAACAATATAACTGTGCATGAGGCTTGTTCATACTTCTGCTCATTTCTCAGAGATAGATGAACATTTTCAGACATGGCCAAACTGTTTTCCAAAAAATGAACCTTTTCCTAAAGAGTGCATCACCCCACACGGTCACATATGATAACCTCCAAACTGGCCGGAATGCTGCCAATCTTCCACGCTGTGGTACTTCCTGGGAAGAGCCTGAGGACAGAGTATCTGCTGTGAGTCAGGGATGCAATGGCCAAGGAACGGCAAGAGATGCACAAATGTCTCCAGGCAATCCTCCTGCCAGCCAACCCCCTCCGATTCAGCTATAATCAAAGACCAGGTGCATTTACCCAAACTGAACCCACTGAAATGGGAGGAACAGGAGGGATGAATGAGACAAAGGTTTTTTACCATGACTTTGAAGTATCACATTTGGACCAAGATGGTTCCCAGAAATGGAAGCACAAACTGAGATATGGGGATATTGTCTATAATGACATTGGAAAAACCTCAGCTCAGAGCAGGGATGCTGTTTCTAGAGGAGTTATCTACAAATTTGGAGCATTTTTATTTGTCAGATGACATTAAGGCAATTTTGGATGGATCAAGGGGTGGAAAAGTCAGAAATCTGTGATGCGGAGGTGAGTTCTTTCACAGAAAGAAGCCACGTTCTGCCCAAAGTGCCAACAGCAGTGATGTTCTTGATGCTGTGGTCACAACTCTTCAGGCAGGGGCCCCAGCTGGTGCCTCCAAGGTAAATTCTGCTTTAAGACATTTTATTTGACCACGGCAGTGGAAGTGCAGAGGAGGAAAGAGATGTCTTTGTGTCTCTTTTCACTTTTACATTCATACTGAATGATGTGGAAGTTTTATGCAAAATCTGGCTTCTCTCAAAAAAATCATAAGGCCTGGCAACACTGGGCCCAAATCCCTACGGCAAAAAATTGGTGAGAAGTGAATAGTGGCTGTTCCCTTGGGCAGAGGAGAGTATTTCATTTAGAATTACCTGCTGACACTGGAGGCATCCGAATTTGCAACCCCCCTCCTAGGCAAGGTTTTGCAAAGGTTTCCTCAATCCCCTAGTCTCGGGAAATTCTGGGAAAGCCCAGGAAGTTCCCTGCCCCCTTCCCCAGCATGCTCAGCAGAGAATGGAGGCATAGGGCACAGGGGGCTCTTCCTGCCAAAGCCAGTTTTCATTCTGGAACAGTATATTTGTCCTCTAATCATCATCTCCCTGGCCAAACCAGAAGTTCCCTTCCTGGAGCCTGAGAGCAAGTCTTCAAGGGTCAGTGTCTTATTTCTCCTTTAACATCGTCACCATTCCCCAGACCATTCTCCCCCAGAGAATCCCTGCCCCCGCTAGAAAGAATTTCCCAGGTCCATCAGAAGCTCCAAACCCAAAAGTCTCAGGAGGGCATGGAGCCAAGGAAATGGAAGACAAAGATAACAATAAGGGACCTCCAAGGAAGTGGAGCCTACTGTTCATTTACCTCTCATTTGGCGTGAGCCTTGTCACTTAGTCCCTCCAAGCCTCAGATTCCTCATCTGTAAAGTGGGGACAACAAGACATCCTTCACAAAGTTGCCATGAGGTGTAAACAAGATCTGTGAAACTGCCCGTTCTGGGTCACATCGGACGGGTTCAGTATATTGTTATGGTGTGGATGTGAGGGGTCTCCCCAAAGCTTCTGTGTTATGCAGGACTTTTCAGAGACAAAATGACTGGCCTGTGAGAGCTGTAACCTAATCAGTCCATCCTAGTTAATGGACTAACTGGGTGGTAACTGGAGGCAGGTGGGACATGGCTGGAGGAAGAAGGTCACCAGGAGTGTGTCCTGGAAGGGTTCATCATCCGTGCAGACCCTTGCCTTTTCTCTCTCTGCTTCCTGGTCACCATGAATGGAGCAGTGCTCCTCCCCCACATCCTTCTGCCATGATGTTCTGCCTCACCTTGGGCCCAGGGTAACGGACTTACTGACCATGGACTATGCCTCTGAAGCCATGAATCAAAATAAACTTTCCCTCCTCGAAATTGTTCTTCTGAGGTATTTTAGTCACAGTAATGAACAGTTGACTAACACAATATTTTAACTGATGTGAAGCGAGTTAATAATGCTTTGACCTCTCCTATATTCAGGGTAACAGCTCCTTGTCTTGATCAATTACCTCATCTGCCTCTGGATAGAAGGTATGATTAGCTCCTTCCAAAAGTTTGGTTTTGAATGGGTTGGTTTCTTTCGCTGCTGTTTGTCACTGATGTTCTGAACAAGCAGGAACACACCTTCAACAAGCTAGGTACAGGGATACAAAGAAAAGGACGACTTCAAAAAAATCAAACTGAAGGGGCAGAACTAAGCATATAAACACACAGTATTCTCAAAAATGCTGTATAATTGGGGGCAAGGTAGTGACTACCTCCTCATGAAGGAAGGTGAAGAGATCAAGGAGGATAGGGAGGAGCTTAGGTTCAACTTAAAGGCCTACTAGACATTCACCCAGAAGACAGAAGAGAGGCTTGAGGATCACCAGCCCTCCATGCACAAAAGCAATGGCATAGAGAGAGTGCCATGCATGGGGCTTTTGAGGAAAGGCAAGTGGGGGTGGGGACAGAGTCAAGTAGGACACTGGAACGGGGCTGGGACTGAGTCACAAAGAACTGTGCATCCCATGACAGGCCACTTGGGTTTCATCCTAATGAACAAATTAAAATGGGAGAACCAGTTTTAAGAACTGGAAGACCTGTGTCAATTTTAGTTTTCAGAAAGATTATCTAAGTAATACTTGCTCTTTGAGTTCATCACCTCCACTGTGACTAACGCACTGGAGGCCCCCCCTGAGGAGAAGGGGTGATTGAACTAGAAGGCTGGGATGGGTGCATGGGGAGACCAAGGAGCAGATGCAGAGAGAGGGTGGCACAGACAAAGTCAGCTTCTAGGAGGACCAGTGGGCACCAGAGACTTCTCGGCCCAGAGGGCTCATTCATGGTCACACCAGGGCGTGCAGAAATGGCCTTGTCCTGCAAGATCTCAAAATATGACACTTGGATCCCTAGATGAGTCTTCTAAAAATAATCTGGAGCTTCTGGCCCATTCCTTTTTCTCTCCTTTAAAAATTAACTACATTGGGCTGTCACAAAATGGGGGGAATCTGACAGAAGTCTGGATCAGGTGCTGCTGTTCACCTACCATGCATGACATCACCAGGTTGCTTCTCGGGACTACAAGTTTCTGAGCCTCAAACCTCCAGCAATTTCCTTGGGAGAAGTGAAGTATGAAAAGAGGATAGCCTGAATTAAATTTTGAAACCTGAATCCCATATAATTGATATCTACTCTATGAGCTATTTTTCACCATAAACTGTTGCAATCCCTTTGAAGACAGAATCTGTTATGCTGCTAGTGCTCACAAGAGATCACTGTCATTTGAAGTGACTTTGAGAGTGTTTTTAGAGATAGAGATAATTACCAAAATGCAAGCTCCTATAAAAACAAAAACAAAAAACCCCTAATAAACAATCACTAATAAACTTCATTTAGCTAGTTAATATCATTGAATCTTTCCAATGCAAATGGTCTGGAACTAAGACTGGTCAGGGCAGAGTCTAATGTTATCCATATTTCTGTCCCCAGGGACATGTATGGTGACATGTATTCTGTTGGCACGCAATAAAATCTTGTTGAAAGGCTAGACAAACAAAAGAAAATGCCTAGGGTGTTTATTAATTTAGCTACACAATGTCCACAGTTTTTACATTGAGGCATAATATGTACGCAATAAAATTCAGTTGGAGGAGGGTAGACAAAAGTATGTAGTCATGTGACCACCATCATAATCCACCTAAAACATTCCTTCCTGTCCCTCTGTAGTCAAATCCCTCCCCACATCCTAGTCCACTGATCTGTTCTCCATCTCTATACTTTTGCCATTTCTACAGTGTGATACTCATGGAATCACAAAGTGTATAGTCTTTGGACATTGGTTTCTCTCATTCAGCATAATGATTTTAAGATCCATGCAGGTTGCTGCATGCACAAGTAGTTCATTCATTTTTATTGCTGAGTAGTGTCCTGTTACATAGATGCACCTAGATTTGTTTTTCCATTCTCCAGTTGATAACGTAATTAGATCATTTCAAACTTTTGGCTATTATGAGGAAAACTACATGAACACTCACATGTGGATACTCACATTGGCATGTGTTTTCTTTCTTCTGGGTAAAATACCCACAAGTAGATTTGCCAGGTCATATGAGAAGTGTGTGAACAACCTTATAATTAACTACCCATCCCTAGGGGCCCTTCCTGGGAGAGCCAGGTTTCCTCATCTAAAAAGTTAGGACAATAAGGAACATTCTGCCCACCTCAGAGTGCCCTGTGCCAGTCAAACATGAAAGAGAACATGGGAGTGGTGTGAAAAGAGTCTCGTGAGTATATGACACCAGAATATGCCAGCTGGAAGGGAAGGAGCCCTCACTTACCAAGAGTTCACAATCTCATGCAGAGACAGAAATCTTCTACGAAGAAAACACATTCCCCTTTACCCAGACTGAGAGGACAGGCGCCCCACAAGAGAAAATGGAGCACCATGGTGCTGCCTAGAAACAGGAAGTCACAGGAGGGAAACAGTAGGCTTTGAGCAGGGATAAAGCATAGGTTAGGAAGGGGCATAAAGTCCAAAGGAGGAATAAAGAGAGTCAAGGCTGGGGCACCTGCATTATGTACAGGCAGTTCAAACCCCAGGCATCCTATTTAGGTACCTTGCTTCATTCTTGAGTTTGAAGTCTGCAAGATTTTCAATGAAACTTCTGCTCTCTTATTCCCACTTAATGTCCTTTATCCACACAAACAGATGTCTAGGGCTGGGGGTGTAGCTCAGAAATTGAGCAGACGTGAGGCCCTAGGTTTGATCCCCAGCACCACACAAAACACACACAACCACAAAAGCCAGATATCTATCACATACACTTCTCACCCACTGCCCGCATCTTCTGAGATAGCATCTTTTCTGATTTTCATACAGGTCTGCGTTCCATAGAAGGTAGAAGACCATCTGCTCAAATGAAGTACCAGGCCACTGGACTCAATTCTAGAAATATCTTCTTTAGCTCTACTGCGCACACAACAGACCCTCTCCAGAGGGAAAACTCGAAAATGGCATGAGGATCAA
This sequence comes from Sciurus carolinensis, assembly GCF_902686445.1. Taxonomy (NCBI): domain Eukaryota; kingdom Metazoa; phylum Chordata; class Mammalia; order Rodentia; family Sciuridae; genus Sciurus; species Sciurus carolinensis. Next base: position 42,078,535 of record NC_062221.1, read on the forward strand.
CACGTTCAACGAGCAGAAAAGCCAAGACAGCAGGAACTGAGGGTGAACCCGTATCTACATGTCTCTGTGTGAGAAGAGAGGGAAGGCATCCCCACAGAGAATGAAGGACAAAGTTCTTTAGTGCTTAATCTGAACCATGTACCTCTGAGTCTCTGAATTGATCAAGTTCTCTGACATGGAATGATCTTCTGTAATTATGTCAGTATTGTAGGTTGAAGGAAGACACAGTTATCTTATGACTCCCCAACCTAAGTCTTTTACTTTTAATCAAAATAATAATATTGCATATGCTAACATTTCCACTCTTCCTTGCCTCATTTCTAAGCTGGAGACATCCTCATTTCAGGAAGAAAACAGACGACGTATATAGATGAGGGTATATAAATGCCCATCTTCTCTATCAACCTAATAACTTTTCTTATTTTTTAAGGTCATGATATTGATTTAAAAAAATAAGATATCTGAACCTCACCATAGAACATGTAAAATGTTAAACTATCCCCCAACCCATACATTACAAAAAATTACTGTTGTTTTAGTTAACTGATATTTATTGAATGCATACTAGCTATGTGCCAAGAAATGTGTTTGGTTCTTTATAAGAACTGCTTAACAATCCTACGATAAGTTAAGTACTGCTGTTAGCCTGATTTACAGGTGAGGAAAAGGAGGTTCACAGATCTTACATAATCTGTCCAAGGTCACAGAGACAGAGCTGAAAGACCTAGGGCTGACTTCACCTCAAGCTTGTCACACCTGTGCTGTATCTGCAGTCCTATTTTCTCTCCTCTCCTTCCTCCATAACGCTTATCATTCTTTTCTTCTAAATCCATACATCCATTCAACAGATCTTTGTTGACCACCAACTATAATATGTGCTGGACAGGAAGCTCAATTCTCCATTTCCATCACTGACAATAAGTGTCCTCCCACCTCCCATGACCAGGTGTCAGTATGCAGGTCCCTGTCCTGGACCTCCCTTCTACAGGCTGAAGGAAGCCTCATTGTTAGACCAACATAACTTTTAATCAAAAAGACGCACTTATGGGCTTCACCCCATGGCTTGATAAGTCATCCTTGCTGGGTTTGGCTCTGGCTCTGGCCTTGAGTCCCATTCTGAAAATCTGTTCCTCAGTTTCTGCCAGCACTTTACAGGAGCCATTTCTGATTTCTGCCTGTTCCCCTTACCTGAGTCTATCTTGGACTACAATCAATATCCAGTTCCTCTAGAACCAGAGCTATGAGTTGCTTCTGTCAGTCCGCATCCATGGAAGATTTTCCTCATTAGAGTATAAATTTCTCAAACATGAAGATCCCTCCTGTCGGTTTGTATCCTAAGCTCCCAGCACAGTACCGGGTGCACAGTACACCTTCGATAATGTTTGTTGGTTGAAGATTGAGGCCCCTTGGCTGGACCCTGGGCTGGGTGATGGTCATGCTGCAGCTAGCTAGACTCCAGACACATGCTCCTTATTTTCCCCACCTGACACCATCTAACTAGACTTCTTTAGATGCCCCTCAGCTCCCTGGATCTCCTGATTCCACACGCCTACCAGAACCCAGTCTGTTCCTGGGTTCTGATCAAGAGCTTTGGCTGCCAGAGCAGGCCTCCTGGCAGTGCGTGCAAGGTGTTTGTTGGCACACACTGGCTCATGGGTCGCTTCTCGGCCCCGCCCAGCACGCCTCCTTTGGCTCTATTAATTACTCTTTGCCTAGTTATATCCAGAAATATTTTTACACACTTACATACAAAAATTATTGAGATTTATGTTCAAAGCTATTATTCTAGCAAGAAACTGGAATGAATAATAAGACTGTTAACAGGCTTTAATTCTGCCATTCTAAAAACGCTTGATAACATAAAAAATGCCAATAATATTTAAAAAGTTGCAAGATATTCTCTACAGTATGCTCCTATGGGAAAACACATTTTTTTTAAAGACAGCAATAATCTTTATGTATTGAATTACGGCTGATTAGGTTTTTCATCTACACTCTTGTGTGTCCTCCTAAATGTCCACAATAGGCATATATTACTTTTATAATAGTAAAAAAGACACTAAATGTAATATTGTAAACATGTCCTAAGGCAGATATTGCTGTGCCATGACAAGCTTCCAAGTCCTTAGGATCTGAATTATTAGTCTATGGTTGTCAATAATTAAATAGGATAAATATAGTTTGAATTTTAATTTATTCCTATTTTCCTTCGAGCTAGTGAAGCACCCACAGACTGAAGTAGGGTACAGTCGCTTCACGTAGCTCAAGTCTTCTGGAATGCCTGGATCATGCCATGGTTGTACTTACCCCTGGGCCTCTCTTCTCCCACGAGGCTCCCAGCTGCTCCCTAAAGAATGTCCTTGAAGGCCTAACACAAAGCCCTGTGTGGAACTGGTGTAACCACAGATGCCTGTCGAGAAAATTAATTCTCCAAGTATATAAACTGGTTCCAAAGCTTCTTCCAAAGTGATTCTGGAAAAAATAACCAGGCAGTCCACTGGAAACAATCCCCCTCTGGTGAAAAAGTCTCTCCCCTGTCCCTTTTGTCACAATGGCATAAAAACATGCAGTTCTTAAAAAATAAACACATCTACAAATTCAGAAGTCAGCAAGCTGTCCCCCTCCCTGTAGGCAGAACAAAATTCTGAAACGAAAGCAATTTGAGAGGCAGATGGGGGAGGTTGAAGTATCTCAATAAGCCAGGTTTCCCAGTAGTCAGGTTATTGAATGGACTCAGATGATCGATAATTGATGCTGTGCCAGGGAGCCCAAACAGATTCCTTCATCACAACCTCACCCTTGCCCTCCCCAAACCCCAAACTCCACTCACATATCTAAAATCCACTACCTGGTGATTGAAGTTCCATCCACTGTAGGCAGATTTCTTTGAAATGCTTCTCAAAAGAAGTTAGGTGAGTGTTTTAGGTGACACTTGAACTGATATTTCCATTTTTTAATAAATATACATTGATTTTAGTGTTGATCAGAAAATATATATAGAACGGCTACCAGACCATGAATTCATAGTTATTAATGCAGTCATAAATAGAACAAAAAGAGTCAATTTAAAGAAAACTAGTGCAGTATACTTGCATCTATTAAACTCCAATACAGTGTATCCTTAAGAGCTATATTATTTCATTGTATAAAACTTTTACCTCCATTTTTTTTAAAGTAATGGAATAGTAGAGTTGATGTGCACATGAGATAGAAATACCAAGGTAGTATATGAAAACAAAAGCCTAAAAAATAACACAATCATTTCACAAATAATCACTGCAGACATCCTTGTGTGTATCAGCACTGTTCCAGGCACTGGTGATAGCCTAGTCTTTATCTTGATGGTATTTCTGGTCTCAAAGACTCAACAGAAAAATAATCCCAAAATTCATTCCAAGTCACCATCTTTTTTTTTTTCCTTGTTTTTTGTGTGCCTGGCATATTCCAGGCAAGCACTCTACCGCTGAGCTACATACTCAGTCTCCTATCTTGTTTGATCCCACCAAGGAATCCCTGAAGTTGGGATTCCTTCTGCTAGAGGTTTGCAAAAATGGGCCTCACGTACAGCAAATCCATATGCACATACCCTAAGTAATATTTCCCCATATCAATGCATTTTTAAGATTTCATATATTTTCATGAAAATTATCCTAATTTAAAACATTTTTTTCACATTTTGCTTTGAAACAACATACAATAAATATAACCCAAAGAGCCACTAAGTTTGCTCTCTTTATGTTACTGCTGGTAAAGTTCATAAAGTTTGGATCTAACCTTTTATCAAGTTTTTTAAGTTCTCAAACTTTATCATGTGTAAGAATCTTGGGACAGTTGGCTAAACACAAACCATAAGGTCCCAATGCCAAATTATAGGACTAAGTCTGAGGTGAGACCACAGAATCTGCATATTTAACATGTTTCCAGGTGATGTGTTCCCAGGAACACATTTTGAGAACCACTGGTCTAGATTAAATTTGAAAACAACTCTGGAATCTCAGTGGCCTTACAGAGTTGTGTTTTCTCAAAAGGACTAAGTGCTCTTCACAGACTGGCAGAAAGGCTTTGCTCCTTGCAATCACTCAGAAACCAGGGTTCTGGAGCATGCCAGAAAGGAAGGATTGCTTTAAAAAGTGAGGAAGAGAGAAGGGGAGGAAAGGAGGGTCTCTGGTGGCAAACAGACACAGCCAATAACCAAAAGAGTTGGGCAGAGCAGGAACAATTTGAGCAACTAAATCTATAAGACAGTATTAGAGTATAACCTGAAGTATAAAATAAATGCCCATGAGTCCATAATGATATAAAGAAATTACTGGATCAGAGAAAAACACAAATCTCCTATAAAGAAAAATTCAAAAAATTTGAGCAAAACTTTGCTCTCAAGAAAGAGTCTTAACTCCCCACTCCTTAAGTGTTGGTTGGGCAGATAGACCCTCAAAGAGCACAGTGTGGAATGGAGGGCAAAGTCAACACACAGTGGGGAAACCTCACACACACTCTCAGTCAGGTGTTCAAGGTCAAGGTCAACAAACCAAGTCATGATAAAAAGAACAAATCAGCATTTTACTTCTGTGCTCTTGCTCCCCAAACCAGTCTAGTCAATGAGAAAACCATGCAGCTGTTGAGGGGGCTAGCCTACAAAACTCCTGACACAGTTACCAAAACAAGCATTAAGTCTGAGACTGTCATAGCCAAGAGGTGCCTGAGATGTGACAACTAAATGCAATATAGGTTATCCTAGAGAGGACCCTGGAAGAGATAAGGACAATAGGGGAAAACAAGTGAAATGCAAATGAAATATCAATTGTATTTACTTATTTATTTTATTTAAAATCAAGGCCCACTGAATAATCGCCATCTCTCAGGCTGCTGGTCTCCTTCACCAAGAGAAAATGAAGTCTGAAGAAACACAAAACTGGCCCCTGTCCTTAAATGCCCCACTCCCTAGTCACCCAACCCCATCCACCCACAGGAGGATGAGGTCACTGATCTCTCCAGGTTCCCAGGAGGGAGGGACCCCACAGTGACTTGACAAGCTGTACTGAGCAGTGTCACAGGGCCCACCTGCAATCCTCTTGAAAGGGAAACGGTTCTGCAGATTCCATGCAGTCAGCCCCATAAGCAAGTGGACAGCTTGGGACCGAGCACGATGCAGTTTCCATACTGAGATGATGATCAAGGGGGCTCATTCCCTCTGCTTCTCCAGGTGTCTCCCAGGGTTTTGTATCATAATCGGGGGTCTAGTCTTTTTTTTCCCAATAAGTCTAGGATTTGTACTATCACAGCTGAGTTGTTTGTGACTTAACCAAAAGGTACTGAAGAGTTTAGATGCCTCGTAAGGTAGAAGGGGCAACCCCTTTTGCACATGATGCTGCTCAACTAATTTCCAAGCCAAGCCTTTCAACCTGTCTGGTCTGAGCAGAAATTAACATTTCAAATAGACTGTCTGACAAAAACTGAATTTTTGTCTCTTCCTAGAAACAGTCCCATTTTTATCTGTCATCTTCTCCATGTTCACCTCCCTCCAGTCAAAAAAAGGCAAAAAAAAAGTGTTTTTCTTTTAATGCCCAGATTTTATCACTAGCACATTTTTCACTACATAACTCAACACAAATTTAATTTTCATTTTGCACTCACACAACTGGGAAATTACCAACATATGACCCTTAGTTAGTAGTTCTGGTTTCCTCTCCCCAAAGGACATGTCTTTGACCTTGAGATCGCCCCCAAACCCCAAAAGTTATTTCCTTCAATAACAAATATTCTTTATATTCTGTTCAGGCTATTGAACAGTGACAAAAAGGCTTTGCTTCCATGTCCAGGATCTGTGGTGATGTGGGGGAAGGGGAGGTAACAGATAGTGTGTGCATCTTCTTTTTTCCCCTAATGCCACAGTTTTTATGGCAGAGACATATGGCCATTCCCATGCTGAAATGTTGCTCACTGTGTTGCTCATGAAAGAGTTATCAATGGCCTCATATCTAAGTATTGTATGATCAGGATTCACAATGTACTTTGCACAGCTCTAAATGGAGAGAGTCATGCCTTGTGTACATTGCCTGAAAATATAATCACACTTAGAACAATCAGTGTTTAACCCACTAAGACTTTTTTCTTAGTTCTTTTCTCATCAACATTAAGAAATTCTCATCTTTCTTCACTGACTTGTCCTGCTTAAATTATCACACATTTGCTAAAATGGCTTAGGACTTTGAGCCTTGCCAAAATTATGGATTCTATTTTCTAGAGGAAGAATATTTAACTCTGTGTATTTGCAATACAGTTCTCATAAGGACTAAGTGATTTAGGAGTTACTGCAACTAATAACTGATTTGTATACATATCATGTACTTTGGACCAGGCTCCAACACCATCCACACTTTTCCTAAATTGGTGTTCCCAATCCTTTTATTAGAGATCAGGAATCCATCTTATGGCCAAGAGCACACAGTGACTTGCATGGTCTCAACTGATAAGAATCAACCCTCACGGGGTTAGGAATGAGTCTTAATGGTACACTTATTCTTGAACAAAACTACTGCTTCCATTTGACTTCTTCCCCTTTTGCTCACCCAGATGATTCTCATTCTTACCTCACTCATCAACTTGTCAATGGGGGAACAGGAGCTATTTTCTTTCTTTGTTTGGGATTCTGGCCGCAGCCCAGGCACCATTTTCCAAGTAATTAATGAGCCCTGCGATGTCCTGGCTTGTGACCACCAGCCTGTCCCTTTGTTATGGTACATCTTGCAGGAGAAGAACTGGATGGGAGAGCCGGGGGCAGGCTGCCACTTCGTGAAGAGCAAGTGCTATTTTTAGGTGAAAATGTCCTAACTTTTTTTTTTATTTTGCTTTGGGTTTTTTTTTTGTTTTTTTTTTTTGTATTTTTACTGTTGCCACATGGCAAAGAATACGTAGCTGAGCCTTCCAGCTCATGAGAAAGCCCTAGAAGCAGAGGAATTGACGAGTCATGGATTTCTAATGGACTGTCAAGAGCAGTGATGGAGCACACGATCCAACAGTGTAGAAACTTGACCTTCACTCCCACCCCACCCCAAGCTGCTCAAAGGAGAGAAAATACTAGGAAACTTAATTGTGGATGCAGGGCAAGAAGAGGTCAAAAGTGAAATGGACTTTTTTCCCTCTCCCTTAGGGGTAAGGGAATGAAATAGTGAAGTTTCCTTTATCGTGCTCATTCGTGCATTCAGAAAGTGGGTTTTTGGGTCTCCCAGGTGTTTAATGTTGTTCTAGGTGCTACGGACGGAGCACTCAACAAACAGAATCCTTATCCTCCAAATGCAGCCTAGTGGAAAGAAAGGGGGATGAGTGATGAATGAGTGAATGAATGCATGAATGAATGAGCAGTCGATGAGAAAAGCACAGTAGGGGCAACAAGGAAGATGGGCCCAGAAGGTGGGGTGTTGCTTTTAATGAGAAAGTTGGAGGAGACCTCTCTATAAAACAACATTTGAGCAGAAACTAGAAGGACTTGAGGGGGCAGATGACAGGAGTGTGTTGAGGAGAGAAATCCAGGCAAATGACAGGGCAGGTGCACCAATGACTCCAGAGAGCTTGACGTTCTATGCAGAATTGAGTCGCTACAGATAGGTGCCTTTTCCTTTAAGTCCCCAAACACTGATTTTATAACTCTGAAGAAAAAAAAAAAATGTTAAAAATGTTACATAACCCTGTGCCCTGTTAGCAATATGGCCCATAATTAGATCTCTCCTAATGACTTTAATATCATCCTTTATTTATTCACATATACATTAAGTATGCAACCCATGCACTGCACTCTATTCTTTACTTTTTGGGCACCTAGTCTTTGCCCAGCACTGTGTTGCTTACTGAGAATACTGTAGTAAGGCAAGTAGACACGTGCCTGCCCTCAGGGAGCTTACAGTCTTTATCAAGACTGTATTCCATGAGCTACTATAGTCTGCACTGAGCTTCCCTAAAGGAATGTGTTGTAGAGCTCGAAACAGGCTCTGGGATCTTATCAAGGACAAGAAAAGGGTTTTTAAGGAAGTAACATAGAATTAATGAGAAAAAAAGAACATTTCAGGAAGTAGAAATGTATAAAGGTCCTGAGGTGGGAAGGAGTAAACTGGGTTTGCTGTATTAAAAGAAATTTATATGTCTGAATCCCTGAGAGTGAAGAGGAGCAGCAACATAATATTCTGGAGAAGAAAGCTGGGGTCAGGCTGCGCAGAGCCCCATAGCCTAACTTTGGTCTTGAGTAAATGGGAAACCATTTGGAAGAGGCTTGATCAAATAAATATTTTAATACAACTTCACTGGCTGTACAGTGGGCATTAGGGCTGCAAGGATCACATGAGGGAAACCATTCAGATGAGAGGTGTACCCTGTACTATCAGAGGCAGCAGGGACAGAAAACAACAGAGGGAAATCAAGAACCATTTAGGAAACAGAATTGGCTGGGCCTAGTGACAGATTCAAATACAGGAGATGATATCATGGGGGACTCCTACTTGAATTTTGGAGTCAAAATAATGCTCTTCATTCATTTGTTCACTTGCTGGAAAAAAAAAATGACAGGACACCCTACCTAGCTCAGTCACCAAATATCATGCAGAACACAGTAGAACACAGTATGTCTCTTCTCCTTGGAAGTCAAGCTAGTTTTGCAGGGGTTTGGGGGGCATGGGTACAAGAGGTACTGAAGATTGAACCCAGGGGTGCTCTACCACTGAGTTAAACCCCAGACCTTTTTATTTCAAGACAGGGTCTCACTAAGATGTTGAGGGTCTCTCTTCTCTCTTGGTTGCTGAGGCTGGTCTCAAACTTGCAATCCTCCTGCCTCAGTCTCCTGAGTTGCTGGGATAGCAGGTATGTTCCACTCCACTTGCCAGCCCAGCTAGTTCTAAGTAGCATCTGGATCCCTGGTGTGCAAGTCCTAGGGCCCTCAGAGTTGGCCCTCACTTAAGTAGCATCTATCAAAATAATAATAATAGAGAAGCCAGCAGCCCACATGAGGCTCAGGATAAGTGAGCTCCTGATGCAAAGATGTGTTTCAACTCCACACTGATGGTACTTAGCTGGTCACACCTACAAAGACATTAGCAAACTGGGTGACTCATTAGGGCTTTCTTTTCAAGAGAGCAAAATGTCTAACAAAGATCCTTTAAAAAGCAAAACAGAAGCCCTGGGAGCTATGGCAGGAGTGGCAATGTGGGAGAAGGAGTGTGGCATTTAGGTCTGAAAGGGGAAGTTAGAAATCAGAGAAGTGATCTCACAAACAAAAGGCCTTTATCACAGCCTGTCCTGGATCAGACAGTAATGAGAGGACAAAGAGGAAAGCCTCCTCCTCTTCGCACCACGGAGACCTCCGCAGGGACTTCTTAAAAAGGAGCAGGTGACAAGAAGAATTTTAGTGTCTTCATGAGTGACTGTTCTTCCTCTCTGCTAGAAATAGCTGAGTCTAAATCACTCGCCAGGCCCAAGAAAGGAGGTATTGATAAAAGAGCTCGAAACCCAACAGGGCAGTATGGATCCTTGTACCCTCTTCTAGGAACCCCAGTGAACTTTGAGTCACCATAAGATCACTCACGCATGGAGACAACCATGTTAGGGAAGTATCGGCAGTGTATTTGTTTCTGACAATAAGAAAATCCATCATAAGCCAATTCCTTCCCTTGAGCATAGGTTAAAAAAAGAAAGAAAGAAAAGAAAGCCTTTTGATGCTTGATGTGTCTCCCGCCTGTCCCTAACTGTGACTCGTGGGCTCCCCAGGGCACATGGCTCTATGCCAAGCAGCAGCAAGAAGCCACAGAATTTTTTATAATTCTATTTTCTATCAGAATTACATTAAAATAATTTTAAATTGAGGCAACAATGACTATGCCATAGTATAGAGAGAAAGTCCATCTGCAAGATTTCAAACGCACGTCAGTTTGGGGGTTTGCCACCACCTCTAGGCTTCTTCATGAGGTTCCATACCAACTTGGGCACTAGGCACAGTGCCCAGGGCCTGCAACACTTCTGACAGCCAAGAAAACTGTACCCTCTTTTTTTTCTGGCTGTGGGGTTGGGGAACACTCAGGGGCACTCTACCACTGAGCCACATCCCCAGCCCTATTTCATATTTTATTTAGAGACAGGGTCTCACTGAGTTGCTTAGGGCCTCGCTTTTGCTGAGGCTGGCTTTGAACCCACAATCCTCCTGCCTCAGCCTCCCCAGCCACTGGGATTACAGGCATGCATCACTGCTCCCGGTGAAACTGTCCTATTAACTTTAAAATCAGAACAAAAATTTTAACCATTAGATGATCAAAAAATGATTTAATATGTAATGTATTTATTTTATGCAGAAGTAGTTATAAAATCTAATTTTTAATTAATTTTAGTGAAGGAAGGAGTCTCCAAATGGCTAAGTGCCAATGGGCCTTCTACCAGTTGTAATATAGCCCTAGACAGTTCCTCTTGTTTGCTGTGCTGGTCAAACTGAGACACAGTGAAGGTGATATTTCATAAGGTATTCTTAAAAACTATGGTGATTTGATGAGACACGGGCAAATGTTTTAATTTGTAAAGAATGTATTATATTTTAAAGCATAGTTGGAAATAGTGGGTTTCTTATTTAGAGTAGCAAGTAATTTCCTTTTGCAAAATTGTAACTAAGTAAATAAAGTAACTTGGTGAAAAAAATTAAGTGAAAATATTTCGAGTTCTGGAAAGAAAAACAAAATCAATTGGCTGATGTTTAGGAAATACTAAGATTAACTAAAATTAAAAAAAAAAAAAAGAGTGCCATATAGACCATGAGCTACCTTCATCTCTGAAGAAAAACAGCAAAATAGCACCAGAATTTCTAATACTGATCTACTGGTAAAATTGGAACTGTTGAACAGGGGCCTGATGGCTAAATTCTATTTAAAATCATATACCATAATGGTTTTCTGAATTAGTGGTTCACAGTAGTTTCTTAGGAGACTAAGAAGCATTTGTTGAGTGGGACAAAGCTCCTCCTTTCACTAGCCCATGAAATGATCCTACAATAACTCTTGCATTGCATGAGTAGAGGCAGCTAATTGATAAAGATCCCCCACAAGAATGAGACATTCACACAAAAATGAGATCAGCAAGCCCTGTCCTACCAGCTGGGATAATTTTACAAAAGGCAGACAGCCCCAGGGCATCAACTAATCAGCCCTGCCGGAGTCTGGAGGAGACTGACTCCTGACTCCTAACAGGCCATGTCACACAAGGGGACTGTTTACCCTTGCCCAACACGCATGTGACATATTGCCCCCAAAATGCTCTTCTGGCGTCTTGTCAAAACAGGATACTAGAAACTCAGAGTGATTTTCTGGTTCAGTATTTTTAATAAGCCTGTAATTATTGCATTTCAGTCAGGTTTTAGTTATAGAGAAGGATATTTCCCCACTAATACCTGAGAGTGGTTCATTTTTCCATGCCTTAGTTCCCCAGAGCACAGATTCATTATTGAATCAAAAGAAGCCAGTAGGATGGAGGGTCTTCTAAAAGTCGTATTGTAGAGTTTCTTTTATGTCTTCATAGTTGTTAACCCAGACCAAATGGACTTACCTACTGCCAAAGCAAGAAGGCCTTAAGTTGTTTTTAAAAGATAATGTAATCTTTTTCAGGAAGCTGGAAGACAGGCTTGTTCCCACAAAATATTCTAGACAATTCTCATGGACATTTAGAAGAATTACCAAATAAGTAAGATGCTGTCTTAGTGTATTTGTGTTGCTAAGACAAGATATTTCAGACTTGGTAATTTATAAGTATAAGAATTTTATTTCTCAAAGCTCTGGAGGCTGAGAAGTCTAAGATCAAATGGACCACAAGTTCAGGGTCTAGTGAAGGAGTAGTCCTCCAATATCTTCAGGTCTCTTTGGAACACATTCCTCAGAGGTGGCACTGTTTAGGTATCCTACAAGGCAGAAGGGACAGAAGGGCAAAAGGGGCCTAGCTAATTCCCTCTAACTTCTTTTTTTTTTTTTTTTTTTTGAGTCAGGGCCTCACTAAATTGCTGAGGCTGGCTTTTGAACTTGGAATCCTACTGTCTTAGAATTCCCAGCTGCTGGGATTTCAGGGGTACACTACCACACTGGCCTTTAACTTCTTTTTACAAGGTTTCTAATCCCACTCATGAGGACTTTGCCCTCATGATTTAATGATCTCCTAGAGGCTCTACCCCAGAATACTAAAACATTGGTCATAAAGTTCCAACACAAACAAACTACAGTAGACATAAAATACATTACTACAAAAGATTTTGAGGAAACTGAATAAGATTCTCAATGAGTCACTCTCCTCTGTCAATAACGGCTATGCTACTATTCCTATCTGATATTTGCACAAAATACTACAGCTAGTAACAAACAGAATCAGGATTTGAACTCAGGTCCGCTTGGACCCTAATGAAGTTCTCATACCCTGAATTGAAAAGGTGGCAGGAATAAAGTCAATATACTGTTTGCTAATCTGAATCTAGGGTGGGAACCAGTTTGCTGGATCCAGGATTCTGAAGTGTTCCTCGAACTCCTTTACAGTTAATCTCAACTCCCAGAATGAGAGCTACTTTCAATGTGTTTTAGTCATCTTTTTCATGCTGTGACCAAAAGACCTGATAAGAACAATTTTAGAGGATTAGAATTATTTATTTTGGGGCTCATGGGTTCAGAGGTCTCAGTCCAAAGATGGCTGGTTCCACTGCTCTGGGCCTGAGATGAGACAGAGCATCATAGCAGAGGGTGGTGGGGCTCAGAACATGGCCACCAGGAAGCAAGAGGGAGAGCTCCACTCACCAAGGACAAAATATAGACACCAAAGGTACACCTCTGTGACCCACCTAGTCCAGCCATATCCTACCTGCCTTCAATTACCACCCAGTTGATCCCTATCAGGGGATTAATGCACTGATTATGTTAAGGTTCTCATAACCCAATCATTTCACCTCTAAACTTTGTTGCATTGTCTCACACATGATCTTTTGAGGGGCACCTCACATCTAAACCATAATATGTTACCTTCACAAATTAGAGGATGATATCTGATAATGCCATATTCGAATATTTTCTGTTAATTCTACTCCTTGTTGAAATTCACTTGGTGTAAGGAAAATCAACCATAAAGCCAACTATTAAATTAACCAAGAAAGGAAGTGAGGGATTTCCACAAAGTTAAAGAAATGTCTAAACAAATTCACTAAATTCCAGATTAACCGCAGATAGTGCATACATGAAATCTAGTTAATTTTTTAGTATATATCTAAAATTCTTCTAAATGCATTTTATTCATTATTTCATTGAATTCTTAAGAGGTAGGAAACTACTATTATTCCTGTTTTCAGAGAAAAACCAAGATACAGAGATGTTAAGCAATTAATCCTAGGTCAAACAGCTAACAAGAGAGAGAGCCAAGATTCTGGCCCCATGGATGATCACTCCGTGCTTGTGCTCTTAACCATTTTTCTCTGCAATAATGATTAACACTGAACACTTGAATCATGCCCATAGACCTATATGTGCACTATCTCATTTGCTATTCCCTGAAGCCATAGAAGAGTACATGGAAGCATACATGTGCAGATGTGTGTATGAGTGCATGCAGATACAGAAGGCGGCTTGTGTGTATGTGTGCATGAATAAATCTGCCCTCTGTCCTATCATTGTAAAACCACCTAACACATCTCTGGACCCTTGAAAGAAAGCCATCTTTACTCTAGAGGATTAATCACATGAAGAACTACTCACACAAAAACTGCATCATGTATCATCCTCCTCATATTTCCATTAAGTGTATTGATTTGAACTTGCTTTCAAGAACAGAAATCATTTATTCTGGTGTTCTTTTTTTTTTTCATTTTAATATGAAATATAATAGCACCAGACAAACATCTAAAATATCTTAAAGGACAGAGATTAGGACAATCATTGAATTTATAAGCATTGGGAGGGAAAATTTCCAATGCACAGTAGCAGCCAAACGTCTCAAATCTGACTGTACTCTTCCCTTAAGTGCGGTAAGACTCCACATTATGTGTCCCCGTCATGGCCAGAACTGAGATGCTCTGCCTTCCCCTCTTCACTTACTCAAAAGTGTGATTTATCTCTGCAGTGTGACAAGCCAACCAGCACAGGCATCAGGGCCTTGCCTTCGTCTCCCTCAGTTCTCAGGAGAACCAATTGTTCAATGCAAAGATTAAATGGTCCACTGCCGGCAACCTGCCCATGCTGAACCCTGGATTTATGCCCTCTCTTCAGAAAAGGCATTTCACTAATGGAGCCATCTCGAGTCCTCAGGGCCAATGAGCTGGTCTGTGCGCTTCCTAAATATATATGCACATAGAAATTACCTGGGAAATCTTATTAAGAAGCAGATTGGGATCCAATAGGTTTGAGAGGACCTGAAATCCTGGACTTTTCACAGTCCCCAGGGGCTAACAAACATACTGCTGGACAGCTGGCCACACCTGGAGCAACAAGGGTCTAGCTCATAGAAAAAGGTAAAAGTGTACTTCAAAGAAAAGAATGTGTTCAAATATTTGAAAGATTCATCCTGGGTTCTAATCCAGGATTCTGGGTTCTAATTCACAAACTTTTACATATCTTTGTGTGGCATTAAAAACTCTAGAAAATTCTTAGATCTATTTACTTTTTAAGCCAGTGGGCTCCACCAGGTTACCTCATCCCAAGTAAGAAAAAAGACATTTTTCCATACATAATTTCAAAGAGGTATCCCTTCTGAGACTTAGTTTCAGGTTCTCTGTGTTCATTTACACATAGAATATTGTCAAAGTGCCCCAAATGATGAAGCTTTGGTGTAAATGCTCAGCAAGGCCTCATCAACTCAAGACTACTTTGGATGCAAAGGTAGGAACTACTATGTAAATAAGGAATTATTTCACTGTATAATTATTTTACTGTATGTATAATGAGCGAAGTACATGCAGAAAAACAATTTAAGGAAAAAGTATAAATTCCATGGAGGAAATGCTTTAATACTGAAGAACGACTTGTGATTAGCATATCAATAGGAATAAACAAACAGTTTAAGATACCTGAGTGCACTTAAGGACAGAGGCATTTCAACAAACTTCTTAAACTTCTGTTTATTCTCTTAAATTGCTTGGTAAATTCTTCCTTCTAAGGCACTTTAAAAGGTCAAGTTCAGTCCGGGTCTCCTCTTTGAAAATTAATGAGGTTTTAATGTACTCAAAAATGCAGAAGTGGTGTCAAGGTTACTTGATTGACTCAAGCCAAGAACTTTCTAGAATAGCAAAATATTTTGGCTGGGTTTCTACCTTTAAATCACCTCTCCTCCTAAGTGGGATATTTTAAAGGACATTTATTTCAGCACAGGGACATTACTAGGTCCTTCTTGAGTCACAGAATAACTCATCTCCTTTTTAAAAAATGATCAGAGAAGAGAAATAAAGCCTGTAAACAATGCTGAATGAAAAGTGGCTTGCCAGTGGGATTCCTACTTTAGAAGGAATTCTAAGAACAAGAAACCATTTTTAGTTAAAGCAGAAATTTTTTAATTACAGGTTAGGTCCCTGAACACTTCAGCTGAGTAGTTAGCCCTGCCATGCTTCCATTATGCAATGAATTATAGTTGTTTAAGTTGTTGGTGTCAAAAGGTTGTGGGTTCAACTCCAGGTTGTGCCCCTTACTGACAATGTGACCTAGGGCAAGTCAAACTTTCCAGGGTTCAGACTGTGGGTAAAGCAGAGAGAGTAGGCTTGTACCCCGTGATGTTCTGGTACGGAGGTTGGGCACAGGGCCTTTCATTCAGCTGGCAGCGCTATACACACGTGTTTATGTGCTGACTCTAATTCCCAGAGCAACTTCAGCCCTTGGGCATTAACTTGGCTGTGAAGGGGCACATTAGCCACAGGTCACAGGGAAAAGCTGCCACCCAAAGCACACTTTAATCCTATGAACCTTCTAACCACTAAAAAACAGAGAGATGGCTCTTTAACAAACTATTGGAAGAGCTCTAAAGTAATCACGACCTCAAGGTTCAAGTCTAGATCTACCATTCTTCCAAGGTGACCTTCCACAAGGGCCACCCTTTGCCTGTCAGGCCCCAGGCTCTGGGCTTTTCACTGGGATGCCCAGCCCTTCGACTGAGCTAGAATTAAAGAGCTAATATATTTTCTTCTCTTTGATAATAGGCAGTAATATTTATTGTCCCAGTACTTCTTTCAAAGTTGATATTTACTATTTCTTAAAGTTTGTGGTTTGGAGGATTTTTTTCATGAAGATTTTCTATCCTCAAAATCTACCCAAAAGTTGTATGTGTATAAAGTTGAATTCATAAACCAATACTTGCAGACTGGAAAACAATATTCAAACAAAGAGTTTATTTTAGCAGTACTAGTCATTATTCTAGCAGAATTAAGTTTTGAGGACACATCTACATCTACCTTAGGGTGACCCTGTACCATTAGGAAAAGACCTGTTTTGAACTGCTACCATCACAGAGAAGAATCCAATCCTAGTAAAGCACAGCACACCAAGCATATATACCAAGTGGACATGCACGTGTGCATGCACACACACGCGCGCACACACACACCCCTGTGGAGTCCCCTCCCTTTTTGATCTACTGCTCAGCACTCAGCACCTCCACTGCTTCTGTTCTAACCAGAACCACTGACTGTGAAGAGGGGACTTTTTTTCCTTCTTATTATGCAAATAAATACCAGCCACAGAGAAGTAGTTGACCCCAAGTGCTCTAGACTCACAATGCAACTTGAACACCTTGGCTGATTCTTCATGGAAACCTCGAAAGAAGGCCTTTTGGCTTTAACCAGTCCCGTGGAGAGCCAAAAGCAAGGTTGGCAATGAGACTGAAAGCCTAGACATGCCCCTGTCATCACCCTCGGGGGTCCTGAGGAACAAGATCCTGAGTAAGATGTGAAACCTTGGATGTTTATGTTCTCCACCAGTAAATGGAACTCAAATCCCAATGAATCTCTGAATTTGATTATTAGAAATGCAAAGACACTCCTGTGCAGGGAGCAAGAAATTAAACATGGATGATGTAAAGGATAGACTGCCCCGGAGAAAGCAATCTACGTGATGGATGGGGGTAAAGAGAAACACTAGCATGGCCTGTATTACTTTTAGATGCTCACAGGCATATGGATTTGAGTGACAGCTATCCCATGATGCATTTAGGCCAAATTTCAGAGAACATCTGACCACAGTATTACTCATCAACTTAGTCAGGTATTCATAAACCAAGGCTACCCGACTGGCAAACAATATTTAAACAAAGAGCTTTTTGTTTTGGAGGGTGCTATTTTGTTTGGGGTTTGGTTGGCAGGCTTGTTTTGTGTGTGAGTGTGTCTTTTCCCTCATCCCCCTATCAACACTGGTTTCTTGGCCACACCTTAATTGATGGCATATTTACTCAGATGATCAACTGCAGGTATGAGTCTTGTCCAAGCAAGTCTCTTCTCAAGCAATAAAGCTGAGCCCCAAGAAGAAGGGCAGCTGTGGCTCCTTATGAACATCTGCTCATCCCACCTCCCCATCCTTCCACTGACCAAGAGAGCTGAGGATACCTCACAGGGTGCCCAGCACCTCCTCTCAGGAGCGCTCACGGAGGGGCATGTT
Source organism: Sciurus carolinensis (assembly GCF_902686445.1). Classification (NCBI taxonomy): domain Eukaryota; kingdom Metazoa; phylum Chordata; class Mammalia; order Rodentia; family Sciuridae; genus Sciurus; species Sciurus carolinensis. The sequence goes on from NC_062221.1 coordinate 42,096,150, forward strand.
CACACTGCAAGGATGGGGACTTGACCGCAAGCTTCTTTGTGGAATGAATGGTTTTGGAAGTTCTTAAGTATCTCTCAAAGTAGGTAAGTGGGTACAAAATGGTAGAACAAAACGTACTAAACATTTAGGGTCACAAAACATTTCTTTTCTTCAGTGAAATCACCACAAGCGTTAGCTGGGGGAAATCAGAATCTGCCTAATTTAAAACTCCTTTTAAGAGAACGTACAATCAACTCTGCCTCCATCCAAAGAAGAGGACATACTGTCCTGTGTCTTCACTAACTTTCACTGTTTTGGCACAAAAAGAGAAAGAATGAGATAATGTGAGTAAAGCTTGTCATTGAATCGTCTGAGAATAGACTTCAGAAATAATGCTGGTGTTCCTGGGTGGCTGGCACTATGTATCTAAAATCTATACGGGGTGAGGGGATAGTGTTGCCCTTAACCAGAACAGATATGGATACACAGGTATTCCTAACTTGCATTCACAATAAATTATCTAAAAAGTATCATGCCATTGCAGCCAAGTGGTCCTCAACTTCATTACCCAGAAATTCTTTCCATCCTGTTTCATTATTCCCCTCATCCTCAAGCCCTAAAATAGTGAAAACCTGCACATTCCCTAAAATAGGGACTAAAAAGCCAAAGAGCAAGCAATTTGCTACAATGACACACCAGGTTATAGGTAACTGGCCTTCCGTCTGCTCAGAATAGAGAAAAAGTACAGATTATGCACCTGGCAAATATTTGCATGGTCTCCAGAGCTGTGAGATCCATCCATTTGCTCACAAAAGTACACGACTGCAGCTGAGAGAATAAATCAATTCAATTCAACAAACATTTATCAAGCTCCAGTCTGATTGCTGAGACTTTCGGGGGGAAAAAAAAATTTTCATGCACCTGGCTATTGGAACTGATTTTTGAAGAAGTCTAAGAATTATGCTATTCCTTTCCTTCTCTCACCAAAAACAAATCATGAGAAAAGAATCAACCAACTCCCTCAAATGATCAGCACATAAGTATTTCATATGGTAAAATGTAACTAGCCCAAAGCATGTTACTTCCTTTTTTGTAGATGGACAAGAATTCCCTTCTTATCTTTATTGTTTATTCTATAGAAACACAGTGTCTCCACTTACTAAGGAGTTGGTGATTAATTACCGAGCTAGCAATCACCCTTCAGTATTTCAAATATAGAAATGCGCTCTCTCTCTCTCTCTCTCTCTCTCCCCCCCCCTTCCCTCCATCCCTCACTTCCCCCACACACACACTTGTTTTTTTCTTTTTACGAGGTGGAATCATGATAAGTTGTAAGGCTGTTCTCAAATTCTTGATCCTCCTGCCTCAGCCTCCCAAGTAGGTAGGATACAGATGGACACCATCGTACTGTGTCTGCTTAAATTGAATTCTAAACATGCAATGCAAGGACTAGGAAAAACCCATACTTGTCAAACATTTAAGAATATTTTTTTCTGTGAATTTCCTCCTAGGAGACTTCCACATGAAGCTAGAGAATTTAGCCTACTTGATCAAGAGTCAGGCTCCACCACTTACTTGGTAGCTTCCAGAAAGTCATTTAAAAGCTCTCAGATCTTAGTTTCTTCATCATTAAAACAGGCACAACCATACCTCTTGTAATTTGTGGCATTATAGTGAAAGTGAAATAAAATAACAAATATAAACATTTTATTGTTCCAATCATCAATATCAATGGTTGATTCCATAGTCTCAAAAATAAGGTAGAAGGAAAACTTAAGAAACCAGTCGGTGTACCAAAAGTTTGTAACAAGGTCTTTCAAGTTCAAATGAGCTGTGACCCCTTTTGTTTAGTAATAGAAGAGTTTTGGAATTGTGTCCAGGAAACCAATTTTAGAAAGAAGGGGGAAAACATTTTTTTCCCTTTATCTTACTCTCTTCTGTTATATTGGATGTTATGAGGGCATGGTTTTAGTTATCAGGTATTTAGCTACCGTTGGCTAGTAAATATTACATTTAGTATTAGTCTCCTCGATTAATACACATCAACAGTTGAGATTAAACAAAACTTTGTATATCCCACTGAGATAGGGCATTTCAAACCCAGAAAACATAAGGAGTTACACTTTAGGTTTTTTGTAAGTTGGTGTTTTTAGCTATGTCCTCCGTTCTGACACTGAAGAGGCAGTGGTGTTCACGACCTCATAGTGCTCAGGGTTTGGTGTGGGAGACACTAGACAGAGCACTACAGAACAGTGGGGTCTGTGAGTGCACAAGGTGCAGGAAGACCACAGCACTCTGTTCCTGAGGGGGCTGCTGCCCGAGCCAAGCATTAAGGACATACTGTCACTGGCCCTGGAAGGCTGGGAGCAGGGAAGGTACAGCACAAAGAACCAGAAACGGTGTGCCTTGCACACAAATGCCAAGCAAAGTGCCACCTGAAGCACACAACGGTAGTCAGGCTGGGTCAAAGAAGAGGCGACAGGGGGAGGCAGAGGTCACATCAAGAAAACAAGGGAGTGGGGACATAGGACTGTGCTCCCTGGAGTGTGACTCCACCCAGGAGAGGGGCCACTCTGCAGATGGATGGGGTCAGGGGAGCGGTGCACTGGCAAGGATCTTTTTTGTTTTTAGGTCTAAACAAAGTAGAAAAATCAAGGGCTTCAGCTGGATTCAACTTCTGAGAACAGGATGCCGCCCTGTGGTGCTGGGCAGTCAGTCTCCTAAGGACAAGGTGGGCTGTGGGTGTGTCACCTGAGAGAAATGCCAGCGTACAGGAGACACACCAGGCTTCTTGTAGATTCAGTGCCGTGGAATGTTATCTAGGAAGCTACAGCATCTGCAGTTGAGTTTACTGGGAAAATTTTTTTTAATGAGAGACTAGGACTAGGGGTGCGGAGCTGAGGAGCAAGATATAGGGAGTTAGCGTTTAATGGGTACCAAGCTTCAGTTTGGGAAGATTTTTTAAAAAGTCTTAGAGACGGATGGTTGTGCAACATTGTGAATCTTCTTAATGCCACTGACTTGTACCCTTAAAAAGTGGCTAAAACAGTTCATTTTTACAGCATGTACATCTTACCACAATAAGAGAGAAAAAGAGAGGGGCACAACTAAAAAGCAGCAAGATTTCCAGTAAGATCAGTTCAGTTAGGAACCTCGCACTGCCTCCTTGAACACGACACACAGGTCAAAACTAACTTTCTCAAAATAGGCTTTAAGAAAAGCATCAACTCCACCATGCGAGTGGCCTGCCAAAGACTGCGTGTCCCAGTGGGCCACATTATGCAATTATGGGCAAGTTTCCTAAAACAATAGAGCATCTTCTCTCTAAAGGAGACTGACCTCTTCACATAATTTAGTTCCTAACTGTTCCCTGCAGTCCACAAAGATGACGTGGTTAATATTATAATAACTGTATTTATTTGGAGTCCTCCATGAGTGTGTTGCTAACCCTTCCTTCCTTTGTTATAGATGGGAACAAAGTGTATACAGAAGTTCTGTGCATTGCCTTGGAACTGAGCAACAGGACCGAGATCTGAATCCATGCCCAAGGCCACAGCACTCAGCAGCAGACGTGGAACCCCCTTGCAGGCCCTGGCCGGCTTCCCTCCCTATCCCCCTCCCCGCCCCCCGCACAAGCAAAAGTTCCTGCTTAGTTGAGAGTACATACGATATTTGCTTGCCAAACATCAGATATTTCTTTTTGCAAATGCAAAGTATCCAAGTGAATTTAATAAAATTACACTTGAGGTTAAATTATAGAGATACAAAACAGTTAAAATGTGAGCAACCCTAAATTCTGCAACTATGATCCTGGCAGGTTTGCATTTTATGGATTACAAATAACCCCAGAATAACCATTAATCCCATAGTAACTACTGATTGTTTAATTACAGGGAAGCACCTTATCATCACCAAGTCACCATGGATATTGTGAGACATAAAAACTACAAGTCATGAGGGTGATGTGCATCAAGTTATTTGGCAATTTATTCATTGATATGAGGTAGAATGAAAGTATTTTGAACTCAAATGATCTAAACACTTCAAATCAAAAGTAGGTGCACACTGGACATGGTGGTGCACACCAGTAATCCTAGCAACTCAGAGGCTGAGTCAGGAGAATCCCCAGTTCAAGGCCAGACTGAGCAACTTAGCAAAATCCTGCCTCAAAATTAAAAATTAGAAGGGCTACGATGTAATTCAATTCCCAATACCACAAAAAAAGTGGGTACATGAGTGGCAGTCCATGTCTAACCCTAATAGAAAACCTCATCATCTTTTCATCTGATATTAGAAAGTAATATCATATTCACCGAGGCAAGGAGAATCTGCCAAAAATGTGTGGCTCTAAATTAATGAGAAAGTGATATAAAATACTCACTCATCTATACCTTTCAATATAAAGCTGATCAAAGCAGTGCTACCAGGCCAAAGAAGTATCTTAGTAATGTTTTCAGGCATTCAACAGAAATTATTACACTCATGGCTTAGAAGATTTAAATCAAATTTTGTAGCTGGAAAAGGAGAAGCATTAAAGGGTTCATGGTAGCAAATTATAAGGTCGTCCAAGCTGGGACTTTACTGAGAATTAAAGGTTATTACATCTGGAAGGAACTCTGGAGAACATTCTGGCCCAACCCCTTCATTATACAAATGCTCCTATACTTACAATGGGTGAAATCCCATAAACCCATTATAATTCCAAAAAACAAATTGAATACAACTAACTATGGGACATCACGGCTTAATCTAGCTGAACCTAAATGTGCAGAGAACATTACTTTTAGCCTTTAGTTGGGCAAAGACATCTAACAGAAAGCCTATTTTATACGAAAGTATTGATGATCTCATTTAATTTATTAAATACCGTACAGAAAATGAAAAGCAGAATGACTATGCAGGTTATTCAAGGCGATCCGAACTTTAACACCATCGTAGAGATGAAAAATCGTAAGTCAGAAAACTGTACTTGAAGCTAAGTTCCAGAAAAGCTAAATGGCTTGCTTAAGCACATAAAGCTAATATGTCCTAAGGCCAAGGTCCAAAGCCAGAAAGAGCCATGAGTCTTTCTCGTACACGCCCCACATGCTTCCCAGCCCTGCTTCATCTCAGGTCAGTGAGGTGAACCTACAGCAGGAGTAGCACTGTTCCCTAGAAAGTCCTACACATTTCCCTTCTGCACCCATCTACCATCTTTCAGGACTCAAGTGTCACTAATGAAGCCTGTCCTGGTCTTCCCCCAGCCCCCCAAAGAATTGGCTCAGCCCCACATGGTCCTGCTGTGGGCCCTGCAATACACCACCAAACTGACTCATTTACAGGTCTTGCTACCTGAAGATTTGAGGGCAGGGTTATGACACTTGTGTGTCTATAAACCCTGCCCCAAAAGCAGTGTCAAGCAGATATTTGATATTTACTATGCAGGTTGATGCTGAGTACGTGGCTAAACATTTAAAAAAAAAAAAAACAAGAGACTAGAGCTAGGAGTGGGAGAGTCTCATTTCATTCCCAAAGGCAAAAACATCCCAAAGAACACTTATACCACCTGAGCAGCTATACCTTAGCCCAGGGACTCTCAAACCTGGCTGCATCTGGGAAGTTTTAGGGGAAAAAAACTTAACCAGCCCTGGAGTAGACTAACTAAACCCAAATCTCCAGAGGGGGCCTACATATCTGTAGTTTTTCAAAGCTACCCAGGTGTTTTCTATGCACAGTGAGGGCTGAGAACCATAAGCAGCAATGTTATGATCTGGATGTGAGGTGTCCCCCAAAAGTTCACATATGAGACAATGCAGGAAGGTTCAGAGGCGAAATGATTGGGTTGTGAGAATCTTAACCCAATCAGTGATTTAATCTCTGATGGGATGAACTGCAGTGGTAGGATGTGGCTGGAGGAGGTGGGAACTGGGGTGTGGCTAGGGGGTAAGTATTTTGTATCTGGAGAGTGGCGTCTCTGCTTCCTGATCTCAGGTGAGCTGCTTCCCTCTGTCACACACTCCACCATGAAGGAGGCCTCAGGGTATGGAGCTGGCCTTCTATGGACTAAGATCTCTGAAACCGTGAACCCGCAAATAAACTTTTCCTCCTTTAAAATTGTTTTGGTCAAATCCTTTTAGTCACAGCAAATGAAAAAACTAAGACAAACAACAAAAAAATCCTACAGTCACCTGTAGCAAATTTTGGTAGCACTCACCAAAATGGAGCGTGGTGTAGATTCCATCACCTGGCAGAGAAAGTGACCCTTTCATAGGGCACCTGGCATGCAGGCACTCATGAAGGTCCTCCCACCATACTAAGACAGCATCAACCCAATTCATTACACTCAACAGCTCATAGCACACGGTGGCACTACATAGGGTCTATGATGACAAAAAGCTCAGCAGGCCACACACTTCTGAAGGAAGTGATTCTTCTACTAATTGGAGGACAGGTGTAAAATTGTTATCTACAACTCTGATCAACTGCAAATAAAGTACATTCTAAATTGGATAACAATCCTAAAGCCTTAACTGTAGTCAAATTAATCTATTACCAAGAACAATGTTTGTATATGCTATAGCATCCTAGAGACATTTGTAAATAAAAGTCTATTTGCCACTTAAAAAGAAATCAGTTTCTGCACTTCTAGAAAAATAGTCCTTGGATATTCTGCAGTCTTTTTTTTTTTTTTTTTTTAATTGAATAAAACCAACTAGTACCCTCGACCATATTAATTTTTTAAATAGGCAAACTTCACTATTCTAAACAATGTGAAAGCTCTTTTTGAGGATCAACACACCAGCCCTGGCCTGGTTTAAAAGGAAACAGGAAAAATAGCCTTAAAGCCACATTTTACATAAACTGTCCCCATCCGTATCCAATGGGATGAGAGGATAGGGAGCCTGCAGAAATGGAGACCTGCACTCCCCTATGATGCAGGACCAAAAACCACCTTGATACATCTGTAGGATATATAGGGGATAGTTTAATAGGTATTAATAGGGGTTACTCGGGAAAGGAGAGGGGATTCCAAAGTCAAATGAACTGGGGGAATGCTGGGTAAAACAAAACAATACAGCTAATGTCACTGTGTCCCTTCAAGAGGGAGGAGTCAGCAGAGCTATGCGGCCTCTTCAGTCTCTCAATCCTCTGTACACAGAGTTTCTCCTGGGGTTCCACTGAATGCACTTTGGGAAATGCAGCAAACTAGCTAACATGTATGTCAAAGAGACAAAGATCAGACAAAAGCAAAGTCAGAGAGATCTCCCACTCAATCCAATGCCCCTGGTTTGCTTAAAGATCCTAATACAAGTAGAAAAGGAGGTACAAGAATCGATTTGTAGTTGGAGTCCAGCTACCTAGAAGGGAGCATCAATTATCTGCTAACATACAGCACAGTGAGCCCAAGGATGAAGAAGAGAAAGAACAGTTAGGACTAGACTACCCTACGCCTTATATAAAGTACTTCCTCGCCTGCCCCAGGATAAATGACAAAGGCAATCACCAAGCCTTAGATATGCACAGCAGATTATATTTAACAGAATACTTTCATAGGCCTTAATTCAGTTCAAACTCACCAGATCCTGGTGGAGTATATCAGGAAAGATGTTTTTATTCTCATTTCACAGGTGAGAACTACTAAGGCTTTCAGTGGGTCTATGGCAAAATCAAAACTACAGCAAGTTAAGGGGAGAACCTCAAGACAGGTCCTGGGCTCCTAAGTGAGGCCTGCTCTGCTCTCTGCTAATATCACAATAAAGGCCCTCTACTTAAACCTTTGAATACCAAAGAGGAAATATTGTCGATTCTCCCCTCGAATACGTAAAATCTGTAATTATTCAAAAATTATATTCTTACCCTACCACAATTCAAGAGTACCAGAGCCAACGATTATTTCCTCTGATAATGCATTTCTCCTTACAAATTACCAAGAAATTGTCTTTTTTCAATCCTCAAAATCAACGATAGCACCTACTTAGCAATTATGTCATCAAATACCATAGAAGAAGTATTGAGAATTGGATTTCATACAAGCAATGCTATTCTGAGCCAACACAGATACTAAGAAATCAAATTTAGAAGGTAAAGCACCCAGATGTGTGTTTCTGACTTCATTCTTCCATAAATATTTTTCTCAGATCATAAAATGTTCTACACAATCAGGACCATGGAGAGAACTAGCATGTGTTTGCGAGAAGAAAGGTCGTTGAGTGCCTACTGTGTGTCAGGCAGGGGGCCGAGGGTTCCACATGTCACTTGCATTTTCATTACAACCCTACTCTGCACTGTTAATGAATGAAGAAATTCAGACTCGGAGGGGATTGGTTACCTTCACACAACTAGAGTGAGACAGAAGCAGCCTGGGAATCCACCTCAGTACTGCTCCAAAAGTCTTTTCCATTTACAAAATCACCAAATGACACCCCCAGATGCAGTGCAAATGCTAGGGTTTCTAAACTTTTCCTGAACCTCTGTCCTACAGGCCGCTCGGGACCCCATTCTGCCTGAACAGCTTTCTCTACTCGGTATTCTACAACACCACTGTCTCTGCTTATTCCTCAGTTTTTGAAGTTGTACCATTTTCTCTTATCATTTAGCAGTGGTCCTCAACAAGGATCAATTCTGGCCCTTAGAGAATGCTTGACAGTGTCTGGAGACATTTCAACTGTCACAACTTTGGGGGATGCTACTGGTATCTAGTGGGTCAGAGGCCAAGATACTGCTAAGCATCCTACAATGCCCAGAAGAGCCTCCATGAGAAAGGAGTATCCAGCACAAACTCTCCATATCACCGAGGCTGAGAAAACCTGCCTCAGGGTGATGTGATAGAATAAATGTGCTTCCTCCCTATAAAATGGGACCATAACTACCACGAGGAATAACTAAGACAAAGAAGATGAAAAACTTCAGCAGGGAGCGAGCACTCTGAGTCCTCATTAGATAATCTGATTGCATAATTCTTAAGGGGCAGGAACCACCTTGGTAATCTCTGCATTATTCCCATAAAGAACACAGAGCTTTGTCTCATTGGCACTCAACAAATGTGAAAGAATGTATTCTTTATATTGGATATTTCTGATTAAAAAACAAATGCCACTATTATTTAAGAAACATAACATTCTCCCATACTAACTCTTTGCCAAACAAGAAATGAATAGTATAATACATAATTCATTGCAACAAACTGTGGAAAGCTACACTGCACCCCAAGAACTATCATAGAATTACCCTCTTATCAAGACTATCAATAAGCTTACTATCCAAATGCTTTCTCTTTTTTAAACAGAAAGTTAATGAAGAGATCACATACACAGATTTGAGGAAATCTCATGCAACAGGCTCAAATCCTTCCAAACCAGTTTTGACAATATATTGATTCTCAGGTCTTGAATTACTCAAGAATAACCTAAACTGTAATCACAAGCATGTCAAATAAAGACAGTGAAAGTCCAATCTCTGAATGAGTGAGGCAGAACTGGTCAGTATCACATCTCAGGTCAAGATCTTTTTTTTTTTTTTTTCTCCTTTGCTCAATTTCTGCACATTTGAATCAGCTTGGAAATTCTAAAGTAAATGATTAAAAAAAAAAAAAAAGAGTATTAGATTGAACATTCACTCAAGTGACCTTACTACAGGAAATTAGACAATCATGATAGCAAAATTTCTAGGGGTGTGATCTCAGGGCCTTGAACAACAGAATGAACCTACATACTTATTACATGTACAGATCCCTGGACCATACCCAAGACCTCCTGAATCAAGTTCCAAAGGTTAAGGGCCTACAAATCTACATTGTTAATACTCTTCCAAATACTCATTTTACAAAGCAAAGTTTGAGAACCTCTGCCAGGAGACTGAATCCCACAAGATTCACTTGACTTATTTTGTACATTCCCAATGTAGAGATTATTGACAAATTTACTTAATATAAAATCCACATCCATCTCCCACCATAAAAACCAAGCACAGCATTGTGTTTATTACTTTTGTGCAAATAGGGTTTTCTGAAGTAAGCAGACTAATGTTTTATGAGGAATGTTGATAAAACTGGAAACAAACATAAAAAGAATTATCTAGAAAAACAAAGCCCAATTCTGGGCCCCACAACTGTTGGTATCTACAACGTGCCAGAGTGGGGACAGGGTGAACTACACAGAGTAGGTCTTAACCTTGTTCTACCTAGTTATGTATTTAAATTGCTTGCTACACACATAAACAAAGAAGTAAAATCATCCAGACAGCAGTAATTTAGTTAACACAACAGTTGACGTTACAGATAAGTCTATGACAGAGGGAGGCAGAGGCAGAGGCTGGCCATAGCCAGTGCAGGCATGAAAGGTGGCTTCCTTCAGGAGGAACATTTGAACAGCCCTGAAGGAGGAGCCCACATTTGAGAGGGCTGGGTGGGCAGCGATTGAGGCAGAGGGAATTATAACTATTAACACCCTGAGGTGAGAACAAGGTTCTCATGAAATTATGATGGAAATTAAATCATATATGCAAAAGGTTTCATGAAATATGAAACTATTGACAAGTATAAACTATTTTAAGTAGAACTATCAGGACAGAAACTGGGAAAATGAAGAGCCTCAGGTCTATGTCATACGAAGAATGAATTAAGCAACTGAAGCTCTAAGTGCCTGGAGAAAAGAAGATACAAATATATATTTGGGATGGGGAGGGTGAAGTTTTCTAGTATCTGGAAGACTAAGTTCTTGCAGAAGATTTAATTTTAAATATTATGTAGCCTCAACGATATGAAATGGGGTTAAAATAGTAAACATTTCAGGAAGGCAGAATTTTAGCTCAGTATGGTAGTGAACCATTCTAAGGAGTTGCAGGAGAATGAACTGATTGAGAGTAATGAGTTCCACATGGCCAGAGGATACAGCCATAACCAAGGACACAGCCAGCGGACAGGGGAACGGCTGGACAAGATGCCCCGTGGCTGGTCTACCCTTTCACTCACAGTGACTCTCTCTTTCTAGCCCTGTAACTATCAAGAAGGCCTCTTTACTGGCACTTGACAACATTAAAGAGGATTAAAAAGAAGCATAAGAAGTACTGAGGAACCCATCATATTCTGTAATAAAATATATATTTCAAAAGGGCAATTGAGAAACAGGATAGATGAACATTGATTTTAAATACATGGTTAATCTGAAGTGGTATTTTGGAGTAAACGTTAATCGTTTTAAATTATTAAAATGATTATTTTATTTTACCAAAAATGTGTCCAGAGTCCATTAGGTTCTCTATAGGTGGCATGCCAATCAATAGCCAAGACCTTCCACAAACAGTTACATGGTTTTGTGTTGGCATGTTTTGTAGTGGGAGCCATGGATATAGAAAGATAGCTCCCTGGTTAAAAGTCCTGATAGAGAACCATTATTCTTTATATTTTCCTAGACTGTCTAGTAGATAAAGTAAAAAGCAAACAATAATAACAAATGCCAAATTGTTACTTGATCATCCAGGACCAAAATGCTAAAGAGAATCAAATCTAGTCTTACCAAGAACAGGAAACCAAGAGCTAGACTTGGGAATAAGATTACAGGTCATTTTGAAAAACTACATATTATTTAATGGATTTTTTTTTTTTACAAAATACATACATTTCTAACCCCAATTGTATCTGGCTCATATGTAGATATATATCAGGAAATATTCTCTTAATGTCTATGTTTTTATTTATTATATGAAGTATGTTTCCTAAAAATCATTTGCAAATAAAAGTGCACTAGGATTGTCATAGGGCAGCTTACTAAAAAAGTATGAGAGCTGGGGATATTGCTCAGTTGGTCGAGTGCTTGCCTCACATGCACAAGGCCCTGAGTTCAATCCCCAGCACCACAAAAAAAAAGAAAAGAAAAATAAAAAGTATGATAAGTGTTCCCAGAAATAAATGTTCTGCCCAATCAGTTATTCATAAAATTATACCTCACTTTATTAAAACCAGGAATGCTGAAAGATGACTTCACAAAAAATTAAAACAAAAGGTTTATTTAATGTAAAGAAAATATTTATCATAGCTTTTTTTTTATATAAGGACCTCCTCCTGGGTAATAAAACCCCTATTATGCCTACAGTATTTTCAAAATGTGTACTCCATGAAAGTTATAAAACGTACAGTATGAAAAAAATCACTTCCTGGTTTAGTTTTTAGGATCTCAATTTTTTAAGTTCAAATCTTCTGTTTTATTAAACTCTAGTCCTTCAGCGCTCTGGATCTGTCCTCAGTAAGCACAGCTGTCTCTTCATGAGAATGCCACCTAATATCACCTGGTTGCCTAGAAACTCAACCTTAACTGAATGAGGAGACAGAACACTTTAGATCAATCATCAGAAGTCCCCAAAGCATTTCAAACTACATTCTCATTTGACTCAAGCACAGAAATCTGTGATGGCCACAAAACAACAAATGGGACAGATAAAAAGGACCTTCTGTCCCAAAGTCCAGTGTGTTCTCCATGACTAAACACTACAGGGTCTCCCCTTCACTTGGAAGGTGCCAGTTATTGTGTCAACCACTAAGAGAATGGAACCCTGGAGAATACTAACATTAACAACCTAGCTGCTAAATACCTTAATAAGATCTGAGACTTCTTGCCACTCCTTCCCTGCTCTTCATTAGGTGACATGAAATTAGGGATAATTCTGGATTTTGCAAACATCCTCATTGTTAATTGAAACCCTTTGTCATCTCTTCTTGCAAGAGTGTATAGTTCCACCTCTTGGATCAGTGGACAAAGCTGTGAATGGTCTCCCAGATGTATGGGTGGGAGGCACCCCACAATGGCAGGGCTCTACGAAGTGGCACCATCAAACCAAGAGCATGCTGCAGAGCAGCTCCTCCACACTGACAGCAAGTCAGAAGTAATTCACTACCTAAGTCAGACCTTAATTCATTAGCCACGTTACTTCACAAGTTCAATCCAATTTTTCCAAATGCAATAACACAATCTTCCAACCTAATTATCTTCATTGAAAGTATTTAAAAGCATTTGCTGAGACACATTCCTTTCTTTGTCAGACAGGATCAACATCAAGTGAACAGCTTGGGTAGACTACAATCTTTCTATTGTAGGGGGTTCACATTTTAGGAAATTATTGTTAATGTGCAAGGAAAAAATATTCCCCTGGAGTGGACACCAAATGGCATAAATGTGTATTCCCTCTAATTACACTTTAAAAACCAGATACTCAAGAACATCTTATACATATATTATTGATATTCTGCAGAATTAGAAATATTACAATCTGACTTCTGCAATAATTTTAATCAGTTGAGAGAAGTTTAGGGTTCAGAGAAGAAATTTTTAAATACAGAACAATGGGAGATAATTTGTAATGGAAACACCATCTCATATCACTACCACTAAGGAAAATGATGGCTATTTCCCTAGAAATAATCATGAGGAAACAGCTGGGGTTTCTTTGAAGGCATTTCAAGAGCTTATTCACCAAAATCCCCAAAGTTTTAGTCTAAAAACGGTTCATTTGCATTTCCTTTTGATAATCAAAAAAAAAAAAAATCAACCCACATTTTTAAAAAAATTTTCTTAGATAACTTATTGGGGGAAAATACATTCTAAAAACATTTTGGAGGTGAATTAGGAAGCAAAAATTAGTAGAAGGACATTAAGCTCAATTCTACATTTAACTCTATTTCCTAATTTGTAAAATTCAGTGCTGTCATTAGGCCTTAGCTCTGTGAGGTGGCCGGTCTTCCTCTAATACTGATTGCTAAACTCATTTAATGTGTGCCCCAGGCCTAAAACAAATCTACTTTGCCAGCTGCCAAAGTCTAATAGCTTAAATTTCTAAAGTAAATGGCATCCTTTTCTCCTTCGAAAACCAGTTCTGGCAGTGCTTAAAGTAAAGGAAACTAACCACTCTTAAGTATTACAACGCGGCATCCAAATTCATGTGTCTGATGCAAACACAGTAATATATAATGAGGGAAAATGCACAAGTCACGGGATCCAGCTTAGACAACATGACTACAGATATATTTAAAAAGACAGAGTAGACTGACTCTGTCACTGTTATTTCACTAAATCTGTTCAGAGGTGCTTATGAGCAAGTACAGACAACATTGCCACTCAGCATTCATGATCCACAACCACACGTCAGCCATACTCAAGGTCAATGCTCTTACCTTATAAACTTGCCCATATGTTCCATTTCCAACAAGTTCCACCAGTTCAAAGATCCCTGCAGGGTCCTAGAAAGGGAAAAAATAATAATAATAATAATTCAAAGCAATATTCCTGACATTGTCTTAATCAAAAGCAAATACTTAAAAGAAACAAATAAATAATTTTGGTTTGGAGGGCTCTCACATGTTAATATTATCAAAATTGGAAATATTTAATTCCACTACACCTATTAAGTTAACCAAATTCCATTTTGTGTCTATTTTATACGTCTCCAAAATGGGTTTAAATCAGACACAAAGAGGCATTTCTTCTATTAAAACAAGATAAAAGAACATGGTTCTCATCAGCAAATGGAAATATGCTTCCAGGTAAACAATATAAAATGATCCTGAGGAGTTTCTACGCTTTTAGGATATTTCTCTTGGAATGTCTGCACATTGTGGTGAACAATGGAGTGAATGAAGTAGGACGCTCCTGCATCATGGGGCAATCTTTAACTATGGGAGTCAAAACCTTCCAAAAGAAAATGCTATCAACATACTTAACTCTCTCAGAATGCTTTTCTCTGGATTCATCTTCCCTCTCTCTAATGCTGCCCTTGCCAAACACACTTTTGTAGTAAATGAAGGATAATCACAGGACTTAGAATACACACTAAATTGGAGAACTATGTACGTTCCTACCACCAAAACAGGTGTCTGCAAACCCTCAGAGTCAGTTAAATGTGAAGTGCTCAGTAAATGTCCAATAATTACAGCTATTATTACTGAATTACAATCCCAAACAGTTGAAAAGAAAAAAATCAAAGCCTATAAAATTCTACTCAGAGACAGAAATTGACTTCTACCCCTACTGATTCCTAACTGGAAAGAAATTGCTTCTTTAAAAGTATCAATCAAGTCACAAACTTCAAGGCCTACAGAGGCCAAGCAAGAGAGGTAAATGAGTACAGCGACCCCATTGGAGCCTCAACCAAACTGGAGAAGTCATACACTTAATCAAAGGTGGGGCTGGGGAAGAGCAGGAGGTGAGAGCTAACTTAGCTGGTATCGTCTTGTCAACACAGGAGAAACTACTCGGACAAGTCTAATGATTTAAAAAAATAAACGGTTTAATGTGAGATCTTAATTTTTAAGCACCTACTCTGAAAGATTTAAAAAAAAAAAAAAAAAAAAGACTGCAAACCTTAGCCCATCTTGAGCAAACATATGTGTGAACATTAGCATATATTGTGGTGGTGAGTGGTCGTGAGGCAGGAGGGAAACAACCTGAGCTTTGAAAAGACCTGGGTTAAATGCCAGCTTTGTCCTGGCTGGCTGCATGAGCCTGAGAGAGCCTAGGGGAGAAACCTAGTGTTTGAGCCTATAAAACAGTGATGACCTCCACCTTGCAAAAGCCTGGCAAAGAATGAGCGCCAGCACAATGACTTGCACATAGACGACAATCTATTAACACCTAAGAGTAATCGTCTATAAGTTGAGGAATTCCACAGGCCAGTAGCCTTTATAAGGGGAAAGGAGGCAAAAGAGTTGGGTGTCACAAGAGTTCTTTAAAGTCAAGGTCCTTGGTTATGTGCCTTTGAAGATTCCATATAAAAGTAAATGAAAAAAGACTAAGCATTTTGTCATGAAGAAAGACTAGAGTGAGCACTACCCACTCTTACAAAGTCCGAAGAGCAAAAGACCACACTCTAGGCTCCTGTCCTTGAAAATCAAGAAGTGCAGAAGGTCCAGTGATGCCCCACCTGGTCCAGGCAGACGGGACAATGTTCCATCAGATCCACAACAAGAAAACACAGTGAAAGGACCAGACCTCTGAGTCAACCAACACCGCAGAGCGGCAAGACACGGTCAAGGCCACCTGGGCGGCCTCAGGATGGGGAAGAAAAATGCCATTTGTTAAACGACTAGGCCATTAGAGCAGCAGGTTTTATTACAAACGGAATTAGAAAGAAATGAGGAAAAGAAAAAACAGCCCATAAATGGTGGCAGCTGCTGTTTGTTTCTAAGCTGTGCTTCCCAGTAGTTTGTTTGCTCAGTGGTGTTTCTGCAACATATTTGGAGTGAGGTTCTACATTTGCTTGAAATATCTCAATTGTGCTTTCAACATTCATTTTTCTTGAGTAGAAAAAAATGCGAGCGAGGAGAAGCAGGATGGTGAGGGGTAGCTGCCTTAAGGAGTCTGGTAATCCATCCAGAGTGTGAGGAAGGGCAGGAGCAGAACAGTTGCGGGGGGCAGGGATCAGCTTCCATACCCAGGGCTCTCCCCACCTCCTGGATCTCTTCTCAGGGTTGGGGTTCACAACCGAGTCTCAGGAGGATCTGGGCTGCTGACTTCCAAAGCCCTTTCTCTCCTCTAATCATCTATTAATGGGCACATGACTCAGGTAGTCCAAGTCAAAGAGGGTCAATATAGACTTTATTCCACCTGCTAAGACAGAGGAAGGCTTTTTGCTGGACACATCCAAAGGAAAAAAAGGTCAAAGGAACTAACAAATCCCACTGCTAAGTGGCCTTAAGTGGACAACAGCAGTGGAAATGATCATCACATCACGTTGGTGCCCTGAGAAGTGGATGAAGGATCTCTGATTTACAGTATAAGTTTACTGTGGCATCCTCAGAATCCACACCTGCTGGGGGTGAAGGAGGAAGGACTGGAGTAAGCAGAGGTAGAGTTGCACCGTGAGGCAGTGGAAATGAACACCCCACCTGACCCATTGACGCTCTTTCCCCAAACTTTCCAATCATCTAGATCTTCGAACCTGGAGAATGGAATGTTTGCAAATATTCCTTTGCATAAACACACATCCATGTTAGTTATATTCTTGTGAAACTTGAACGAGGTGATCCAGCCTTTTTCTCTATTCCAGCAAGACCTCTAAAGTTATGTCTCCCAAGGGGAGGGAATGGGAAAGTGCTGGGGAACGATATTGACCAAATTACATTATTATATTATTATACTGTGGGCATGTATAAATATGTAACCATGACTCCTGCTATTACGTACAATTATTTGGGTTGTGTGTGTGTGTGTGTGTGTGTGTGTGTGTGTGTGGTGTTGGGAATCAAACCCAGGACCTTGTGCATGGGAGGTAAGCACTCTACCAACTGAGCTATATCCCCAGCCCCATTATGTATAGTTATAATGCACCAGTAACAATATGGAAAAAGTGGGGGGAATATTCTCCCAAGGCGGGCCATGACCCCTCCATTCTTAGATGCAATGGCTTCCTCTCAGTCTTGTCCAGTTTGCCCTTCTGAGGCATTACTCAGCTGAGCACCACTTTGGTTGAAAATGACCTCCTCCTCCATCCTCCATCACACCTCTCAGTCTCTCCTAGACTCTGCTCGTCAAGCTATGCTTCCCTCAAGGTCCCACCCTGGCCACCAAATGCTAATGACCTTCGCATGTCTGCCATGCCCATCTCCTCCACCTCATTCACACCAACAGGCCTCGTCATTTCTTTTTTTTTTTTTTTATTGTAAACAAATGGGATACATGTTGTTTCTCTATTTGTACATGGCGTAAAGGCATACCATTTGTGTAATCATAAATTTACATAGGGTAATGTTGTTTGATTCATTCTGTTATTTTTTTCCCTTCCCCCCACCCTTCCCACCCCTCTTTTCCCTCTATACAGTCCTTCCTTCCTCCATTCTTGCCCCCCTCCCTAACCCTAACTCTAACCCTAACACTAACCCCTCCCACCCCCCATTATGTGTCATCATCCACTTATTAGCAATATCATTCGTCCTTTGGTTTTTTGAGATTGGCTTATCTCACTTAGCATGATATTCTCCAGTTTCATCCATTTGCCTGCAAATGCCATAATTTTATCATTCTTTATGGCTGAGTAATATTCCATTGTATATATATATATATATATATATATATATATATATATATATACACACCACAGTTTCTTTATCCATTCATCAATTGAAGGACATCTAGGTTGGTTCCTCAATCTGGCTATTGTGAACTGAGCAGCTATGAACATTGATGTGGCTGTATCTCTGTAATATGCTGATTTTAAGTCCTTTGGGTATAGGCCCATTTGTGTAATCATACATGCATAGAGTAATGATGTCTATCTCATTCCACCATCTTTCATACCCCCTCCCTCTTATTTCCCTCTATATAATCTAAAGTAAAGTTCTTCTCTCACCCCCAACCCCCCACTCCCATTATATATCATCATCCAAGGCCATTTCTGCGTGGCACTATTTGGTTTCTGTCTGCGCCTCCCTCATTCCAACCTACTCGCCATACGAATCCTTCTAATGTAGTTATTCTAACCACGACGATCCCTGATTTAAAGTTCCCTACGATATGTTTCAAATTAAAAGTCAAGGTCTTGTGATTCTGAGGCCCTGCCTCCATTCCCAGCTTCACGTTACACCCAACCGAGACCTCAAACCAGGCATTTCCCTGACACCTGACACTCAGCCCTATGCCTGGGTTTATCCTAAGGCCTATTTGCCGAGATCTTTCCCTCAGCCATTCTCTAGCAGGCAAGCGCATCCTCTGAGAGCCCGGTCTGCCACCTCCTCTGTGTAGCCTTGCTCAAATCACTGCTACCTCTCTCCACCTGCCGCACCTGGTGCACAGCTCTCTGAAACGTGTTTGCACACAGTGCTATCCTCTCACACATTTCTCCCCTTGATGAATTACAAATGCCCTGGGAGCAGAGAATGTCATATTCATCTTCGTAGTTCCCAGCACTTAGCACCATGTCCAACATAAAACTGCTGGACATAATTATTTACTAAATAAGGTTGACGTCCTATTCCCAATTCTCCACGACATATGTAGAGGAAGTTGCCCAAAAGCAGGGAGGTGGGGGGCAGATCAGAATGCAGAGCCCAAGGTCTAGCTCACATTTGTGTCACTTCTTTTCAATCTAGACAAGCTCTTCTAGCCGCTGAGCCCCACCCCTCCTACACCAATCCCAGACACACAGAGCTATCACATGCAGAAGTCCCTTTAGGATTCCCAACTCCAAAAACATCCATAAAATAAAGCTTGTTGGGGGAGCTGTGCCTCCTGTGCATTGAGAAGACAGGCTGTCAGGATGTGGCCGCTGCGGTGCTGCAAGCAGAGGCGGCTGTACCTAATAATCATGTTACACAGACAGGAAAGCCAAGAGACAAGAGTCAGCTTCATTCTCCCTCTCGTGTTTGCTTAGCTGCTCTTAAAGCCAGGACGGGCGGCATGGAAGAATGTTACATCCACCAAGGAGAAAAGAGCAAATCACTGACATTTACCAAAGCCAGGAATCCCTGTTGGCTACACATGCCTTTATTCAGATCTTAACCTTTGCCGTGAGGCTGAGAAGAGAATTTAATTCTAAGGTAGAGTAGTTTACATTATTTCATAATGAAATATAACTGCATATTGAAAGGCAGGCTGTTCCCTGAAAGAAAACATTACTTTCCGCAAGTGCTGATGAAGGTAAATTTGGCCAGTTATCGTAATACAAATCATGATAATAACCAACGTTTCATAGCCATTTTGTGCCAGGGCCGACTGTAAAACTTTTCCATGAGTAGTTTATTTCATGAGCACAACTCTATCAAGTGGGTGTTATCATTATCTTTGATTTTACAAGTGAGGACACTGAGGCATGGAGAGAGTGAACACTTGGTCAAGGTCATGGGACTGAGGAGCAGCAGGGCCAAGAAGAACCTCCACCTCGTCAGATTCCAAACTCTGAGCTCCACACTACACCATGGCATCAGAACTACCAGCTTCTTTTTTTTTTCTTTCTTCCGGGAGGTAGTACCGGGGATTGAACCCAGGGACACTTGGCCACTGAACCACATCCCTAATCCTTTTTTTGTATTTTATGTAGAGACAGGGTCTCTCACTGAATTGCTTAGTGCCTTGCTATTGCTAAAGCTGGCTTTGAACTCACAATCCTCCTGCCTCAGCCTCCTGAGCCGCTGGGATTACAGATGCATACCACTGTGACAGGAGACTCACTAGCTTTGATTTATCACTCAGTAAGTGATGAATCAAGTGACATCACCCAAGTGATGAACCAAGCTCTCTGAACTGAGTCTCAGAGCCTTCATCTTTAAAATGGGGACAGCATTACCGCTCTCCAGGGTGATTCCGAGGACCACGAGTGTCTAGACTAGCATGGGACCTGATACATAATGGAACTTCAATAAATATTCATCTCCTTCCTTCTATTTCTTTTTTGCACTTTGCAAACCAGTTCAGTTAATAAACAAGAAATATGCCACAGGAAATCCAGTCTGCATTTCATAGATTTTCAACTAAAAAAGTCTATAAACCTTACAAAGCCAGTAGAAGACCTATTGCTTTTCAACCAATAATGTCACCCCATGCTTAGCAAACAGGGTCAGATATTTATGGACAAACAGATGTCTCTTTAGAAATGAGTGAGGCAATTGAGAAGACACATGAAGTTTTTCAGGCTTCTGGATGTTGGAACAAATTCTCTCATCTCTCAGCTGATGACATGTGGGCAGTGTTGGCAGGCTCCAGTCAGACTCTGCAGCAGGGGGAAGAGATTTAGGATCTAGGGACAAGTCTGCTATCCCTTCACACATTTCTCTCCCTTGATGAATTACAAATGCCCTGGGAGCAGAGATTCTTTCAGGTCCCCTGAATGATACTAGATTTATCGGAATACTAAATAACATCTTGAGACTAAATCCCAAAGATTGCAAACAGCAGACTTGTATCTATAAGGACGACAGCTCCTTAGCATGAAGCATGGTGAAAGATGTCACCTATTCTTCCCCACACTTCCCCCTTCTTAGAAAATGAGATTAAGAAAGGAACTGGGAGGGATCACGAGCAATGGCCTGACCCTAGATACCACTTGTTCAATACTCCTCTTAAAGTCATAGTCATGCTGTGACAGAATCTTTGACTTGAGGCCACCAATCCTTTAGCAGGGCAAAATTGACTCCAACAGAATACAGATAGCCCTTGGTATGACTGTCTATCCGGGGACTGGTTATTGACATCTGCCAAACTACTGTGCTTACTCTAAACTTACCGGCCTGAAAAAGACCAAAACGTTATTTCTTCTGGACCATATTTAGCAGCTGTTTTGTTCTGTTTCAGCCATAACTGACAAGCATATGCTAACAAAAGCAAAACAGAACAAAGAAAAGAGGAACAGTAGGAGAACTCTCCATATTTGTCTTGAGCCTTCAGGTTTTTGCAACACCATTGTCCTTCCAGAGTAAGTACAGCCTCAGAAACACAGGCGAATTTAACATCCCCTGGGTTCAGTCCCTGCTGACCCACAGCCAGACAAGGTCCCTCAAAGGCCATGTTTTACTCACTGCTCCCTCTTCTACTGTAGTGGGCATCTGAGCGGTCAAAGGTTTGGCCTCATACTGATAGTCACCTGGGCCCCTCCACCTGCTATGTGTTAGGTACTATCCAAAGTAGAAGTAGAAGGCACCTGGCCCCAACTCAGGGTGCTTCCAGTCTAAGAAGGGAAAGAGACAAGAGCAAATGACGACACATGCACATTAAATGACCACCCAAGTGGCATACAGAGAAAGCAGTGCTCCAACAGTATGTTATCCAGGAGGTGCAGACGAGAGCCCAGGAGCTTCTATTCCTTAACGAACTGGTCCAAGCCATGCATTTGAAGTACAGCAGATAATTCAAGTAAAAATTTATATAAAATAAAATGAAGATTAAACACGGCTGATTTTTCTTGGGTGAACATCTGTAGAGACAGGCAAACTATGCAGACCTATCCGAGGACTGATCCAAAACGGGGTTCCAGTCTGGATTGTACTCATGGCTACCGTTATTCCACTTTTCATACTCTGGTCTTCCCATCTGTAAAAGGGATCATACCACTTAGCCTGCCTTCTTGGGAAGGTTGCATCCTTCACGTGATGATGCTAGGCAACTCCCCAGCTCCACACGTCACGCACGGTCTTTGGGAAGGGCAGTCCTGAGCACACGCTGGCTTCCAGGACTCCAACAATACATCTGTGCCTGGCAGGGATTGGTGTCTTTTTACCATACTAGGTCCCCAATAAGCAGCCAGCTCTTTGTAGGCTCAAGACATAGGCTGAGCCAAGCCTCTAGAAACACCATTCTCAGTGCTGAAGACTGAGTTCTCAGGGCAGAGACTGGAGCCTCCTCACCTCCTACCTGAACTGCGGTCAGTTTAGTTCCACCTGTTACAGGGCAGCAGCCAGCAGTGAACCAGCCTTCCCAGCACCCTCCTGCGGCTCCCTGGCTCCCCTCAGCACACTGCAGCTCAGGCCTGTCATCACAAAGGCTGTCTTTGCAAGCAGAAGGGAAACCTGGCTCCTCAGATTAATAGCTGCAACACCTTTGGCTATAGATCAGGCTATAATAAACAATATTACTACCACTGGAATACTGGAATAGGCAACGGACTACATGCTTTCTATTGAATATTTTCACATTGAATCCTTACAACAACCTAGGAAATAGATATTACTAACCCTCTTGATGAAACTAAGGCTTCAAGGAATTAAGTAACTTGCCTAAGGTCAAATGGAAGAGATAGACAGCAGCCAAGAGCAGACAATGTGAGGATTCGCACACCACCCCTGGAGGATTGTTCTGAGAATCAGAAACAACATACATGCAGCATTGAACACGATGTAACAGTGTTTAATAAATAATAGCTATATTACCACTGCTGCTGGCATTATTAAAATTGCCCAGAATAGTAAAGCCAGTATTCAAATTGGGTATTCTGATTCCAAATCCATCATTACACACTTCTCTACAAGTAGCCAATGCTGAAACTGACTTGGGGTGATGGGGATGGTTGAAGTCCTTGTGATCTACCAGTAGAGCCAGAGAAGAGGCAGTAATCTCAAGCCCAGCAGGGACCACCAGGCAAGTGGCTGGGAGCATAAAAGTCGGCTGTACCATGGTTGCTCCTTGTCCCTGATCCTGATGCCTCAGAGAGGGAGATTAAACCGCAAGCAGGAATTCAGATTTCTGTGTCAAACTCATTTTATTTTTGTCTTGTTCCTACGTGGCCATCAGCTAGTTTTAATACTAATTACTCTGAATTAAAACAATTAGTTGACAGGGAGAGACAGGATAGCTCAGTGGTTAAGATCGATCAACAAGCCTGATTGACACCTCAGCTTCAACAGGTGGTACCTAAATGACCTTGAGCATGTTATTAAATCTTTCTGAGTCTTGGTTTCCTCAACTGTAAAATAGGGATAACAGTGTTTACTTCATTCTTTTAATAAAGAATATGTATAAATCATTTAGAGTCATAGCAGACATATCATAAGGTCTCAAAATGTGATTGCTAAAAATTCTCATCCAAGAAGGAGTAAGTTCTATTGGTTTTGTTCTGTGCAGTATCCCCAGTACCTAGATCACAGCTGGGACATAAAGACACGCGATGAATATTAAATGACGATGTTCCCCCACCACAGCTCTGCCATCCGCAGCCACAGGAAGATCTGTGACAACTGGAGCAGGGATTCCAAAATGAGATCAACAGATCCCTCTCCCCATTTTACAGAAGAGCTACTGGAGGCCCAGAGGGAGGAACTACACACTCATAAAATCACAGGATTTCAAACAAAACAGCTTAGGTGACATGCTGAAGGTCTTAACTAGTTACAGCATCAGGTCAAGACCTCGAGTGTTTCTTAACTTCCAGTTTTTCCCTCTATTCAATTAAAAAAAAAATCCTTTGATAGATTAAAGGGATCACTCACTGTCCTCCAAATAGTGGGCCTGGAAGGGGTCATGGGGAGGATGGGTAGGCAGTTATAAATTTCAGGTGCTTGGCTTGAGAAAGAAATTTAATTCATGCCCAGAGCTAATATAACTAGATTTATCACATGTGGTTGATTTGATGATCTTTGAGACAGTCCATTTGGTAGGTCACACATAAACATCAGCAGAGGAGATAAAGGAAATTTTTCAAAAACACATTTTTCTCAGTTCATGAATTTTACATATTCATACTCACATTAGCTCAGTTTCAACTTATTTCCTTACAGATGAAAACATAGAACTGTATATAAACTGGTTGTTGTCCACTGGCTTACAATGGAAAAATGAGGACATAAAGTTAAGAACATAAAACGAAGATGAGAACAACCCAAGAAGAACTTACAATGTTAACTTGAATTTTTTTTTTTTTTTTCCTAGCTCTGGTGCACAGCTATTTTAATCCCCTGTCAGCTGTTGTGATTTGCTGGCCAGCACTTCTCATGCTTCCTGGCCCGACGTTCCCATGTCATGGCCGCAGACCTGCCAAGGCAACATGTGGAAAGTACCAACCCTAAATTCGAGTTCAGAGACTACATTCCAACCCATCAACACTCAGGAAAAGCCACATCAACTCCCTAAAGCAAGTTAAGAGACTTCTCCAGGGTAACGGGCCAGAGGCAAATTTTGTACAAGAAGCGCTATCTACACCCTACAGAATTTTCCTCCATTCTCCCACAGTCTCCTCAAGGTCACACACACACAAGTTGCTCTACAGGTCAACAGGTACACAGAGCTCCCCACCTGGGTCCCCCCACCCCCGCATCAGGTTACTACACAGATGATACAGCTATTGAGGGGAGGAGTATCACACAGTTTACAGAGATGTGCAAACATCGGATCCCTCTAGACCTGTCAAGACAGGGTGACGTTCCAGTATTTCCAGCAACATGAGATCCAAATGATGGGAACCAGACTAGAAAAGATTCTGGCATTTTGCCCTTCAAAGATGCTTAGATGAAGAAAAAAGATAGCAACGGCAGCAGATGGACTTTAAAGACAAGAACCGATTACCTAAATAATTAAGTAAGAAAGATTAGGAAGCCATCCAAGGTTCTATTTTGGAAAGAAGAGTCTTAACAGGACCATTTCCCCAAAGCTACTCATTTACCACCTGCTCACAAAAGACCAACAACATGTAACGTCCGCTTGAGCGGGTTCTCAGGAGTTCTTTCCCCACCCAGAAGGACCCCAGCAGTTGATACAGGCAGGAACAAAACTAGTGAGAGAGCCAACTCTACTTTAAGGTAATAAGGATGGCAAGCCACCTTTCACTAGCTGGTTGTCTACCCTTTCCACAATCAAAGGAGTTCCCTTCTCCCTTTGCATGGAAGCCACCATGAAGGCCAGGGTTGTGTGGATATGGAAGGGGAGGGGCCAACGTCTTTTGGTCAAGAACACAGGCCTTCTCTCTGGTTCTCAAGGAAGGAAAGATAAGCTGGAAGGACCATCTAACGCTCTCACTTCCAGAGATGGTGGGATGGCCAAGAGTCCATCAACAGCTACCTGGGGCAGGGGCCTGTCATTTGACAGAATGATATCCAAGCCAATCTCAGTCCATCATCTGATGTCACAACTAATGGAACAGGTGGCTAATAAAAACCAGCTTGGACAGGTTTTTTTAATAACAGGGCCTCATTTGCATGACTCCTCCCCGCCAAGGCTTTCACTCCTAGCATGGTTGGTTGGCTGGTTGGCTGGCTGGTTGGTTAAGCAAGACAGACAATTTTAGAATGAGGCCTTTATACTATGTGATCAAGGATCTACAAACTTTTTGGCAAATTCAAGAAGTTATAGCTGAATCTCCCTGTGTCCCTTCAAAGTTCCGTGGGTGTTGAGTTTCCACTTTCAAAGAAGCCTGGGAACATTGGGTTAAAAAAATTTAGTAGGTTGGGGATTTCTTTATAGAGGAGTTTCTCAGAGCTTTTAATGTGTTAACCTACCCTGCAAATCTCTAGAGACGCCAAAGCTTTCCACATTTCCCAAACCTGTCTGGTCATATCACACTCTTAAGACAGTCCCAGCTCCTCTATGCACTGGTGTGCTGTGGAGCACAGGTTGCTAAGTGCCGATGCAGAGCCATCGTTGCCTTGTCGTTCCTAGTTAACCAACATTTGCGTCTTAAGTTGACATCACCAGGACTGCTCAGTGCCATCCAAGGTCGGCTGGTCCCTTGCTCCTTAGTTATGGAAATCTCAATTTTACGCAGGAGGCAAAGCATGCAGCTCAAAAACTACATGCCGCAGGTCGATGACATATAAGCATATTTTTTTCCAAATTTTTTATCAGTGCATTCTAGTTGTACATAATGATGGAATTTGTGGTTACGTATTGATATGTGCACACAATATGACAATAAAATCTAGCCAATATTAGAATTACTGAATGGGACATTCAAAAGAATTGCTCAGATGAAACTAGCTTAGTTGGAAGAAAGAGCTCTTTTGCTCTTTTGTTATTTTCCCTCCTTCCACTACCTTCCTCAAGTGCAGACGGGATGGCTGGAACCCTGCAGCCACACATCTGATCCTGAGATAAACTGAAAAGCAGAAGGCTTATGCTATATTGGTATAGTAGGACAATAAAATGATCTTAAGCCTCTGATGGCCATGGAACTATCATGCCACCACTGGCCTGCCTATTTCTGAACATGAGAGTGAAATAAATTTCTGTCTTCCTTCATGCACTAATTTCTTGGGTTTGCTATGATGCAGCTGAATTCTAATTTATTTACTCTTCAGATATTTTTATATTTTTATGTATAACTAGCAGTCCTTCTTTAAAACACTCTTCTCCATCAGTCTTTTTGCTTCTGGTAGAGGTGGCAGTCATTACAGTTTCTCAATAAATATTCCACTTCTCCTTCAGTGGCATGTTATAAGACGGCACTCCCTGCCCTTCTTGAACTTGGGTAGGAGCACTTGATTTACTTTGGTTGATGAAATGTGGCTGGAAGTGATGTGCCACTTTCAGGTGAAATATCTGATTTCCTGTACAAAGCACTGTGATGACTGGATGCACACGTGGTCACAAAACCTCCTGTGTCTGAGTCCTTAGGTCGCTGGTAATAGAGTCCTCTACTGATCCACAGAGGTGTGTACCAGGAACAAGAAATAAATTTAAGTCATATAAAGTCTCAAATATTGTTTGTTACCATAGCACATCCTAGGCCATTGTGACCAAGACAATAAAGTGACCAAAAGATGCTAATAATAATAATTGTGCTGTATAATGCTTGATGATTTCTGAAACAATATTTGGGATAAGCTACATTTCCCTGGATATCTTCCACACCCCAGACATTATGCATGGCATTTTCCAAGTTATTTTATTTCATCTCTTCAGCAATCCTGTGAGGTAGATTGTTCATGTAAAAAAAATTAAAGCTACATCCAATGCCAAAATGCACATTCTCTCTATTGTCTCCAATCCCCAAGTAAAAGCAGCCTAGAAAAGCCCTTACAAAGTCGATAGCCAACAACCCAAGGATTCTGGTAACCCATTCTTACCGATACAGGGTAAGAAATTAAAAATGGCACCTGCTTTCATGTCCCTAGATGGGCTAAACCAGAGCATGCTGGGACTTGTAGTCCCTGTGCCCCATCCAGGGCGGCAGAACTACAGGTCTCCTGACTGCTCATGTGAAGGCCTCTGAACTCAAAACCTGCTGTTTGAGCCACTGTCAAGGTAACCCAGCAGCCGAGAATAACTAATTGGGCAACATTCTCTGACTGCTGGCATGAACAGTTATAATCTCAGCATCACCGTGGCAACCTGACTGGAATGCTGGTTATTCACACAAAGAAAAACCGGTCTCCATTCAGACCAGGATTGCACTTTGTCTCTGTTCTACTTTTCCCATTACGGATTGCTACTGAAGGAAGAATGCTTCTTTTAAGAATGTTTATTACTGGTCTGTGGAAAAACAGCCCTTTTTTGGAGCCTGGAAAAAATATGGAAAGGCGGGGTGGGTAATGCACCCTTTGTTGCCATAAGCGAAGAGACTTTACGATGGTGGGCTCTATAAGAACAACAATAAAGGCCATCACAGAGCAATTCTGTGGCTTTTGACCAGGCCACAGCACTCCATGGAGATGCCAATGTGCAACACTGGCAGTTCACAGCTAACAACCAGATTGCAGTGCACCGACCCAGGCTCATGTCCTGGGCACCTCCAATGCTACTGCAGACCCTCCTCCAGGTCTCCCAGTGGCTCCCTTACTGCTCTACTCTGCATCCAACTCGGCCTCGCTCTCCCAGGCATCAGCTCAGCCTCTGTTCCCAGAGATGTCCCACAGACTCTCATATCCCATGTTCTTATTCTTGTTTTGTTGCTGCTATCCAAAAATTCCTCTGATCCCATCTTTGTAGATAATCCTCCCCTCCAGAGAGCAAGATTAGGTTCTGAACTGGACTTTACCACTTCCAAGTGTGTCATTTTTGAAAAATTACTTTAACGTCTTTGGGCCAAGGTTTCTTCGCCTATAAGGAGGATACTCCTTAAAGCGAGGTCTGTGACCAGCAGCATCGGCATCACCTGGGAACCGAGAATGAAATGCAGAGACCTGGCCCCACCCAGACCTACGGAATCAGAATTAACATTTTAACAACATCCCCAGGTGATTCAAATGCATATTAATGATCCAAAAGTATTAATAAAATTTACTTAGCAGAGATGTGTAAGACAGGGAAAGTGTCAGTAAACACCCAGCCCAGAGTCAGAGACACAAACTGGGGAAACCACCATTTGGTTACCATAATCAAATGGCAAATTGAACCATTTGGTGTTACAGAGGACTCAGACATCATGGCAGGAGATGGCCCTCAAGGAGCAGGTCTAATTAGTAATAACAGATTAAATACAGAAATGTAAAGGAAGGGAAGCAGAAGGATTGTGGTTTGGAAGAATCTGACTGAAGGTGACTTCATCATTTATGATTTTTGGCTGACACTGAGCAAATCCACTGAAATCCTCTAGCCCTTCCTTTGTTTCCTTTCCCACACGTCAGAAATAAGAATAATGGCGGGCTGCCTGCCTCTCAGCACTGTACTAAAAATGAAATGAGATAAAAAGAATGAAAGAATTTTGCCAAATACAAAACAATGATTAAGTCAGTTTTTACCAGTTAATGCTGAAATAAAATGTGCCCATCAGAAAGCAAACTCATGCTTAAAGGTGGCCACCCTTGAAGGACACATGGACGAAGAATGGCACGTGAAGGTCGCTGCAGAATAATGTTCAGCCCACCCCACTTTAGAATTGGAGAGCGGAGTGTTAATAAAAATGGAGAGAGAGCTGAAGGGGCCACCAGCTCTGACTGAGAAGTCACCTAAGCTGGTAAAAAGAGGGCTACAGAAAGCCACTGCTTTCAAAATGCTGGGGAGGGCGTGAGAGGGGATGCAGTGCGGACTCCAGGAGAAAAGAAATTCAGAGCAGACTTGGGCCCTCTCAGCGGAGGAGGCCTGGGGGCTGCAGGGCAGGAGCCTGGGACTGGATGGAGAGAGCGGCCACTCTGACCAGGGTTAGGGAGGAACATCTGCTGCAGGAACTGCTCTCACCCATTCTTAGGAACCCCGATCCTGAAAGGAGAAGGGACAGCCACTGCACTCCTGCTCCACCCAGTCAGACGGGCAGAACACACCGCAAATGCTAAAGAGAGTCCACACAGGCAGGAAATGAACACGGACCACCAGTCAAGAATGCTGAAGGGGAAGGTGGCATTAGGCTGGACTTGGAAACACAGTAGCATTTGAACAAGCAAAGAGGGATCGCAAAAGGGGCACAACAGCCTTTACAGTGGTATTGTTTTAACAGTAGACATGTTCCTGGCGTGTATCACTTCCGTTAGAAATGACTGAAGCCCAGTCATGTCACTTAGGGACGCACCTAACAGCATCCATCAGACGTTAGGGTATTTCCAAAATCCATGATTCCATAAGCATCTCACAGAACAAGTGGACTCCATATACTGAATCCATGGTGCCACGACAAAATGGCAGGCACATACGGATCAGGACCATAAAACCATTCATTTTCTGAAACAAAATGCCACATCTGATGCCTCACTTCTCCCACCAACAAAGGGACATAAATTATGGTGCTGAGATAATTTCTTTACATTCACCTTCCCCACTCCCCAGTGTTCCTGCTTCCCCCAGAGCAGTGCTGGACTCTTCATCTCAGCAGTTTTAGCAAGATGCACAGAACCAGAATCCAGGCTGAGGGTGGCGGGTGTTGATAAAGATCTGCTGGCTAGGTAAATAAACAACTTTACCAAATTAACAAGGACACATATAAGCTGTTACTTCTTTCTTTGGTGAAATGCAGAAATGCATAATGGAAGGTTGAATATACACTCCTCTGGAGGACTGGCAGACACTAGACAATCTGTGAGTCCACATTCAAATATAGCTCCCCTTCTAGAAAGCCTATTTTCCATAAAGGCGTTGGTGTGGATTTTTTTAATATATTAAACATGGAAAACTCAGTACCGATTTTAAAATAAAGCAGAGAAGATGCTAATAAATTTAGTCTTCCACTGCAGACTTCTCAGCATCTTAGGGTTTCCCATTTCCTCTCCTTCACCAATAGGAATGTTTTGGTGGGCTGGGGAGACAGCTCAGTTTGGTAGAGTGCTTGCCTCGCAAGCACAAGGTCCTGGGTTCAATCCCCAGCACCACGAGGAAAAAAAAAAAAAAAGAATGTTTGGGGGCAAGCAGGCTCAGATGTACGTTGTTCAGTTGGGCATGGTGGTGCACACCTGTAATCCTAGCAGCTCAGGAGGCTGAGGCAGGAGGATTCAAAGCCAGCCTCAACAACTTAGCAAGGCCCTAGCAACTCAGCAAGACCCTGTCTCTAAATGAACTATAAAAAAGGGCTGATAATGTGGCTCAGTGGTTGAGCACCCCCAGTTCCAAAAAAAAAAAAAAAAGAAAAAAGAAAAAGAAAGAAAAGCACACTGTTTACCTGTACTATTCAAAATCAGAAAATGTTCTTTATTTCACCTTTACTCACAATTAAAAATTACTGAGATTGGAACCAGAGACCAGTTTAATTTTCTATTATCCATACAGAATAGGTTTTAAGAAAAGTAATATTATTTTTTTTAAAAAGGTAACAAGAGGGGGCTGGGGTTGTGGTTCAGAGGTGGAGCACTTGCCTAGCATGTAGGAGGCACTGGGTCCGATCCTCAGCACCACATGTAAATAAATAAAATAAAGGTATTGTGTCCACCTACAACTAAAAAATATATTTTAAAAAAGAGGTAAAAAGGGGAATAGTTGGGGTTTTGTGTGTATGCGTGCATGTGTGCATGTTTTCATTCAATCAATTGCTAATTGCAGTCAGATTTCTCTATTAAACCAGGGTTCTCCACAAGGGTTGATGTTCCAAGACCTTTGTTAAACAACTGTGTCATTTTAGGTTTTTAAGTTATTGTCTAAACTTAGAAGAAAACAAGTTTCTTTATGAATTATTATTAAGTATTGCTTTTCACTGATGTAAAATGTCCCAATTCTTGGGATCAGTGAGGTTGTTCTCTGAGGCTAATAACGGGATCATTTTGTTCCTTGAATGGAGACACAGTTACACTGGTGCTGCTCACCCAAGCAGAATGTTTGTCTTGTGCACTTTTCAGTAAGTACTTCACAATTAAGAGGTTTGAAAAAACAATGGAGACATTAAGAGGGCAGCTTCAATTTAGAAGAATGAGGAAATAGATATAAGCAATCCAACAATTAGAAGACCCTACCCTAGGAGTGGTTCAGAGCTCAGTAACTAAGGTTTTAACTTACTTAAAATCCAGAAACTTAAAAGCCAGGCACAGTGGAACATGCCTATAATCCTAGTGACTCAGGAGGCTAAAGCAGGAGGATTATAAATTCAAGGCCAGCCTCAGTAACTTAGTGAGACTCTGTCTCAAAATAAAAACTAAAAAAAGCTGGGGAAGTAGCTCAGTGGTAAAGTGCCCCTGGTTCAACCCCCAGTACCAACCAAAAAAAAAAAACCTAGGTGTATCTTGTTGCAGAGCAGAAATTTTCAACCTTATTACTGAATTCCGCTCAGGCGTTAACCATACCACATAGCACAATGCTCAGTATATAATACTTGCAGGTAGAGTCCTGCTTCATTGAGATATCAAAGTTGGCCAGTGGATATGTAACTAAAATGAGCTTATGGCAACATCCCCCAAACCTGGTATCAGTTCTCACATCCTCCTCATGGGCCCCAAATCCTTCTAGGGATAGTTCTTTATAGTATCCTTCTCATGTGTCTTTCTCAGTCACTGTATTCAAATGTTGTTTTGAAACAAGAGATTTGAGGAATATGTGGCTAGAGAGGTTGGGAAAAGTGGGGTTTTATGCAACTGAATAAGTCAAATAATGAATTAAGAATAACGACAGCAATTGTAATAAAAGATCTACGTGTCACTGAACCTCCCCTTTTGAGGAGAGTCATTTGGTTGATACCAAAGACACCTGTGGTCCTATGAGATTCAACCACAGCCAGCAAGGAACACCGGCAGCGAGATAGTGGCTCTCTTCTTCCTAGCGTCTTCTAGGTGAATGAGGCTGATTCTAAATTCTCAAAAGAGAAATGCACTCTAGAAATGGCTCAGTGGCTTGGACCTTGGGCTCTAACAGAACTAAAGCAACCCTGTAAGATGAGAGGAATATGGTGGTGGGGATGGTTGGGGGAGGCAGACAGATCTTCCCAAAGATTCCTGCCAGTCAGTGACTTGGCTGTTTGATGAGGGGTCTTTGTTTTTTTTTACTTGACCCATCTCCAGGAAGAACAACAATCAAACACACAGCATGCATTTAGTCATGTCCATGAACCCATCAGTACTTGATGGAGACACTGGCCACTGTGCTCAGCCTCTGGCTCCTGGTACCCTCTCATCCCTCCTAACCAGGAGGTCAAGTCTTCATTTCCTCCTGACAGAGATGTCTCTTGCCTTGTTGGAGACCAGTACGTGTCACTTTACCCAAAACCAGCCACACCTCAAAGGTCTGACTTAGAACCTCACTTTTATAATACAAAAATTTCCCATGGATGTCCTTTATTAACTCAAATACTCTCCTCTTGAGAAGCAGATAATAACGCACACTTTAAAATGCAGCAACTTACACATTTTTAAAATTAGATATTAAAAAAAGTAGAAAGGGCACTGGCATTATAGAAATCATTTCAGTTCAAAATTCAGGCCCTGCTACTTTTTAACTAATGTGAATGAATAGCCTATTTTACCTTGCCAAATTTCCTAAATGCCTTGGGAATAAATGTTTCTCCCACAAAGGGTGACTTCCTCCCTAGCTCTTCTGCACACATATACACACCCTCACACACACCACAACCCTGCTCTTCTTTCACTGCTTTTGTCTGTTCACAAGCAATTTCCTTAAAAGCTGGTTTCCACCTTTAAATCAGATTAAGCATCATGTCCACTACATTAGTCAGTTTTCTGTCACTGTGACAAAACACCTGAGAAATCTACTTTAAAGAAAGAATGGTTGGGCTGGGGAGATAGCTCAGTCGGTAGAGTGGTTGCCTTGCATGCACAAGGTCCTGGGTTTGGTCCATGGTCTCTTGGCCCCATGGCTTTGGGCCTTTGGTGGCACAGTACCTCATGACAGCAGAAGCATGTAGCAGAGAAAAGAAGAAGACCATTTACCTCATGGTGGCCAGGGTGCAAAGAGAGAGGAGGGACTGGTGTCCCAATATCCTTTGAAGGACACAACCTGCAATGACTTAACATCCTTCCACTAGGACCCACCTTCCAGAAGTTCCACCACTCCTCCAGAGCTCCACAGGCTGGTGACCAAGCCTTAAACATGGGCCTTTGGTAGACACTTCAGATCCAAATTATAGAACCCAACAAACCCTTGCTAAAGCCCATGCCTTCTCCCCAGTAGATCTTAGTCACTCCTCCTCTGTGTTCTCATAGGATTTATTCTAGAAAATGACTAACACCTTCCATGTATTTTAATTATATATTTAAGTATTTGACTCTCCTCCAGACTGAGGGAGCTACTTCAAAGAATCTATAATTTCTGAATCACATCTCTAGCTTCTAATGGGTTTACAGTAAGTAGTAAATGATTGACTGAATTAACTATAGCAGTATTCGTTTCTTGAGCACTGTGTGCTGAAGTACCTACATGCATCATCTGTAACCCTAACAAGAATGCTATAAGGTGGACATCAATATTTTAATTTCAGAGATGATAAAACTGAGGCCTAAACGAAGCAAGTGAGCAATTAATATCAAGTTTTGAGCAACCGCCTATCTGCCCACAAAAGATCTAAGCCAACGCTCAGTACTTACTAGGTCCTCAAAAAATGCCATCTTCCTTCCTTTGCTCAAACAATAATGGAGCACAACTTCCAAAACAGACATCCCAGAAACTGTGCGCATTGGTATCTGTGAACCTCCTACCTAGACTCCATGTTTTGTGTGGTTTTTAGGGACTAAAGTCCAAGTACTGACCATCTGCAAGAATCCACGGGTGCTGGTTAACACTATAACTTGGGAATTTGCCACAACAACTGGTTTCATCAGATTCTGCATCAGCATTCGTGAGGAGGTTTTCCAGTCACTCTAATCATTACCAAAATATCTTCCAAGTGCCTGCTCTGTACCAGTTTCCCACTATGCACTGGGAATCCAAGGATGAAAAGTCACAATCTCAGTCCCAAGGAGCAGACACGGGGAGAAACCGGCATGTGTGGAAGGCCTGCTGCAGGAACTTCAGAGTGCCTTGGGTGTGTGTTCTTAACTGACAGATGTTCCATGCCATTAGCCTGCCATTAGGGGATCTATGAATCATTTAACAGAACACGCAGCAACTTGTTTGGGGCCATGTATGTGGTCACAGAATATTCTTTCAGGTAGATAATGTCCTCCATTTGCCAACATTCATGTGACAACAGAAGAGCAGCCCACAGATGGACTCCTACAGGGGAGTTCACAGGGAATGGATCAGGGTTTCCAATGAAATGGTAATGTGGCTGCCACCTAGAAAGGCAGTGAGCATCAAGACATAAAAGACACTCATTACTAAGACTTTAACCACAAACACCCCACCAACCAACCCCTGGAGAAGTCCCTTGTTTCCACCAACCCTTCGCATCCATTGAGGCTGGCAACCTGCTGTGCCTCTGCACACAACTCCAAAAGGCATCATTCACATACAGCGCAACATGACATAAATACACTGGGAACAGTCCCTGGAAGCTGTGCACCAGAGTGGTCCTGACTACCAGTAATTGAAGCTCCCAGGCACGGTCAGCTGCAAAACTTTACCAGCATGTCCAATTTTCAGGCAACATGTGAGAAGATCTCTGTGCCTTTCTGGCACAGAGCAACCCAAGGGAAGCAAAGCCCACCAAGAAGGTGCCTCTTCCTGCCCCTAAGCACAAGCGCACAATCAGCCACACAGACGAGATCCTGAGTAATTACTCCCCGAGCTTTAGTTGAGCTATTAAAATGCCACCTAACTGAATATGCTCTTGTCAGACCTCCACTCAGTGTTAATAACTGCCACACCATCTTTGAAAGCAGCACAAATAGGACCAAAAGAGGATAATAAATAACAGCGGTACAAGATTGCAGCCTCGTTTTATGCCTTTTGTCGCTCAACTACCCTTGGTCTCTTTTCTAGACCTTCTGTTCTCAACATCATTCCCTGGTGGACTGAGCAATTATTGTTTACAAACTCCTCTGGAGAGCCCCCTTTTCAGAGGGTCTCCCACATAGCCACTCGATTAATAGAACTAAATGCCCTGGTTAGATTCACAGAAGCTGCCAACGAACGGCTGTGCTGCACTTGGCATTCACTTCCAGAGGAAGAACATGGTGCCAGGGGGTGCAGGGGATGCACCTCTTGCCACATGAGCTTCCAGTTAAAATCCAAGACCACCAATCTGCTTCCCTGCCTGTCCAGGAGGACGCATGTGAACCTCACACCTATCCTTCATGAGATGAGTGTGCTGGCCTGTCTTGCTGGGGGACTGTAGAGACGTTCTACCCAGTAGTTCTGAACCTCTGGGCCCACTGGTATCTGTGA
Organism: Sciurus carolinensis; assembly: GCF_902686445.1. NCBI lineage: Eukaryota > Metazoa > Chordata > Mammalia > Rodentia > Sciuridae > Sciurus > Sciurus carolinensis. Next base: position 42,132,128 of record NC_062221.1, read on the forward strand.
CCCTCCTACAAGTAGATCCCATGTTTCATGTGGTTTTTAGGAAATAAACTCCAGCATTGCGTTGACCATCTGAAATAACTCTATTACCTAGAATCTTAGCTGAACTTTCAAGAGTCCTCAATACAAGCTGGGTAGGTGGTAGACTCATCACCTCCATTTCATTTGGGAAGAAAAAAAAATTTTGAGGGGTACCTGCCTGAGAATAAGTTTAGGAGCCTTCCTGCTCCTGATCAACATCTTCCCAGAGGATGTATCCACCATGTGGAAGACTAACCTACAGAAAGCCTTGGCTGGGATGACTTGTCTTTTATCTAGACTGTCAGGTCTAAGGACAGAAAGTTTTTTTATCTGTTGTGTGTGTTCGTGTGTGTGTGTGTGTGTGTGTGTGTATGTGTGTGTTAAGGGAAGGGTGTTTGCATGGAAGGGGATCAGAATCTGCCACTCCAAAATATGCCACTTTGGCATGAAGATTATTTTGAGCAGAAGGCAACAGAGAAACAACAGATGTAGAACAAAACTTTCTACCCTTCCCTATCTACCCAAAGGCAGGGCATAAATTTCCCTTCATGGAGATGTCTCCTCCTCTCTCCTGTACCGAGAAGGGGGAGATAACTCTTTTCACTGGAGAAGGCAGTGACCTGGATCTGCATAAACAACCTTACTGAAATAACCTTTATCTCCCCTTAATTTCCCTCATATTTTTACCTTTCTCATAATTTATTGCCCCTAGAAGTCCCAAATCCTTATCCTTTTTCTTGTCAAAACTTTTTGCTAAGAAGGTGTAGATGCCCCAAATTCTCACCACTTCTTTGATCATATTTGAGAACTCCCATACATATGGATGTAATTAAATCTGTTCTTTTCTTTTAATAATCTGCCTTCTGTCAGTTTAATTTGACAAATCCAAGATGGTAGACCACAAAATTTTTTCCTCCCTCTTAATATATAAAATAACTGTGATGATACAAAGCAACCTTCAGTTTTCAGAAATACCTATTTCTGACCTCTGTCACAAGACGTTTGTGGAACAAATTTTTTTTTATAACTGTATGAAATTCCAGGGGATGTGGACAAGACTTTTAAAAAGTAGACACCACGGAGCGGGGACCTAATGAATGAGAGAAAAGAACATTATGATCCAGAAGTTTCCAATACTCTATAATTGCTGAAGAGTAACTAACTAGAATTTTAATGAACAGTTCAAAACCTCCTTTCAAGGTCTCATCTAATTTACAAAGAAAAAAAAAAAACTTTTTAAGCAACTATGAGGGATTGTGCTTGGTTTTAGAACACAAAGATGGGTGTGGATCCTACTTTTCTATGTTCCTTGGTCCTACAGAGGGAGATTAAACCCACAGGTGGGTGCAGGACACTGGTTCAGTGTCCCCACCTTATAGGTGTCACAGGAGAATGACTCTTGGTTTTCAATTCTAAAGATTCAGAGAAGGTACCCATCTCTCAATAAAACAAAATCTGGCCAAGTGTTCACAGGAAAAAAAAGTATTTATGATTTCAAATTTCAAATGATTTTAAGCAAAAAAATGGTGTGAGAGCAAAATTTCAGGTTATATTTCAAATGTAATTGGTGAAACATCATCAGAATGTCATCAAGATGATTTGAAAAGTGCAAGGGTGTGTAAACACAGCAGTGTGGTCCCGGATGCTGGCTGTGTTCGTGAGTGAGTTCAAAACAATCCTTGGAAATAAGAGGAAACTAGGATTTTCGCAATTTTTATCCTGGAAAATGAGCTTATTTATAGGTACATTTACTATGTTTTAGCTGCACTTTTGGGGAACTGGTGAGGGCTTTGAGAGCTTTGAAATGTAACACATTACCACTTTTCCTACTTAATAAAAAAAGGAAATCTGCCCCAGGTAGCTTTTCCAGCAGAATTTCTGGTTTTCAAAAATATATTAAAGACTGTGTCTGTGACATGAGGTGGAAAGTAGTCAAGTGGCACCCAAATCAGCTCAGAAAGGGGAGAGATTACCTCCAAAGTAGGGAAAGCTTTGTTGGGGCTTGACCTTGAGCCTAGATGCTAAAAGACAGACTCAGAACAGATGCAAATGTTGAGGGTCCCAGTACAGCAAAGGACTGACAGAGCACTGGGTGTTCCCAGCAAGTTCCTTTGGTTACAATGTAGAAACTGGTGGTGTGAGTCGGGAGGAGACGGCTGGAGTCAGCCAGACCAGGCAAAAGCTTATGGAAGAAATCCCCACACACCATGCCACCGGTCCCACCTAGGAGAAAGGTGGCTCTTCGTAATTAGCACGCAGCCTCTTTAGAAAACAAAAATAGCCCATCTTCAGTCTGCCCAGAGACCATCAGTGTTTATCCTAACTTCTTATTAGAAAATACAGATAGCATTCACAAGGATCTTTTCCACGCACACCTCTGTCTCCCAAGAGAGGAAATTTTCAACCATTTTACTGGGCTTTAGCATAATCATCCTAGTTAGTCCCAAAGAGAGAGGTTCCACAACCTTTTGGTCACACTGTCTCTTAGAAACATTGGGCCTTCTCCCTTCAAGGTGATGTGGCATGCTCATGTAAGTCACATTTCTAGGAACCACAGTAGAAGAGGCCACTTTATCAGTATATCTAAGGACAGACAGCACTTTCCACCACCTCCTTTGACCCTGCTCTCTTAGCTCAGCTCACTTTCTCCGATTGCACAAGCACAGACACATGGAGAATGTGAAGAATGTTCTAAGTTTGGCAGGCCTGCTGCATTCTGCCTGTGGAAGTGCCCCTGAAATGGTGCAAACTGAAGCAAAACAGCCACAGAAGCAAAATGCAATCCCAAGGTCAAGGCAGACCCAGCTGTCCTTGTCTCTTACACATTCCTGGCTGGAATCCCACTAAGCGAATAGTGGGAAGAAAAGACAAGACCCACTGAGGTTCAGGAAATACCCAGCTGCTGCAGGAGAGGGCAGTCATCAAAAACTTAAACTAAGCTTACAAACTGCAATTTCCCTCTAGGAGTGCCCACAAAGGCTGACCTCTAAATTATCCCCAGGTTTTCATTTCAGTCATGTGGTGACCTTTTCAGTTATTTTTAAGCCACGCCTCTGGAACCACACGAAGTGCCCACTGGCAGTCCAAGGGTTCCCAAACAAGCTTCTACTAGTTGACTTGAAAACTAAATGAACTAACATCATTCTCCCATAGAGCAACTTCCTGCTTCAGTCATTTCTCAAATCTATTTTTCCCCCAAATTCTATCAAGAGCTATGTAGAGGGGAGCAATAGTAGCCAAATTATATTGCTGTATTATATGCACAATACATAATATAATAAATACATAATGACAAATCCCATCATTACACACAACTCTAATGCACCAATAAGAAAATACAGAAGAAAAACAAAGAATGATGTTGAACCCACAAAAGGACAAGCGTTCGAGGAAAGCAATCAATGGTTTCTTTCAAAATGTGTCACACTAAGAAAAGTGCACAACTTAGAGATCAAATGTAATGCTCATTTCTCAGGCATTTATTCTACTCCACATCTACACAGGGCACTGCCAGAAAGATTGATTGATTCATTCTTCTAACAAATATTGATTAAGGACTTACATCGATCCTAAAATGCATATTTTTTCACATTTGAACATTTCTGGAATTGGAAGCCACCTGAAAATTAAGATACTAATTTCCATGTTTTAGTAAATAAAATAATGTAGCAAATAATCGGTTGTCCATGCCACAGAAACTGCTTAATGCTTTTCAATGGAGTAAAGTCATCTTTTCCTTGACTTGTCCTTCCCTCTCCACTCCAAGGCAACCTTGGATGCTGCTAACAGAGTAATGTCTCTACAGTAAATGTGGTCATGTTTAAACCAGTCAATAAGTCCCCTACCTGCAGGTAAGCACAGGTAAGTTCTTCGTGACATATACCAGTCCTACACCGCCAGCACCATCTCCCCTTCCTTGCCTCCTGTTAAATTATGGGTGTTTTCCTCAATATACCAAATGTCTGTCCACTCAGTACGACTTTCAGGATTCAGCTCAAGCAAGAACCAACTACCTCAAACCTCGTTCTCTCACATCTCCACACTCAAGGCTAAACCAAAGGTCCATTTTCTGTGGTCTCCCAATCTTCTGTGCTTTATTCTAAAATTATTGCACTTTCACCTCCCCAACAGATCATGATCTCCACCAACAAAGGCTGCCCTTTGCACACTTCCGAAGCAAAGTGTGCAAAAAGTGTCTCAAAAGGGACACTGGCTGGTGTGGAGTTAGACAGAGACCAGAACGTAACTACTGAAAGCACAAAAAAAAACAGACCTGAGGACATTCTCCTCCCCAGCTCACACTTGACTTCCTGAGGACACCTGCAACCAGACCGTCTCACCTCTCCTTGTTTATTCTAGGTCTCAGGTCCCTCACGTGAAAAGTGAAAACTCTAAAAAAATTGGTGTCCAAGTTCCCTTTCATGCTACAATTCTGTTATTTATGCTCAATAAAAACAATCTGCTATTCTCCTCTTCAGGAATATATCCAGTACAGCCCTCCACTGCAAAGTATCTTTTTGAAAACGGATTTAAGCCTTTAAAATTCTCAAGGTACGTGTGTTGGGAGAAGAGGGAAGAGTGCGTATAAAACTACAGGGAAAGTACCTCATTTGAAACTGCATATTCAGCATAATTTTATACCTGGAAAACAAATAGTGTGTGCATTGCAAACAAAACAATATACGGCTTGACAAAGTGGTCTTGGCCCATGGAGAAAGGAAAAAGATTGTAATTCTCAACTGGAGAGAAGGCATGATATGTTCATGAAGTTTATCAAAGAGGGATGTGGATTTCAGAAGTTCATGAAGCACTAGGATAGTAAAAGCTGGTATGGTGCTGTTATTAAAAGCAGAATCTTGTGTTAAACAGGGGTTAAAATTCCAGATCTGGTTCTAAGTAGCTCCTTGATTCTCAGCACTTAATCTCATCAGGCCTGGTTGTATCTTCAGTAAAAGAGGGATAAGTGCACTTCACAGAAGATGTACAAGCAATCAACAGATATATGAAAAAATGTTCAATATCTCTAGTAATAAGAGAAATGCAAATCAAAACTACCCTAAGATTCCATCTCCAATCCCAATTAGAATGGCGATTATCAAGAACACAAGCAACAATAGGTGTTGGCGAGGATGTGGGGAAAAAGGTACACTCATACATTGCTGGTGGGGTTGCAAATTAGTGCAGCCACTCTGGAAAGCAGTGTGGAGATTCCTCAGAAAGCTTGGAATGGAACCACATTTGACCCAGCTATCCCACTCCTTGGCCTATACCCAAAGGACTTAAAATCAGCATACTACAGAGATACAGCCACATCAATGTTCATTGCTGCTCAATTCACCATAGCCAGATTGTGGAACCAACCTAGATGTCCTTCAATTGATGAATGGATAAAGAAACTGTGGCATATATATACAATGGAATATTACTCCGCAATGAAGAATGATAAAATTATGGCATTTCCAGGCAAATGGATGAAATTGGAGAATATCATGCTAAGTGAGATAAGCCAATCTCATAAAACCAAAGGACAAATGATCTCGCTGATAAGCAGATGAGGACATATAATGGGGGGTGGGAGGGGTTAGCGTTAGGGTTAGGGTTAGGTTTAGGGTTAGGGTTAAGGAAGGGGGCAAGAATGGAGGAAGGAAGAACTGTATACAGGGAAAAGAGGGGTGGCAGGGGTGGGGGGGAAGGAAAAAAAATAACAGAATGAATCAAACAACATTACCCTGTGTAAATCTGTGATTACACAAATGGTATGCCTTGGCTCCATGTACAAACAGAGAAACAACATGTATCCCATTTGTTTACAATTAAAAAAAAAAAGGTTAAAAAAAAAAGAGGGATAAGTGGACATATCTCATGATTAAACTGAAGATGGCATAGGAAAAGCTCCTCCAACAGAGCCTAGCATTTCACAGGTCCCCAGTAAATGGTCACAATTGAATCCCTTCTGCAGTCTAACACAGGGACCACATTTTTATAGCCAAATAATATTCCATTATTTGGAGACACCAAATTTTATTTATCTGTTTTTCCTGAAGGTTGAGGGCATTGATGTTGTTGACTGTTTTGAATGACGTTCAATGAATATTTGCATACAACTTTTTGTGTAAGCATATGTCTTCATTTCTGTGGAGTATATAATGCCTAAGGATAGCACTGCTCAGTTATGTGCTAACCCTGTCTGACATTTTGAGGAAATAGACTCACCAGTTTTTACACTAATCCCTAGGAGAAATAAAGACAAAAATATACAAGTAACTTAGGGTACAAAACCAACGTATTCAGCAAAGGGTACACCCTTGCTGCCAAAAGAAACTCTTCATTCACCTAATAATTATACATTGATTGTTCATATGTGTACAGGAACCATCTTGTTAGAACTGAAATTTTCTAGCTTTCAAAAAAAGCCAGTAAGGGCTGGGGTTGTAGCTCTGTGGTAGAGCACTTGCCTAGCACATGTGAGGCACTGGGTTTTCTCTTCAGCACCACATAAAAATAAATAAATTTTAAATGTTTAAAAAAAAAAAAAAAAGCCAGTAACAAGACAAGAAAGCAGCGGATTCAGTAAAGTCAAGGCTTCCCCACTTTCTAGCCACTCTCAATTAACTCCTCCGACTCTCAGAATGCCACTTCTTGTAGACTCAGTTCACTATGTTTGTGGATGACTATTTTAATGATGAAACCACTGAAGTTGGAATATAATAATGAATGGTATTGAAGATTTACAAAAGTATCAATTTTTTAAACATGGTCTACTTTTTCGGACCAATTAATTCTAGCAAGTATATTTATGAATTTTAAAAGAAAGCTGTCGAGTGCAGAGGTGCACACTGTAATCCCAGGGACTCAGGAGGCTGAGGCAGGAGAACTGCAAGTTTGAGGCCAGCCTGGGAAAATTAGCAAGACTCTGTCATCTGCGGATGTAGTTCAGTGGTAGAGCACTCTCGGTTCAATGCCCACTACCAAATAAATAAATAAGAAATCTACTTCCCACCAGCCATCAGAATTGCAGGAATATGCTGATGTCAAGAAAAAGTAGATGAGGAGTCGGCAGTGGGAAGTGGTAGGAGCAGGAACTTCAGTTGGAGCCCAAGAAATGCGGCATCTGGAAAATCTACTCACTCTCACAAATCATTGCAGGTGTGACATGCCAGCCGCTGTGGCCTTCGACACCAGAGTGCGAAGGGCATCTGTCTCTGATTTTTCCTTCTGAATACCTGCCTTGTTCTCCACGGTCTGCTGCGCTCCTCCTTTGTTAGTCATGTATAGATTGATGGACAGAACGAGGTGACCGACCAAGGAATACATCACTTACCTCTACGTGAGCTCTGTTGAGGGGGTTAAGAATTGGCCAACACAGAGATGTCTTTGAATTTTAATATGAAATTTCTGGTGTCTTTGATCATGTTGTGCCATTGCTGAGGGAGATGAGGGGTGGGCTCCAGGAAGTGTGAATTCTAAATCCCCTATAGTGATTGGCATGAAAACATGCTGATTGCTCAGTTACCCATGCAAACTACATGTTCTCCTAATCTTGAAGTGGAATTAGTTAAGAGAGGGGGGGAAAAAGAAAAGGAAATACCTCTTGTAGAATGGCAACTTACCAAAAAACTATATTTACATTTGAAACAAATATTATTGTAATATATTTGTATCTAGAAGAAAACAATGCATACTGACAAAAGCTTGTTTAATTTCCTAAAACCCAAATGCCTTTAGCTAATTCCCATATGCCAGGCATTAGCAACAAAAGTTTATCAATGAAACTATTTCTATAATACAACATAAACATTTTTTCTTTTCTATGATCTTGATTTACACCATTTACCAAAACAAAACAAAACGAATAAAAAGCAAAAAGTAAAGCAAATTGCTGTCTAATAGCCCTTCGAGAATTCCAACACTTTTATTTTTTTCTTAGCCACACAGCTGAAGAATTCTGACCTCAGATATGAAGTGATATGTAATGAATAAGAAATGCCAGAGGAAGAAAATACAACAGACTGGTGATATGTGGAGGTTTAATTTATGTTGGCCAAAACACAATTTTCCCATTTACTGATTTCTTTTCACACCAGTCACAGTAAATAGCACAGCATTTTCGGAGATACCAAAATAACTGATGTTTTACTATTAGCACTTTTCAAATCATCCCTCCTTAGACTGTCACCTTTTGCCAACCCAAAACAGACTTCACAACTGTGAGTTTCCACTGTGTAGTTCCAACCCTGCAATAGTCCCCCAAAGGAGTGTGAAGCAGGTCCATATGCAGAGTTAATAGCATCGAATTGTTGTGGGGGGATGTATGTCGTGGAATTGTTAGGAGGGCAGAGGAGGACACCAGCTTAGCCCATCTCCTGCCTCCACAGAGCAGAGGAGGACACCAGCTTAGCCCATCTCCTGCCTCCACAGTAGTCTGTAATGGAGGAATCTACAGTCCCTAAGTAGCTCACAAAGCAATCTAAACTCCTTTCTGCCTGGCCTACCCTGTCCTTCATGATTGGTACCCAGTCCGACTTTCCATCTCAGCTCCCATTATCCTTCTATAAATCAGTAACTGTGCAATTTGGCACATTGAGATAAAGGAACAAAACTGTCCAGGACCTGGGGGCTCAAGTCCTAGGACTAACAGGGTATTGTCTACACAGACCTATCACCTGGTATGGCACAGAGGTGGAAAATTCTGCCCAGATGCCATCTATGAGTATGTATACATGGCTCCCTTGACAAGTCACAAAATCATCACAATTCCATGGCCTACACATGCTGTTCCCTCTCTCAAGAACACTTTTCTCTCTCTTCAAAAGAAACATTTCTTCTTCTTCTAGATTCAGCTCATACACTAGCTCTGCAGCAGAGGTGACCCCCAAGTTCTCAAAATTGGAGACTCCTCTCTGCTCCCACAATGCTTCTCATCCACCATGACATGATGAGTCTTTTCCCCATCTGTCTGCTACATGGCAATTAGTCCCTTGAGGGCATTTACTTTTGTATATCCAAAGGTAGGTAAAATCCTGACAAATATTAGATTTCCCTTGCTGCTTTTTAAAATAATTCAGAACTTCTCCAAAACATGCAAAGAACGAAGAAAATTCAGAACCCAGCCTCTAGCAAATAGGGATTTATTTGGAAGGACATGTGCTTAATTTTACCTGGGGGGAGCTTCCAATTCAGGCATTCCTGAAGAAATGCTTTAAAGCCTTCTTCTGAAATCCAGCATGCAGCCTAGATCTCAAGAAGATGTGAACAGCAGCAAGCAGAATCCCTTGGCCTCTGAACCTCCCTCCCTCAAGGAGGATTGTCTAGCTGGAAGCCAATATATCACAAGAGAGCTGGTCTTACCCTGAAACCCAACAACATTCAGCATCTAAAAATACGTCCTAAAGAAATAATCAGCAATGCACAAGCAATTATGTTCAAGGTTATTAAATGTAGCATTATTTATTTATAAGAGCACAAATTGGAAACTGCCTAAATGTTCAACAACAGGGGATTAGTTAAATAAATTATGAATATCTCTGAGACAGAATACTAGGCAACCATAAAAAAAAATTCCTGATAAGAATTTTTCATGACATAGAGATCATTACCAAACAAAACCAAAAACAGAACAAACACTCTTACATGTAGTTTGATCCAAATTTTACTTACAAAAAACATGTATTTGAGGCCAAATGCAGTGGCACACACCTGCCTTCCCAGCAAGTTGGGGAGGCCGAGGCTGGAGAATGGCAAGTTCAAGGTGAGTTTGGGCAACTTAGCGACACCCTACTCAAAATAAAAACTAGAAAGGGCTAGGGCTGTGGCTCTGTGTTAGAGCACCCCTAAGTTCAATCTCAGTACTGCAAAAAAGGAGAAAAAAATGTATATGAGTGTTTGTACAAGTAAGAAGACAGAAAGGAAAGGGCCACCATGTTTCATGGTACCTGTATCTGAGTGACAGAATAATGGTTAAGAATTTTTTTTTCATTCTCCATTCTTTTTTCAGTATTTTCCAAACTTTCTATAGCATTTGTGCTTTACTTTAGTATGGGAGGAAGGAGAGAAGGAATGGGAAAAGAATGAAATCAAAAAACCAAAGCAGGAAAAGTAGATTTCAAACTGCTGAGCTGTGCTGCTCTGGGCTCAACCCAGAAGTCCCTTGGTTCTGGGAAGCAGGTGCACTGTCACAGTCACAGGACACATGGGTAGCAAAGCTCTCCCAGGAACATACACACACAAGGGCCCTCCATCTGACTGCTCCCAAGAGGTTTATCAGTCTCAGAGGACCTGGGGACTGACGGGTTTTCCTAAGTTGGTGGAAACCACTCTCTACACGCACAATTGCCTCCCCGTTCCAGGAGAAAAACTCTTTTTGTCAGTTTTTTTGCTGCTGTGACCAGAACAATCGTAGAGGAGGAAAAGTTTATTTGGGGACTCACGGTTTCAGAGGTCTCAATCAGACAGCAGGCTCCATTTCATGGGGCTTGAGGCAAAGCATCATGGTGGAAAAGTGTGGCAAAGGGAAGCAGCTCACAGGAAGATCAGGAAGCAGAGAGAAAAAAAGACTCCGCTCTCCAGGTACAATATATACTCCACAGCCTCGCCCCAATGAACCACTTCCTCCAGCCAAATCAGGGAGGATTTCACTGACTAGGTTAAGGCTATAGTCCGATCATTTCTCCTCCAAACCTTATTGCATTGTCTCACACGTGAGCTTCTGGGAGACACTTCAACTAAACCATAACAAAACCTAAGACCCAAAACTGGGGTTTTCTGAATTTGGTTTATAGGGGTCTTAAGAAATTATACCACATTCATTCCCTGATGTCCTCATTTTCCTCATAAAAAATGGGAGATCCAACCTTGCAAGCACAGGCCCTGGGTTCGATCCCCAGCACCGCAAAAAAAAAAAAATGCTAGATCCAGACCCCTGCCAGAAAGACATTTCTTCCCCAACCATATTATTCCACATCCTCTTTTTTGTAAATGAAGTAAAATTCTATTTTATTCTTAAAGTTGTTTGACAAAACATTTTTAGAAACACTGAAAACATGGAGGTGACTGAGCAGGATGACTAGGTAGAGGTGGTACCACAAAAAGCCAGGGAAAAGGCTCCCCAGCACCATGTGCCCCAGTGAAGCAGAGCACTCCCCAGAGGTGTCCTCTGGATTTGGGTAATGGTGACCTTTGTAAAAACAACTCGGAAAGGACCAAAGTCAGAAAAGTGAAGGACGTACATTATGTACTCTTCCTTACAAGTTCATCTAAGAATGGGAAGGGAATCAGACCAGTGCTTCCAAGGCCAAAGAGAACATTCGAATGTGTATTTGAAACCACAGTGAAGCACACAGCACGGGGCAGAGGGGGCTCGTGGAAATTCATAGAAAGCAGACCACGTCCTGGAGAAAAGAAAAAGGGGACGCTGGGAAACAAAGCCTGGGGGAGGGGTCACCCTTGAACAAAAATGGAACTCTGTCTTCTGGATCCCACCCATGGATCCTGAACCAGGAGGATCATCAGAATCTCCTGAGGCCATTCCACAATCACCACTGGGCTGGTCCCCTGTGACAGACATGCTGAACTGTCACCTTCAGGGACAGGGATGAGGCCCAGTAACTGCTAAAAGTTCCCAGGTGGTCCCGAGGGTCATCTTGAAGGAAGGACTAGGAAGTAAAGTTGGCAGAGGGAGAAGGCAGCAGTAGTGGGCACAGGGAGTGTGGTTTTAGAATAGTCTGGGTGCTGCTCAAATCGAGGAAGTGGGGTCACTCTGTATGTTGTCCAGGAGCACCAAGGAACACCATGGAGTGGTTCTATCCCAGTCGGGTTCAGCTATGCAGAGAGCAAGTGAGAAGCAGGTGATCTGATGAATCTGCATGTGGGAGTTTTCAGGGAGAAAAAGCAAGGAAGCAATTTAATATCAATCTCACAGGGCTGTTGGAAGAACTAAATAATGCATTTAAACATAGCCCAGTGTCTGATACAAAATGAGAGTTCGATAAATGTTAGCTGTTACTGTAATTGCTGCTACTGCTGTTGTTACTTATTTCTAGAACCCAGCAAAATGATCACATCTGTTTCTTAGGGACCTGTAAAATAGAAGTCAGCAGTTACTCCTCAATTAACAGAGAAAATTCACAAGCTATGTGGAGTGCTAAGCCCCTCAACAAGAGCTGCTAATGACCATACATTTCTATAAGTTCCCATTGACTGAATAGCTAGTGGTTGAGCATTCTTGTGATAATGACTGAAGATAGCTGGTACCATTTTTGCTATAAATATGGCAGTACAAAAGACTAAAAAAATTGAATGGAAAATTATGTTCTCATCAGAAAGCCCATGTGAGGTTGTTTTAGGGTGAGACACTGTGAGCCTGTATTCATTACTGCAGCCCTCGCCCCATTCAAAAAGGATTTGTGGAGGTTGGCAGTGACACACGCAGAACAAAATTAAGAAAAGAAAGTAGGACAGTCACTCTAAGAAAAAATGAGAGGTAGGGAAAAATATATCTGGTGACCAGTGGACATGAATGGTCATACAAATAGATCCCTTTCAGGGTGCTAGAAGTGGGTCTCAAATTTGGCTGTGAGCTACCTGGCAGCGAATGCAAAGAGAGAAACAGGATCTGTGCCATAATGCATGGCTTCTAAAACTCAGGGGAGACACTGGTATTGCTGTTATTGAGATTTTATGGAAAAAAAATTCCTCCATCAATGGAGTGATACAAAGAACAATGTCTACTCTACATCCTTTCAGTAAGGCTTAATCAACTGACTAAAACACATTCTCCTTCCATCTTCAAAAAACACCCTTTATTACTGGTAGAAGAGACAAGGTACCAGAATTAAAGAGTAGGCCTCCAAAATTCAGAATTTGTTTATATTGTTAATTAGTCCTTTTTATTCCACATTAGGCAGAATCATTTTGAAATATATCTAGTCTGAGTAAATTAATGTTCCCATTTATGGGTGGAAATAAACTCACATATTTACACATAACCTATATGATCACTATTCTACAAATAAAGTATGGTTTCCAACCTAGAATTAGCTACCCAAACTATCAAATACTCATGAGGACACAGTAAGGACATGTTCAAACATGCAACATCTAAACTTTTTCTATCCTTTTTTAGGAAAACTGCTAAAAGATGTGTTCTATGAAAATAAGGGAGTAAGCTAAGAAAGAGGAAACGGATCTGGAAAGGGAAGTCAAGATAAAGAACAAAGGATGGTGATAGGGGATCTTATCCTATCCTATCCTATCCTATCCAACCCCCAGGAGTGGGTGGCCTAGGACTAGGGTGGTCCAGACTGGAGAAAAGCAGAGACTCCAGAAGAGAGGACTCCAAGCCAATGAGGCAAACACCTGCTGCAGCTAAATACACTGTGAGAGGACAACCCAGACCCAGAAAGGAGTCAGGTACCTAGAGAAGAGTACAGAAGAGACTCAGAACAAACCAACGGACAAGAGCCTGTGTGTTAGAAAGAGGGGTAAATGGAATGCACCCATCTGCTTGCATAAGGAAACAAATGGAAGCATAAGAAATTAGCAAAAATGACTACTTAGAGGAAGGAGAGGAAGAGACTGGACAGATCAGAACAAGGAAGAAGGTTTTTTAAGTAGGGCACCTTTCAGGATGTTTTAATTTTTAAACCATGTAAATGGATTCCCTATTCAAAAGCAAATAACAAGGAAGCAACTTCTAAGAATAAGAAAAGGATTTTGTTTCCTATTAACAGGGATAGGCCAGCAGCTTTCCATGTTTTCTTCCCAGGAACAGCTGTTGACCTATACTTCATTTTCTGTGTTGTACATATCCACAGAATCAAAGGCAAAGAAGTCACAGGATATGGCCTCCCTAATAAGATGAGAGAAGTAGCAGGAGCATTTTCAATTTATCAAAATATAACGTACAACCACTGATTTTCCAGAAAGCAGTACTGGCTACGTCCCTGTGGTATGACCTGCAGAAGTGTCCAGACACGGGACAGGATAACAACTTCTTTTTAATAGGGGCTCTGTGAGACTTCTGAGCAGTGGAATTCTTCAAGTCAGACTGTCACGTGAATTTTGAAGAGTTTAGGATCCCTGGCCCCTGTCCATCAAATGCAAATATGACCTCTAGTCATTGGGGGAATCAAAAATATCCCTCTCCATGCATTTGCAAAAGCCTGACTGAGACCCACTGCAAAGAATAAATAAAAAGAATAAAAAATAACATCTGTCAACTCTCTTCCCTATCACTGCAACTAATTTTCATCAGTTCATTAATTTAATGAATCTTTATCACACGTTTGTTCAGAAATCATGAGCAATCTGATCTTACAAATGTTCGGCTATTACTAAAGATAGTTTGTGAGTTGAGTTTAAAAAAGAAAAAAACTGAGCTAAAGAAAATCTGAGGAATCTAGAATCCCTGCCAGCCTTCAGTCAAACCTCCTGCTTCACAACTGCAGAGTGTGCAGTTTATAATAAAAAAGAACATATACATATATATGTGTGTATATATATATATATACACATATATATTCTCTCATTGATTATGCTAATTAATTCTCTTAAGAGTTCTGTAAGCTTGGCAAGAAAAATATTATTTTCCCCATTTTCACAGACAGGGATTCTAAAGCTCAGAGCACTTAAGTGATTTTTCCAAGCTCATAATTGGCAGAACTTGGAGTAGAAATGAGAACTTTTGGTTTTGCCAGTCAGGCAGTTTCTCCACTCAGCTAAAATATTCACTCAAGATAGCATTTCCTCTATGCCAAGCCTACAATACATGAGCTCAATTCAAATCTGTAACACAATAATTATAAAATTTGAAACCCAGCCTCTTCCTTTTAAATCAGTGCATCAGATATAAAACAGTACAATTAGAAAATCAATGCAGCTGACAGAGTGCTTAGTACAAGCTGGCTTATTTGATCCCTCAATCACTCTTTGAGGTAGTTATTATCCCATTTTACAGATGAGCAAATGGAGGCAGAGAAAGGAGTAACATTGTATTACTCAAGGTCACACACCAGTAAGAGTGGGGATTTGAATGCAGGCCATGTAACTCAGTGGGACAACCTTACAAGATTAAATGGAAAGATGAATGATGAAAAAAAATTAGTAAGTGGAATGCCTTAGATAAACAATGAAATGTTCTCTTCAGTCCTATAATTAATGTTTAAGCCAAGATCCCTGATAACTGTTTTGCTGGTCTGTAAAAGTAACCTCACAATCTAAGAAAAAGTAAGTAACTGCCCTGTATAACCAGCATTTTAAATTACTGCTATACTTTAAAGCAATATTTCAGTGGAAACAAAGCAACCCTGATATAATCGAATAAGACTTTGGGGCATTTTATTTGGAAGACGTGAAGAATTAAAAATTTTTTGGGCTATCAGTTTACCAATTCATATCCTGGGGGAAAAAAAAACTATAAAAACAAATATACAAAGAACTCCCAAACATCAGTTTGGTAAAAAGATCACAACAGAAATAAAACAGAAGCAATACACTGAGTAAAACAATAATCTAAAGAAAAAGACCCATTTATTCAAACAACTTCAAAATAGTAATGGAAACATTGTCTTGAGTCTACTCCATGTAGTGGATTATGGTGCTTATGATCAATAACCAATGCAGAAGACTGATAGGCATTCTCCTCTAAAGTTTCCACAGATCATTCCAAAATTCTTTGCTTAACCAAATTTAATCTCTAGATATAAGAGTGTGATATCTTGCTAAGAAATACTGTTAAAGATAAAAAACTCATGCTGGGGCTGGGGAGATAGCTCAGTCGGTAGAGTGCTTGCCTTGTAAGCACAAGGCCCTGGGTTCGATCCCCAGCGCCCCAAAAAAAAAAAAAAAAAAAAAAAAACAACTCATGTCATCAGATGGGCTAGTGGTCATCAGATGAGTTTAGTAAAACAACCAAAGGGTTAACAGTCGTGCTTGAACAATGAGCCAGGTGCATGGTGAAAACAGCCAGGTAGAGGGCAAGTAAGAACCTAGGGAAAGCCTGAGCCATAGCTAAAAAAAGCATCTGTCTAACTCCTCAGAAGAACCACAGCTCCACAGAGGTAAGAATGAAACAGTCTGAAGAAGATGTAGCCATCAGTTAAAAGTCTGTGTGGCCTATACTCTGATAATTCATAATCGATCTAGAGTATAGGTTGGTAAGCATACCTGATTTTTAACATCAGAACCACAAACACACAATTGAGTGAAGAATTCAATATCTTTGATCGATGACCAAAGAAGAGCTAGAAGAAAAAAAACCACAGTTCCTATTTGCCTTTGAGCAAACATTCCTTCCTCACAGAATTCTCTGGCTACCTCAGTACCCTGCCGCCCCAGCTGATGGGAATCTGAGTCCATCCTATCGTACACTGCAGGAGCTGCCTGGCAGGGCCCTGGAGCCAGACCAGTCTAGAGTCAGGGAAGGGGAAGAACACTATGCTCTGGGGCCATGCAGAAGAGTACTCTACACACTGAGAACAAACAGGATTATGCAAGGTTCACTAGCAGAGATCCCACAAATGAACTGGCCAGAGTAAGAGGTCATGACCCACTTTACAGATGACAAATGGAGGCATCTAGAAGTGTTACTCCTCAAATCACTGAGCCAATACCCAGTACCCAAGATGACATAGCAAATTCCTGACACAGAGACTAACAGTTCATGAGACCCTACCTAGAGGACAATGGGGAAGATGGGAAGAACAGGAGTGGAGAGGCCCTGCCAGTCATGCTTAGTGGAGGAAATGGAAGCAGGGAGAAGCAGAGGAGAGCAAAAGAAGCCCCTCCAGTAGTATTCAGGGAGGAAAGATCAGAAGGAGCTTAAAGGGAACTCAGGCTGGGGACAGAGTATGGGGGTGGGGGGGTTCTACTGATGTTTAAGGGAAGAAATGAAAAGCTGAAGGAGCGGGCAAGCTAAAAAACATGATAGAAAGAAGTAGGAGAAAACTGTGGAAAGCTCTGAGAATGGTCAGAAAGCAGGAAAGGCAAGTATGGGGGATGACACCAGTCTTGGTGGGAATGTCACAGAACTTAAGCATCCACCTGGATGACCTTCAACCATGCTAAGATTGTATAGGCTTTCCAGTTATCTGCTCCAAGCTTAGAAACCCTTTATTTGTAAAATACAAGTACATGTCTTCTCATTTAAAGAGCAATGGAGTTAGAGGATCACTGGCCATCATTATTAAAACAGCATATTTTCACTGGGTTCAGGGAACTCAAAGTAGCCTGGGAGTTACTTTCCCTCTCTGCTTGCTCTATGTTGGCAAAGAGAGAGAAGGCATCACTGAAACTGTACCTATCCTCTGCAAATCAGCACTGAGCAAATGCCCTTTTGTAGGACAAAAGAACTTACATCTCCATTTCCCAGAAGCATCCAAAGGGTGAATGCTTTAAATTTAATGTAACAAGTATTCTGAGGTGGTACTACATGCTAGGCTTCCCTAAGTTTCGTCAGTGACACACCAGCATCTTCTTCTATGAAATGCACCAGAGAATCTGAGTTGGGAGCTGTGGCCATCAATCTCAGCAGGCTCATTAAAATAAGAAGGATCATTTAACAGACCAGAAAGGAAAGAGTTCAGGCACCTCACCATGGCTTCCCATCTCCAATCTCCTCCGTAATCACGATTCTGAGTCAGCTTTCATACCCCACAGCAAACGGCACATCAACTCTGAAGCACATATTCTGATATAATAATACCCATAAGATGGCTAAAGATAAAAGAAAAAATCATAACACAGTAAAATGGGAATCATAACAAGGTACAATTTCCATAAAAGTCATTTTGGTGGCAGCTTCATCTAAAAAAGATGACAAAGTAAACATAACATCTCTCACATTATGTTTATGGTCTGTACCTTGTAGAAATTCTGTGTCCTCATTAAATGGAAGGGGAAAAGTCTACATGGAGAACTAAAAAGCACATTAACACCTTTTTTTTCCCATTTAATTTGGCAATTTTTGGCAAAATAGGATCATTTATTTACGGAAGCCCTAACTTTACAAAGTGAAAAGGCCATGGTGATCCTCTAGCAAGGAAGGGAAGCCCTACCAAGGATGGAGACATCAAGGAAGGCTCCCGAGAGCAAGATGGCTTGGGAAAAGCCTATCAGAATCATTCTGCCACAAAGGACTCTTACATGGAGTCAGATGACCGAGATTCTCAAGACACATTAAAACAAGCAGATCTGAATCAAAGCTGAGCTCTCACACTCACCAACTGCCTCAGCCATGTCTCCTCATCTCCCTTAGCCACAGTTCCTCCCATGGTCAGATGAGGATGTGATAAGCACACCCACCTTAGTTGGTTAGGAAGTGATATTAAGGGAAGTGTCAAGTTAAAGAATCTGGTACACTCCAGACATACAAGATTTGGATAGGAGGTGTCCCCAAAAGTTCATGCACAAGGCAAAGCAAGAATTTTCAGAGGGGAAAAGATTAGTTTGTGAGAGCTATAACCCAATGGTGGATTAATCCACCGCTAAGTATATACTGGGTGGTAACCGTAGACAGGTAGGGTGTGGTTAGAGGAAGTAGGTCACTGGGAGTATGTCTTTGGGGGTTATATTTTGTCCTTGGTGAGGTTTATATTTTGTCCTGCTTCCTGGTTATGTATGCCATGAGCTGCTTTCCTCTGCCATGCCCTTCCACCATGATGTTCTACCTCACCTCGGGCCCAGAGCTGTGGAGTTGGCTGACCATGGACTGACCCTCTGCTGAAACCATGAGTCAAAATAAATCTTTCCACTTCTTGTTGTTCTTATCAGGTCTTTTAGTCACTGTGATGAGAAAAACTGACTAAAATACAAAATATGTCAAGGCCTCCTCCTTTTCCCCTTGCCTCCCCTCTGGCTGAACATCGGACCAGCAGTATGGGGAAGATGAGTATCTCCAAAAATCACTCTCCTCAACAGAAAACCATGGAAAGAAAAGGTATGTGAACACACGCATGTCAAGAAATACTGTTACTGGCTCCAATCAGTCAAGTGCACCTCATGGAACAAGAGCAAAGAGCATCTCTCGGGTGGTTTTTTTTCTACCCCCACCTGTTTACCACTATATGTTAATATACTTTTACATCAGGGTCCCCCTGAGAGGGACTCAACCGCGCTTTACAGTTATTTTCCTTTTCATTGTGCTCATTTAATTAATGCTTTTTTAAAAAGTGCTGTCCTCATACCCAGGGGTAAAGCCTGAGAAAACCAGAATTTGAAATGCTAATGACACATATTAGTAGCAAGCAACTTAATATTTGCTTATCCTTGGACCAAAGATCCAAAAGGAGTTGATTATTTGGAAAACAGGTAGTAAAGTAAAGAAAAGCAAGCGTCAAGAACAAAAGCTCTGTGAGTTCCTCTGGGACAAACCTTCTTTAGGATCCTCAACAGGAGTTCAGTACCTGGCACATGGAAGACACTCAATAGATGATATATGCCAACTGCAGAAACGTGACCTCAGTCTACCGCCCATGGTTAAAAAGAAAAGGCCCCAAACTGAACCTACTGGATTAACATCTTTTCACTGACTGCTTCCTAGAAGGGTCAAAGGTAGATTATAAGTCTCCCTATACAAGGTTTCTCCTTTGTTTTCAGTTCACTTTGGTCAACCACTGCCTAAAACTATTAAATTGAAAATTCCAGAAATAAACAATTCAGGAATTTTCATAACTTTTATTGTAGTAAATTGTCATAATTGCCTGATTTATCATTAGTTATTGCAGTTAATCTCTTACTGTGCCTAATTTATAAATTAAAACTTTATCATAGGCAGCTATGAGAAGAACATAGCATATATAGGGCTCAGTACTATCTAAGATTTCAGGGCACGCAATGCGGGTCTTGGAGGTAACACCTATGAGTGAGGGGGACTATTGCAAAGGTGTGTATGGTCTTCAACTCCAAACTACTTAAACTCCAACTCCAAACTCAAAAAGGCCCTCATTACCCATATGATTGAGGAGATAATAACCGTGATTGCATGATCATGCTGAGAGGCCTGGCATGGTCTCCATCACAGAGATAAAGCATAGTGAGCCTGGTGGATCAGATTTGTATACATGTAGATGGCTACTCTCCTAGGACATCAAGATCTTAATGCTGGGAAATACAGACACTGGACAACAGGGGCAGTTAGGGTATTTCCATTTCACTGACAACCTCCAAAGTTGGGGAAGCAATTAGAAAAACAATGAAATAAAAGTTAGCTTTGATCAGTGGTAATAATCAAGCTAATAAATTTATTTAGATATTTAATATATCTTCTGTGTAAAAAAAAAACAGTATTTTCATGGAGGTGCAATGGGTTTAATTTCAAATTCTGATCAATGAAAGAGCTCACAGCTCATCTTCTTTCACTGATCTTACAAGTGGAAACAAATGGATAATCTTGCAGTGCTGGGCATACAGATTTTCACAGCATTAGCAATGCAAACTTGCATTTAAATTCCTGTTGTGAATATTCATTTAGATGAGAAGGATAACTTCAGGTTATTTTAAATTAGAACCAGAAATCAATACAACTAGTACCAGAGACTATATCTGCATATAAAACTGCTCATTAAAGCCAGGGAAGGAGGAAGTCACTCCTAGAAAGGCCAACTTCACAATTATACTGAAGCTTATCCCACCAGTGACCTGTTAATGAATATTCTAGACCTTGGAAGAACACACAAAGGACAAGGCGGGCAGTTTTCAGTTTTAGATGACTATTAAACCTCACAGGAGTTGGTTCTCTCTGACTCTTTTCTCTTCTTGATAATTTCAACCCAGTACATTGCTTTTTTTTTTTTCTTCCTTTGTTTATCTGGGTTTTATAAAAGCCTTTTTTAGACCTGCTGAGGGACTTCTTCAGCAACCTCAACCCATCCTACTTGAACCTGTCCTTGCCCCACAAGGTCAAAATAAGGTATGTCAGGTCTAGTCACTTCTTCCACATTGGGAAGAAGTGGTTCCTCCCTGGTAAGGACAACAATGAGGCAGACTTCAGTTTTCTTCCTGCTGTCCATTATTAGGGGTACAAGTCCAGCCCAGAACAGCAGTGTAAGGTCACTGCTGATGGACAAAGACAGCAAAAAGGTAGGCAGCACCAGTGTGGAAACTGGGTTAAGAAAATCCCAGGGAAAACACAGAGAGCTAATTAGAGTTTCCAAATTAATATGCACAATCTAAAATGAATTTTCAAAGATGTTCCTCTTTTCTTTGCACCTGAATTTAAATGTTTTTCTGAGGACCAGCATGTTACAGTCAACAGAAGGACTTGGTAATAGATAATAATAAATAACCATAAAAGAGCTATTAATGGAACCCTTATGGTATGTCACCTGGATATCCCGACTTCCCCTATTTTATAGAAGAGAAAATGAAAAACAAAAATATTTAACAACCTTCCCAAGAGCACTTAAAATACAAGGTAGGGTTGGCCAACTATCATATTCACACGAAGTGACTTTTCTGACCAGAGAAGGCTAGTTTCTAATCCCAACTCCATCAATTACGGTGTAATTTATGTGACTTCAGATGTCAACATTTCTGGGTTTCAGTTCCAAATCAGCAAAACAGGGGTCATACCATCTAATTCATATAGTTGCCCCGAACTCTCAAAATACAGCAGGTTTTCAAAAATGGTAGCTATTTTTATTATGAAGACCAAAAGGAACACACTAAGCTTAAAAGAATAATGAACCATAAGAATCAGAAGGAAACCTGGAAGCATTAGGAACATCCACTCTCTATCCCCAACCCCACAGGAAAACTACCTTGGAGACCATTTTCCCTCCAGAACCAGACATCTCTCTGTAAACATCAACCGGGATAATTCTGGGAGAATTTGAACATTCGATGTTTGCAACTCAAACAACTAACGTACATTTTCCTTTTGCTTTTTACCTAGCCATACGTAAATATATGGCAATATTATAGAGATGTGTACATTTTTGCTTACATTCAATCTCTTCCAACTCCAGTAGGTCCTTAAATCTGATTCCAAATTGAGTTTTCTAAATCAGGGACAATACTCTGATTAAATCACTAGCTGGTTTCAGAGTCATCTAAGGATCTTTAATGGTGAGAGAATAAAATCCAGTCTCTTGGGTCTGCACTCCTCTACCTTTCAGACTTCCATTCTAATCCTATCACCCCTCCACTACCACCACCACCATGCCTCATCAGCAGCTTTCCTTGTACAAAGGACAGAGTCCCTCAGTCCACTGGTCCTTGAAAAAAATAAATAATAATAATACACACACACACACACACACACACACACACACCTTGTTCATTCCCACCTCTATCTCTGCACTGGCTGATTCCCTGGAGCACCAACCCCTCACACCCTGGCTCCTTTTTTCCAGTTCAAGTCCCCTGGATCCTGTTAAAAGGTCTCCTTTTCCAGCAAGTCTCATGACCAATGACCAATTCAGTCTCCCAGTAATCTGCTCTAGTCTTCCTCTAAATTCTTGCATCTATAGCTCTTTCCTTTCTATTGCATTTATGCTTGATTTAGTATTACTAAATAAGTTTCCTTAAAGAAAAATCTTCTCTCCTCAGTGATACCATATACAACGTGAGAAAGCTCACGGTTAAGGGTGCAGACTTACAGTCAAATCCCAGCTCTGCCATTTTCTAGCTATGTGACCTTGAGTAAGCTTAAATCTCTCCGAATAGAATATTCCTCCTCAATAAAATGGGATAATAACTATAGTTACCTCATATGGTTTAGGGTATGATTGGTGCCTGGAATATCTAAGTGCTAAATAACATCAGCTATGCTCAGGCTGATATCCATTTCTCACATACTTTTCTATCCCATAGCACCAATCATCTATTTACCTGTCCATCTACCCACCCACCTATCCATCCATCCATCCATGCATGTTAGAGACTCAATGTATCTTTGCCAATTGTCTAATTTAAATGTGCCAATTATTCTCCAATTTTCATTTCTTCCAGATGCACAAAGCTCTTCTAGTTTATTAATCCATCACTGAAACTCAAGAAGATTCCCCAGATATGGTCCACACAGAGCATGCTGATTTCTAGAAGCCTGAAATGGAAATAAAAAGTGATCATTTCCTTAGTTCCAATATGCTGGTTTGAAGAATAGCTGAATAATTCATCAGGTCCTTTAAGGTGCATTGATCAGATTCTGCTTTTTAAGAAGCATTTTTACCTTGAAGTAACTATTTGTCATTTGCTTTCAAATGAAAGGTAGATAATAGACTGCCTCTGTTTAGCAAAACTATAATAAAGGTCTAAATGATGATAATACCTTAGGTTCATGTAGTGCATCACAGTTTATAAAGCACATTCATATCCATCATGCCAGTATGTCCTTCCAGCAATCCCATCAGATACCCAGAGAGCTTTATCACAGTATGATAAATGGGAATGCTCAGACCCCAGGAGACTCAAGAGCTTTCCAGGCCAGTTCCTTGGTTTAGATCTTCCAACTCCTATTTCAATGTTTTTTTAAAGGCACCACGGGATTTAAAACTATTTGCACATCTTTACAAAAACTACCCAGCTGGAAAGTGTGGAACCCATGGCTAATTTGCATTTTGGCTAAAGTACTTGTATTGTCATCTTGGAGATACAATGTACAGCAAAACAGTCAAACGGTACTTAATGCAATTCTATGCCACAGGAGACTAAGTGGAAGACCTCAGTTGAACATCTATTTTTACACTAGCCATTTTCAGGGTCTTTAACACTTGCTTTCCTATAAGGAAAAGAGGAGTATACAGTTCCAGCCTCCTGGGATTCCCTTTCACTATACTCAGCACAAACCACATTTGAACGCTCTTCCTACATTCAGTTTTCCACCAGACTTCCCCTTCCTCGCTTCCCAACCAGCTGCCCAACCAGTTGCTTGGGTCTTTCTGAGACTCGCAGAGCATGTTCCTTCTCAATACCTGTTCATGGGGTCTTCCCATGCATGGCCTACTTCCCTTACCTCATTCACATTTCTGCGCAAACGTGGCCTCCTCAGAAAAGTGTCAACCCATCTTATCCCAGTCACACCCACACACGAATTCTCTAAACACTTTGCCCACTGTTTCATCAAAGCACTCATCACTACTTGACATGCCACCAATGTTTAATCTCTGTTTATAATCGGTCTCCCCACCAGTAGCACAACTAGGACAAATGCAAAGAAAATTTAGGTGGAATGATAAACAACGGCTAGAATCCCCGGAAACAGAACAACCACGATCCCAACTGCGATAGGTTACAAACATCACTGTGGCTAATGCCATCAGCTGGTAAGAAAAGTGAATGACCAACACTCCTTTTCCACTCCCACCCACCCCAAAGGCATCTCGCTACCTAGGGCAATGGCACTTCACCTTTCTGGGTAAGTGAAAAACCAAGAGGTAAACAATGTAGGCCATCCTTTTAGAAAGAAGACCCACGGTACTTCTTGGATTTTTACATTCATAACAGTAAACTGATAATCATCAAGAGGAAGAAGAAATTACCTGACATCATATGTCCCTAATCTGATCTAATAACTACTCAACATCAGCCATGAGGCATGCTTGTTAAAAATAGTTAACCTAAATGCAACTATGAGGCAAGCATCCACATGTCCACAATGTAGGCCTTTAGACAAGACAACCGATCAGGATTCTTCAGTGAAGTTAATGTCTGGAAGAATAAACTAGAGGACTTGCTTAGATTTAATTAAAAAAAAAAAAAACTGGATTAGATGGTGAATTGCAGGGGGAGGGGTAATAAAATCCAGAAACTGGGAAAGTTGACTGTAGTCTGTATAGTTCACAAAAGCTCCACGTGAGCTACACCCACTTGCACACAGTAGTTAAAACCTAGATCCAATTTATCATTAGTCACTCCTACATGTAATCATTATGCATTTTCTACATCTATCATGTCCTCCAGTTATATACATTTTGACACAGTAAGATCTATATCCTCAGTTCAACAGGGTCAGGCTGCCACAGGATGTTTTTAATACTAATTGGAGGAGACACAGTTTATAAATTTTTCTTTATGATTATGAAAACTATATTCCTTAAGCCTGCCTTTTTGTGTTTCTATTATATTCCCTCTCCCCCTCCCTCTGCCAATAAATTTAGTAAAGTTCTTTTTAAATACTACTTCAGTCATTAAATAATAAATTCCTTGACAGTAGAGATGATACCTAGCTAATCTTTGTATTCCCGCGAGGCTAACAATGGCTCATACAGAGTATGTAGCTCATAAATGTTTGTTGAATTTTTAAAATTACTATAATTTAGACCACATAATGACTGCTTATTTGCTTGAAGTTTTAAATGACCCTGAATATCTCTGTGCTACAAAATGTACTGAAAAACTAATACTTCTTTCAGATTTTGCAACTTTCATTCAATTGCCTCTTAAGTATATCATGAAATATTTAACAATAAAACCACTCTTCACGTCTCAAAAAAATGTATTTTTTAAGGAATTAGAAAATCAAGGCCTTCTTTTCACATATAAAAAAATTTAATAACTGATGCAATAAGTCAGAACCTCTGTACCTTATTTCAAATTGAGATGGCGGTAAAAGCTTTTAGTGAATTTTTGGATACTCTTTTCTATCTTGCTAAGATTTGCTTTGCCAAGTAACTTGGCAAATCTTCCCTGCCTCATGATTTATACACCTTTCCCTGTCCATACCACCTGAACCTTCACTTGACCCTCTTCAGTAAGAATTTTCACAGTTGCTTATTTCTTCAGTACTTACTAAATTGATCCCAGTGGTGTGAAAGGTATCATAACATTTAAGAAATCATGTAATTTTCCACTTTTCATCTCAAACCTTGCTCTTTTAATTTCCATTTCCATTTGCGAATCTTGACATTTGTAAATATCCTGGATCACCAGGCTCCAAGACATTGCCATTCTACTGAACTCAAATGAGACAGCTCACAGAACTTCAGTTATTAGTACCCATTCCTGACAATCCCCAAGAACCTCGCCTTGGTTGGAGACCACCCCACCACCTTCCTACCATCAAAGTGCTTGAATGGCAAGCTTTTTCTAAGGCACATCCCAAAATACCATGACCCAGTTCTACAATGTCACTCCAGATAGATTTCAGTCAGAGGCAAACAACACACAAAACATCTTGCCAGACACGGTGGCGCATCCCAATGGCTCAGGGGGCTGAGGCAGAAGGATGGAGAGTTCAAAGCCAGCCTCAGCAAAAGTGAGGTGCTAAGCAACTCAGTGAGACCCTGTCTCTAAATAAAATACAAAATAGGGCTGAAGATATGGCTCAATGGTCGAGTGCCCCTGAGTTCAATCCCTGGTACCCAACCCACCCCCAAAAAGAAAAACTTATAGATGGAGAGTTGGGGATGTAGCTCATGCATAGATCATGTATAGCATGTTCAAGGCCCTGGGTTCAAACCCTAGCACCACAGGGGTGGGAAAAGACGCTTAGACATTAATGTATGGCCCAAACTATAGGAGCCAGCAATTCTATTTCTAGGTATATAATCAAGAGAAGTAATGTCTGTACAAAATGTTGTGCACAGACTTCCATAGCATTATTCATAATAGCCAAATAATGAAAACAACCCAAATGACCATCAACTGACCAATGGATAAACAAATCTTACTATCACCATACAATAAAATATTATTCAGTCATAACAAAGAATGAAATACTAACATGGTACTACATGAATGAACCTTGAAAATATTGTACTAAATGAAAGGTGCCAGTCACCATATGTCACATATTATATGATTTCATTCATAGGAAATGTCCAGAACAGGAAACTCTATCGAGATAAAAATTAAATTAGTGGTTGCCAGTGGAGTGAATCTGACTTAACTTTCCTATGTACATATATGAATATGCCACAGTAAATCTCACCATTGTCTACGTCCAAAAGACACTGATTTTTTAAAAATTATGTAAATAGAAGAAAGATCAGTAGAGAGAAGGAAACAGAGAGAGGGAGGAAGAGAGGGAAAGGGGAAGTACTAAGGACTGAATTAGAACAAATTATATTCCAAGCTCTTATAATTATGCCAAAATGAATCCTAATGTTATTTATAAAAAAAAAAAAAGGAAGAAAATAAATTAGTGGCTGCCAGTGAGGTGCTAGCCAAATCAATTATTGAATAAATAAACAAAATGGACTCTATCTACACAATGGTATGTTATTCAGCCATAAAAAGTAATAAAATACTAACATATGGTATATATTGTCAGCTAGGATGACCATACCCAAATGTCATAGATTGGGTGGCTTAAACAACATAGGGTTATAGGTTTGCAGTTTGGAAGCCCAGATACCCAGGTCAAGGTCAGACAAGGTCAGTGTCTGGTGAGGGCTCTCTTCCTGGCTTTCGGTTGTACCTTCACAGCAAGCCCTCAGGGTCTCTTCCTATAAGGACAGTAATCATCCCACATTAGGGTCCACCCTTATCACCTCACTTACCTTTCTTGTCTCTTCCCTCACAGGCCCTGTCTTCCAAATACAGTCACAGGAAGGTTAGGGATCCAACATATGAGTGGAGGTGGGGATTCAGTAAATAGCATGTGGAATGAACCCTGAAAACACAAGGCTAACTGAGAGAACTTAATCACAAAACTCCACATATCGCATAATCTATTCAAGTGAAATGTCTAAAATGGGCAAATCTACAGAGACAGAGTAGATTAGTGATTTCCTAGGGCTGGAGTTGGGAGAGAGCTGGAGGAATATGGAGTAACTACGAATGGGTTATCAGGTTTCTTTGTGGGGTGATAAAAATGCGATAAAATTGTGATCATGGCTACACAACGGTGAATCTATTAAAATCCGCTGAACTTTACACTTCAAATGGGTGGATTATATGCTACATCTCAGAAAAACTATTTTAAAATAATAAACAAGAAGACCAGGCCCAAGATGACTGACTACCCAAGGATGAAAGAAAAAAGTCCTTTAGAGACAAGCCGTGGGCTCAAGTCCCCCACGCCCACTGTCTGTGTGAGCTGGCCAGTCTCCCTGACCCAAGAAGCAAGAAGCGCTCTGCTCTTGTTGGTTAAGGAAATGAGGTGACACAGAGTTCTGAGCACTTGGTAAGTGATGCTGTGGTTGACATTAATACATTTCCTGGGTAGAACAGGCTACTTTTTGAAATGGACAACTTCAAAGCTGAGGCTCTGAATTTGACCACAAGATCTTAGCAGCTAGTGCACACCTGGAAGTACTCATTCTTCATCTCTTGACAACACAGCGAGTGCCTGCTGTCCGATGAATGTGTTTGCGACTCCAGGCGAGGCATGTCAGTAAAACCAATAGGCTTTTAGCATGTCCAGTTCCAATGGAGAATTACAACAAATTTCCAAGTGGTCAAACAATTTCAAAGACAGGGCCAGAGCTAGCTGGTGATGCCCAGTCTCCATTCCTGGCTCATGAAGGCTTTTACCTCAGTCAGCATTTAATAAGTGTGGGTAAGACAGGTCCATCTCTCTGTGGCGCTCTGTGGCCTCTGGGGATACAGAGAGGAACAGAGCTGGTTCCTGCCTTCAGGATGAGCCTTGAGTCCTAAACTAATTTTAAGATTTATTTCCACCTTCATTTAGTCAGTGTCCTGCCTTCCACGTGAATAAACCATAAAACTGCTGAGTACACGAGGAGGCAATTAAAAGGAGCACCAACACTCAAGGTGGTACCCCCTCTCCCAGTTCTTCTGAGGCCAGGTCCACTCCAAAACCAGTGGAAAGAACTATGGGCTAGGGCTGAAAGGTCAACTCTATTCCTAGCTCTGCTACAGAACAACTACAAGTACCAACTTCACTCCTTCATGTCTGCTTCCATGACCATGATATGAAAGGCCTGGCTAGACAGTCAACCAAGGGTTTCCATCACTGAGAAGTGATACACCAATTTTAGTTGCACATAAACTGAGTGCCAGGAACAATTCTAGTCATCACTGTAAACTGACATATTGGCACAATGTTCCAAAGAAAATATAAAAACAAATATCCCAGAAAATAAAACTGAGGTCCCTGAGCCTGCATGGTAGAACTGACCCACCATGAGTAACTGATCCATGTGAGAGGAGCTCTCTTGGGAGACAGCCACCAGGCCATCATCTAGAAAAGACACACCTCTTTCTGTGGTCCTTTGTGGTACCCTGTGCAAGGAATGCTATGATTCAACTTTAATGCCTACTCTCCTTCTGAGGTCACAAGTACCTCAGCCCTCTTGAGTACCTGTAGTTGTACACTAGAGTTCTCAACAGTTAGAATATATGTTCCTAAAATTCATTCACTCTCATGTCCAGCTGTACCCCAGTCGCAGTTCACAGGGTAATGCATGAAGAAGCTAACCTCAGAGACAGGCTGTTCTGCTGAGGAAAAGGCAGAAACACTGAATTAAAAGACCCAGGTCCACTCCTGATTAGTGGTAGAGGTTTCTAAGAGAGACTTAACTTTTCTGTGCTATGTGCACTGTGCCAACAAAGTGATGATGACACCAAAGTAAATAAATGATTAATAGAGAAAGACCTAGCACAGTATCAACCAATTACAGAACATTCTGTAAAGTTAGTTTGACTGAACCACTAGATGAACCATTTCTATCAATCTTGGGAATGTACGTTTTAATGCATTCTCTGAAATTCTTAAATAACATGTAATATACATTGATAAGTAGCAAAATGCATGCATAAGTAAAATATCAAATTACTTATACACAAACAACTCACACATGTACACATTTATACACATGCATTCAAACACATACGCTATTTATAAATGGGCTGCCTTTCTGTGGGTTAGTAATTTAGATTGTAAACAATGATAATATTTAGTTTGAAAAATGAAGTAAAAGTTTTAACTCAATTTATTAAGACTTTTTTTTAATTTTTTTAGTTGTTGATGGATCTTTATTTTTGTTTATTTATATGCGGTGCTGAGAATCGAACCCAGTGTCTCACACATGCAAGGCAAGTGCTCTATCACTGAGCCACAACACCAACCCCCTTAAGCCTGTTTTTTAAACTGTACCTTCTCAAAATACCCTTTTGTTTTGTTTTGCTAATATTTTTTAAAAGAACTATTTTCAGAAAGGGGAAAATAACTTACTTTGGGAGATTATGCATTCATCAAATATCTAATACATACTGGAAGCCACTATACACTCAGATACAAAGAAGAATGGTTAGCCAGGACTCTTGAGGACATTACAGTCCAGTGAAACCACAATTAAAAAAAATTTTTTTTTTCAATCAAACCTTCTCTTCGTGGGTGTAAAGAAGCTCCTCAGTGCTCTAACACCTCCCAGCTCAATGACTTTGAGCAACTGAAACCTTCAGGACCTCATCTTCAGCTGCACAAATGAGAACACTGGACCCAAGCAGTCCATCACATCCCTCCTCCAAGGAAAACGTGATTCTCACTGCCCCGTAAGCCCCAGATGAACCTCCCCCCCATTTTTTCGGCTTCCATGGCTACCGCCAGTGTGCAAATGAGTTGATGCATGACCCTGTGTCAACCTGTGAATATATATTAATTGCGTAACAACAGAAGTCTGGGTACATGTTACTAAATGGAGGAAATGACTGCAATCACTCAAATCATTTAAAATTGGACTCTTTACATTTAAAAAAAAAAATTCAAGTTCACATAAACTGGCAGATTTCATTATGTGTACACCCATTTGACTTACATATGATTAATTCATGTGTTTGGAAGAAAGCGATGAAATTAATACTTGCTTTTTTAAAAAATATACATGTACCAATTTCAAAAACTACAATTTAAACAACCTGGCAAATACTGGGAAACTGATATACAAACTAACAATTTTCAACAAAATGTTAGTAGTGTTATAAATATTAACATTAGTTCACACCAATATAAATGCCAATTTTGTAACACCTCTCCGGCTAAATATAATGACAAGGATGCATAATTAGACTATCTACAAATTCTAATTTTAAGAAATTATATTTATTACCCATGCTATATTTATTACCCATACCTACACAGTATTTACCCTTAATTCTATGCATCAAACATCCCACTAGTTATTTTTTCCATGTTTAAAAGAAGTTTTACTGGGTTCTATTTAAATATAAAAATCAGACAATAACAAAAAGGAAGAAATGACAGCACTATGAATGTAAAAAGGCATTCTACTTGAACATCAAAATCATCTTCAGGTATTCATAAAACTATTTTAAGCAGGAATAAATTTTCTTCAGGTCCACCCTGGCTCTAAACCACTTTAAACTGGAGCTCCGTTTTCTCTAGACCCCCACCGAAAGCTCTCCTGTCATTGGCTCCCTGCCCAGCAACCTCTCTTACCCACCCCGCCACTGTCCACCCTCCACTGCTGTCCTGGTAAAGCTACAGACTCCTGAAGTCCAGCCACAGGTACAGGTGACTGAGGGGGTCACTGAAGAAGGGAAGGTCAATGAAGGAGGAGATACAGGCTTTGGTACAAATAATTCACTCAACAATGAAGAAGACAATAAGCAAACGAAAAACAAATGGAAAAGAGCTGTAAGATCCTCACAGACAAATGGAAGTGACCATGACCGTGGTAGATCACAGACAAAAGGGATATAGAGCAATAAAGTGAGGAGCTGGATTAAATGATCTCAAAGATGTGATTCATTGTTAACACCTTTGGTTGGTGGGCTCATTCTACACGGGGCCTAAACACATGAAGAAATCTGCTGTTGATCTCCTGAGTCTTCAGCAGAATGTTCTAGAAGGTCTACTTCATAAACTTTTCTGCCCTTCTAAACTCTCCGCTTACCTCCTCTCAATCTCAATGGATAAATTGGCCTCTTTCTTTAATAAATAAAATCAAGGTCATCCAAAAAAAAGATGTCTCAGACATTTTCCTTTCAGTCTCAGGTCTTATTTTTCTTCTCTTCTTATTTGAGAAAAATCCTTCCTGATATCTCAGATCAAATCCTCTGCCTTTGATTCCCTTTTCTTAGTCAGGTATATTAGACTATATCATCTAAACAGTTTACATAAGTTTATTAACTTTGTGAAAGATTATTAACCTACCCAACACTCAGTTTCCTTAGCTACACATGGAGCATAATACCCACCAGGCAAGGCAGCTGTCTGTGTTACATACAACCACATATCAAAGCACCTGGTAAATTGATTGATGGATGGGTACTGTGATAGTTGGGTAGAAACAAGAAGCTCTAGAGTATTACTGCACAGTAGGGTGACTAGAGACAATAATTACGTACTGCGTATTTCAAAAACTGGAAGAAATGATTTTAAAAGTTTTCACCACAAAGAAATGATGTTTGAGGAGATATGTTTAACCTGACTTAATTATTCAATATATTCATGTACTGGGTGGGCATTACATGGCAACCCACAAATATGTACAGCTTCTTTGTTTTTGTGTATCAGTTAAAAATTAAATAAAAATTTAAAAATTAAAATTAAATAAAAACAAAAAATAAAATTAAAATAAAACAACTGCCACAAAGTAAGGTGCTTCACAAATAATAGCTATTATTACCTTTTAAGGCCTGTCTCCCTCAACTATCATGCCCACTTCCACTCACATTAAGATTTCAGTTGGAGCCAACTTCCTAAGAAAGGTTCTAACCACTGAGCAAACAGTAATGAACAAAAATCAAGGGAAAAATCCTTACCCTCACAGAATGTACAACCTAATAGGCAGAGAGCCAGACAACAAAATACTTAGGCAAACAATATAGGATGAGAGGTGCTTAAGTCCTATGGAGCTCCAATTTACAAAGAGTGTCCTGGGAGGCCTCACTTTACAAAGGACATGTGAGCAAAGACCTGAAAGAGGTGAAAAGGCCTGGCAGATATCTGGAGAAGAGTATCCCTGGGAAGTCTGTGGCTGACCCACCCTGCAGTGTGTGAGGTCTGAGAAAAGTGTGTGTTTGGGGTTGACAGTGGGGGATCTGGCCAGACCACACAGGGCCTTTGGAAGCCACTGTAAGGAACTCAGCATTTACTCTGACTGAATAAAAGAGGAGTCCCAGGTGGACTTTGTACAGTGGCATGATCCAACGTTAGATACTGTGCTGAGAATAGATTCGGGGTCAAGGAAAGAAGGGGAGACTACCTGGTCTATTTCAACAGTTCAGGAGAAAGAGGACAGTAGCTAATTGATAGAAGTAGAGGTCAGAAGCAGTTAAACCCTGGACATATTTTTCAAGGGAGTATCATACCAAAAGGATTTGCTGATGTATCCAAAGAACAATGCAAGACAAAGAGAAGCCAAAGATGTCTCCCAGGGGTCTGCCCCTAGTACACAGGGAGGATGGAGTGGCTCCACACTGAGATGCACAAGACTGCGGTGTGATACCTTTATCTCTCCCCACCATTGCTTCCTGCCCCTGACAGTCAACCACCAAAGGTCTTGCTCACTTAGAAAAGAAAAGAAGGCACGTTAGCCTTCTACTATTCTAATCTCTCCTAAAGCTCAACACTAAGTTTCCTGAACAACTTCCTGTAGCCACTGCCGTTGCTTCCTTGAGGGCTCTGCCCACGCGGCCACAAGGGACATCTCCCTTCCAAAGGACATGTCTGCAGAACCACCAGGACCTCCCAGTTACCCTCTCCAGAGGTACTGCCCAACCTCCTCCATCTTCAAATTCTCTTCATGTTGGGGAGATCCAGTGCCCCAATTTGCTGAGGCAGCTGTAGGCAGTCCTTACACATTCTTCTCTTTCTTTTTTCTCATCTCCTTTTTCTCTACTCTCAAATACTACCTCCTTTGAACTCTCCTCTCCATTCCTCTGAGTGAAGCCATCAGAACCTGATACTCAGTCATTCTGGCTGTTTTCTAAAGAAGGCCCCTAGCACCCAGGTCAGGGTCTGGAACCTTGTTTATTGAACCAATGAATGAATCAACCACTCCATCAATCGCTGTGTTTCTATATTCACCTGCCTCCCAAGCTACTCTATATCCACTCCATGGGTCACATATCTTGTTACCAGTCATGCTGCCCCCTCAATTCACCAACCTAAACCAAAGCTCCATTGTCACTACCCCTCCCCAGAGCAAGCTGCTTAATCCCACTGACCCTAATGACGGTAAGGATGTAACAATCCCCATACAAAAACTTGCATCTGGGTTGGGGCTATAGCTCAGTAAAAGAGCACTTGTCTACCACGTGTGAGGCTCTAGGTTTGATCCTTAGCACCACATTAAAATAAACAAATTAAAAAAAAGGCATTCTATCCATCTACAACTACTATATATATATAAACCTATATTTTATACACACACACACACACACACACACACACACATATATATATTTAAAAAACTGCATCTCCTCAAGTCCAGGATTTCTAGAAGGGTCTCCCTTCCACCCTCTTCAACTTATCTTACAAAGTCACCTGCTTAATATTCTAAAACACTATTTGGTCCTTGTTGCTCATCTGATTCATAATGAGAGCTACATTGCCCTCAGAAGCTGAGAGAAAAAGAAGGAGAAAGGGAAGGAGAGAGAACAAGATAAGACTAATGAGGGCCTGCTTTGATATTTTGCTTTTCTTTCAAATAAACTTTCTAGTAGGTACGTTTTCCCAATTCAGTTGGTCTTTCCACCCCTCCAGCACGCCCTGCACACTCTCCCTCTATACCACTGCTGCCACAGTCCCCTCTCAGGTTGGGTTGCTCTGTCTTCCAGGTCCTCTTCTGTGTCCTATGCTACCTGCCCATCAGGGGGCTGCTCAAACCAACCTTGCCCCAGGAGCCACCTATGCGTATCCCCCCAAGTCTGGTCACAGCTTTCCTGCCCTGAACACCCCAGAACCTACTGTCCTTACAGCTCCTGTGTAACCTACAGCAGTGTTTCTCAAAGTGTGGTCCTAGCACTAGTAGCATCAGTATAACCTTGTTAAAAAGCAAATTACTGGGCTCTACCCCAGACCTACTGACTCAGAATCTCTAAAAGAGCTCAGCAATTTGTGATTTCACAAACTCTTCAGGTAAAGCTAATGTATGCTAAAGTTTGAGAACTGCTGATTTATAAAATACTGCCTTACATTGTTTGATCTTGCCAAATAAACAATATGCAAAATACCAACTGTGGTATCTATAGCTGTACTTCAAAAATAAGTTTTGCAATATCGTTTCCAGTAGTTTAACCACAGTAAATACACAGTGAATTTTGCCTCTAAGCACTAATTTTAAAAACAAAAGAGAAAACAAAAAACCATTATACTAAATAGCAAAAGTTCTCTGGCTTTAGGCATGAACCAAGATAATTAATTAAAACCATTTTTAGAAAAAACTCATTTTAATTATTGTAATATTAAATAAATAACAAAAAATAATCATTTTAGTTAATAATAAAAAATTAAATATTACTTAAGTTATCAGAGAATCTTTTGTATTTTCTTTATATTTCAACTTTAGAAACACAGCTGTGAAGTTTTCAGGTTGTACCTGAATGGCGAACACAGGAAAAGATGGCTAAATAAAAATGCTTACAAAGAGAACTTTAAGGCTTAATTTTAAACAATTTGCTTGTTGTAAAACATGAAAAGTAGAGCCAAGACAAGCTAGACCAGATTTAACATTTTGCTTTCAGGAAATTCAGTAATAATGAGCTACACACATACTTAATAGGTTTACTGCTAGAGCTGGAATTCTAAACTTCTTCCAAAAGCCTATATGTTAAAGGCTTGTTCCCAAAAATGGAGCTATTGGGAGATGGTGGAGTTTTTTGAGATGTGGCCCTAGTGGAAGGGCTTCAGGTCATTGGGGGCTGTAGTCAAAGAGGACAGTGAGATTTCAAACCCTTCCTCTTCCCTTTCCACTTCCCAGGTCATGTGCTACACCTCCTCACAGGCCTGAAGCACAAGCCAACATGAAGACTCCAAAACTGTGAGCCACAGTAAACTTTATCCCTATACTTTATCTCAGGTGTTTGTTACAGTAACAGGAAGTTGACTAACACGTCCATGTTTGTTTTAACAACAAACCATGTTTGTTTTAACTCTTTAGACAATTATTATTTAAGGAAAACTAAATCGAAAGGGCCTAAAATCAAAATGCCATCTCCTGGATAAAAAAGAAAATAATAATTAACACGAAAAATATCTTGAAATAGTATAACAAGCTCCATTTATTCCCTGTATCAACCAACTTTTTTCTCTTCATGTCTACTACAAATAGAATACAATGGTAGCTGCTATATACCAAGTCTGAATATATTTTTGTAAACCTAACTTCTTTTGGAGTTTTATTGACAAAATGTCTAGGGCTCCATACAAATACATTCTTTTTAATGCAATTTTTTTTAAAACTGAACAGGAAACAGATATGTCAAAATAGTAACAGGCACTCCACTGAATGGGGATTGCATATATTTTTGTACTATTTATTATTTTTATAATACTCAATTTTTTCAAATAACATATATTAACTTTGAAAATATAAAAATAATTTTAAAGACTTTTAAATTTTAGTATTTTTATATAAGAATGCATACCACTGCTGACCTCTACATTTATAGAATATTCTTTTGTCTTTTTTTCATTTCATTTAATCTCCACAACAACCCTACAAAAAGGGTGAAATCAATACTCTTAATTTCACAGACAAAGAAAATTAAGTCACAGAGAAATGGGATTCAAACACATGAGGATTGGCAACAATGGTCACCCATGGGAAGACTGTCAGCTTCCAACTTGCCTTCTGGAAAAATCCCAAGACTGGTTTATTACCTCTTTTTAAGAACACATAAGCAAAAACAACAGCAATAATAAACCTGTGGCACTGGGACATTATTCCACGTCTCTCAGTCTGCATTATCTCCTGATGACGCAGAAAAAAAATATTTCAAAACACATATAAAAATTTTAGAATGTGCTGTCATGATGTTCTCAAGAAGAAGAACAATAAGAGGGGATGTCCTCCTCAAGACTGGGACAAAGAGTCAAAAGGAAAGAAAAGATTGAGATGAGGATAGAAATTTTAAAAAAGAACACAAGGAAGTCTAAAATGCAATTGGAAAACTGAAGGCAGTAAAGTAAAGTAAAACTGCTACTGGAACACCATGGACAAAACATCCGTGCTGTGAAAGACAAATATGAAACCCTCTACCAGATGCAAACTTGGAGTCAGAAAGTGAAGACAAAACAGGTGATACACAGGGAACCCGGGCACAGAGACACAAACTGAGCAGATGGATATTCAACAGGAAGAAATTCAATAGTGAGGAACAGAACTAATAATAATAGCAAAGGTTAATATTCATACTCAGACAAAACCAACTCCCAGGGCAAAAATGCACCAATTTCTAAGTAAAATAAATGCAAACAAATTCTACCTGTGCCCCCAAGAAGGCAATTTTAAATATTTTTTAAACTCATACAACTAACTAGACAGAAAACCAGGTTAACTACAAAATGATTAATATCAAAAGAGCCTTAAGCCTCTTTTATAAGTGAACACCACACACCTATAAACCATTTACAAAGTCTGGTGGGGAAGAAGTAAGTGGTGATAAAATGATTATACTCTTAGACAGTTATTCATTGTTCATGAAAAAAGGTAAAAGCAAAATTTTGAGCTATGTGAGAATTCATAAAACATGACACATATATAACATTCCCACCAAACAAAATTATTCAAGATATACATTTCAGCTCATTGAAAGAAAAAGCAAAACAGCGAACTCAAATAACAGCAAGAAATGACTCATTTAGTATGATAACCAATTTAATGCAAAAGACAAAAAGCATCCTCAAAAAACAATATGTTTTATTTAATATCTTCTTCATTTTTCTTTGCATTGTTAGGGTCTCATACATGCTAGGCAAGAGCTCCACTGAACTATACCCCTAGCCCAGTATCTTCACATTTTAATTTAAAAAAATAATCTTTTTTTTAAAAGTAGTGTATAACACTACACTGATGTAATATAACATAAACAGGCATTGGAGCATTCAGGAGAAGATCAAGGTAGGGGAAATAAGGTTTCCCTCAATTCTATTATACAATGGGAACATTAAAGAATACCATTTTTATTAATTTGCATAATTAGAGAACTAGTTTAAGTATATATTCAGACTGGATTTTTAAAAACAAATTTATATAGAAAACCAAAGGACACACTAAAGAATGTGGAATAAATAAGAGACCAAACATATCATTTAGAGCAATAAAAAACAAATGGTTTAAACTCTCCCTTTAACAGAAACTTCTCAGATTAGTTTCAGCACCAAAATCTTACCATATACGCTGCTTTTAAGAGATATAGCAAAAACAAATCAAGACAAAGTTTAGAAATAAAAGATCAAATGTATTGAGCAAATACAAAGTAAAATAAGCATAACAATATTACAAAACTAAATATAATTCCTAGGGAAAACCATCACCTGAGACGGTGTTTATATCAGCAAAAATCATAATCCAAAATGAAATTATAACTGTTAAAGCTTTTATGCAGCAAGTACTGCAGTACAGACACATCATACATTCACATACACACACACACACACACACAAATGATAGGAACACAAATTCCAAGTTATTCTGATAATACTTCCAAATAAAATTTAGAATCATTTTGTCAGAAACTAAAAGGAATTCCTGCTTGATATTTTTATTGGAATCCCTTTTTAATATGGGAAGAATACAAAACTTTACTAAGTTTTCCTATTCAGGAACATAGGATATCTGGGTGTTCATTTAGGACTTTATTTTGTCTCTTGTCAAATTTTAAATTTTTCTTCATATAGGTCTTGCATCATTCTTGTTAAAATTTTTTCTAGCTATTTTACATTTTTGTTACTATTCCAAAAGGTATCTTTTTCAAATATATTTGCTAATTATTTATTTTAGCTGTCTAATAAGAATACTATTAATTTGGATATACTTATTTTGTATCAAGCCACATTACTGAATTATTGGTCTAATAATTTCCTTTCTTTGAATGTCTTGTATTTTCAAGGTATCGTCTATTAAAAAATGACAAAATTGTTCCTGTTATATAATACTTATAATTCTTGTTTCTTCTATGACTTGTCTTTTTTCAATGGCTAAGATTTCCAGAGAATTGTGTATTATTATTGGTTGTTTTCTTAACCCCTTCACCTTAAAAATGAATATATGTGTGTGTGTGTTTGCAACTGCAGGTAAAAGAATATACAACCAAGAGGGACTTCAACAGTGTGAACACTATATTATGCAATGTGATCTGAAGTTTGGAGTTAAGTCAGTTCCAGAGTAGATTAATTGTGTTGATCAACAAGGGAAAGACCTGCCATGATTTGGATGAGTGTCCTCCAAAGTTTAAAAGCTTGTTCCCCAGGATAGTGCTATTGGGAGGCAATGAAGCCTTTAAGAAGTTCAGTCTAGTGCAAGGTCCTTAGATAACTGGGGGAGTATTTTGAAGAGGACTGTGAGAGCCCAGACTCTCAGCTGCTCTCTGCTTCCTGATTCATGAGGTAAGCAGTTTGTTTTCCAAGCATTCTTACCATGATGTGCAGCGCTCACCAAAGTAATGGGGTCACTCAGTCTTGAACATGAACCCCCACAACTGTGAACCAAAATAACCCTTTCTAAGTTGAAAGATTCAAGTATTTTGTTACAGTAATGTGAAACTAACATAGGACCTGAGTCAATTTTTCCTTGATTTCTTCAGATCTGCCCCTCACAATTGCCAAACAGCTGCAATAAATCGATGTATCACAGTCTTATAGATAATATTCAAATCCAGGATAGGGAAAGGCTCATTTTAAAAATCCACATGTAAGAGTGAGGGAAACCACTCTCACTCTTTATCACCATTCTGACCAAAAGAACTGACAAGAAGAATTTTAGAAGAAAAGTTATTTGGGGGCTCATTTGGGGTTTCAGAGGTCTCAGTCCATAGACAGTCAGCTGCATTGTTTTGGGCCCAAGGTAAGGCAGAACATCATGGCAGAAGAGTATGGTGGAGGAAAGCAGCTCAGGACATAGCAATCAGAGAGCAGAGAGAGAGCTGCACTCACCAGGGACTAAATATAAACCCCAAAGGCAGCCTCTAGTGACCCACCTCCTCCAGTCACACCCTACCTGACTACAGCTACCACCCAGTTAATCCCTATCAGTGGACTAATCCAATGATTAGATCACAACTCTCATAATCTAATTATTTCATCTCAGAATGTTTCTGCATTGTCTCACACATAGAGCTTCTGGGGAATACCTCATCTCTAAACTGTAACACCCCTCAAGACCACTGGAAAGGATTCCTTTGGTTCCCTCATTGGACAGGTTGTATCACATGACTTGTGTAAGCCAATCATCAACAAGAGGAACAGAAGCCTAACAACTGACTCAATTCATTCCACCTCCTGCAGGATGGGGTTGAGGAAAGGGTCATTTTAACTGAGAATGTGGGGCAGTAAATACCAGAACTAATTCAGAGCTTCACCTGCAAGAAAGGGGATGGGGATGACTGCAGTAGGTGACCAACAAAGTCCACCACAGAGTCTCAGGTGTTTAAAGATTAGGTATGGGGTTGACTATTGGTTTTGGATACAGCCTCTATCAAGTTAAGAAAGAATGCCCTAATTCCTAGTCTATTAAGAGTAGCTTTTAAATCAAGAGTGACTGCTCCATTTTACCAATGCCTTTTTGACATCTGTTGAAATGATTTTAGAGCGACTATCCTTTGGCCCACTAACATGTTATAATAATAGATTGCCAAGAGAGAAAGAAGGGTACTTAAGTGGCATTTTCTGTGTTTTCAGTTCCATATTGTTGATGAGCAGCTTTTAGATTCTTTTCATTCCAAACAGGACACACACACTGCTGCTTATTACAAGTAACACTTCTATATGATTTTTCCAGACCCTATGCCAGAAAGAATGAAGAGGGAAAAACTGGTGTGAGAGAGTGGCAGGCAGGAAAGACAGATATGACAATGCAACCTGGGAGGATGTGGCTTGTTCTGGGGTGGAAACAACAGGGCAGGACAGCATGGGACCTTCAAAGGCCCCTCCTGAGGGAAAACTCATCCTTCGCCACATCAACACTTAAACCCCTGGTGCTCCCCCGACCTTGCTGAGAAACACCGAGAACTGCTTTAGGTCAGTCCAACTCCACCGCACTCGTCACTCTCCACCTTGGTCCCCCTCTCATTTCCCCCAGCCCTACACAGGTAGCCATCTACCCTGGCACTCTTACTGTACACATCTATTTTTATATCCCCTCTACCACTACACTGGAAGCTTCTTGAGGGCAAAACCTAATAGCTCATAAACCTAAATATACCCAGTCGCTTGCGCCATCCCAGACTCAGAATGGACACCCAAACTGAAGAAGCTATGCTGGTATTCAACGTGTTGAACATTGTCAGCACATTGGCCGTATGGCAAGCACTGTCCTAAGTACTTTAAACAAAGCATGTCTTTGCAATTACCATCTCTATTGCACAGATACAGGAAAGCCCAGAGATTTTACAAAACTTGTCCCAAGCTGAAAAGCTAGCAAGCAGTAGTGCCAGGACTTTAATCCAGAGTTTGATCCTGATGTAACCTCTAAGTCATTCTCTTCCTCTGACTCTGAAAACAAATGAGAAAAACCACAAGCTCACAAATGAGACCAAATTAGTTCACCGTGACCTCTCATACAGGTGAACCTCTGTGGAATTGCCAAAAATGCTCTGGCTGAATTCCCTGCAAGGCATCATCTGGAGAATCCTAACCAGAGGCCAGAGTCATTGTCATTCATTTATACGTATTGATTTTAAAAAGACTAGCAACAAGCTGAAGATTTGAACATCAACACAAATCTGCATTGGAATAGGCACTGTGTCCACCTCAACTGTCCTTTCCTGGTCCTCAGACAGAACTCATGTTGTATTTGGCCCTTTGGGATCACTTGGACAGCTTGTCTGGAATCTTAATACACCTCAAAAATAATAATAATAATTAAGTCAAGTGCAGCCACATCTGCACCAGCTCCCCTCTCCTTTCATTACTGCTCCAAAGCCTATAAAGGTTTGGAATCTATTAATTCTGTTGATAGCTGGAATTTCTACTCATTATTACCTGAGAAAGGAAGACTCAATTTAATACACTTAATTTCAAAGATGCCATCCAAGGAAGCCATAGTCCATTACAGTCAGAGCTAATTACTGGAAAGTACAACAGTCTACATTTGAAAAAGAAAAAAGTACCCAAGTTTAGCAGGAGTGACCTAGTAAAGAACATGGAGACATGATGGTAACCTTTGTTGCTGAACAGTATTTTGCAGACCTCATAAAATTAAAAAAGACCCCCTCCACCTTGCTCTAAAAATGCCATTTAACTGCCTCCTACAGTTCTGAGGGGGCCACAGAAGGGAGTGAGTATTCATTTAAGATCATCAATATTTAGAAGCTAAAAATTAAACAAAGAATGAAATGAGTGTCGGCACAGGTAGGTAGCACAGGTGCTCCCAAGGCCAAATTCTTACTAACATTTGCAACTGTTTCATAGATTTACAACTGTGTGATGGACTCAAACATGACAGTCAAGAAATAATAGCCTTGTCCTTCTCTTCTGTCCCTGACTCACCCAGTCAGTGCAGGCCTCACCCCAGCACTCAGGGAGGTGAGAGTGAGTCTGCTACCAGGTTGGCCCCAGCATTCCAATTCTTGTCATGCAACTGAAAGCCCTGAGTCATCTGCCTTCAATCCCAGGGCTCCTTCTTTCTCTTTCTTTCTTTCTTTTTCTTTTCTTTTCTGTTTTTTTTTTTTTTTTTGTTTGTTTGTTTGTTTGTTTTGTTTTTGTTTTTTTTTTTTGGCAGTGTAGAGGAAAGCCCAGGGCCTCATGCATGTTAGGCAAGTGCTCTACCACTGAGCTACATCATAAGCACAATGGGGCCATCTTTGAACTTCACCCAATGCCCTGTATTACAGAGAAGGGATGCCTCTCTTTC
Organism: Sciurus carolinensis; assembly: GCF_902686445.1. Taxonomy (NCBI): domain Eukaryota; kingdom Metazoa; phylum Chordata; class Mammalia; order Rodentia; family Sciuridae; genus Sciurus; species Sciurus carolinensis. The sequence goes on from NC_062221.1 coordinate 42,175,024, forward strand.
AGAAGCTTCTTACAAGCAAACTTAGAAGGTTCCGGATGACTTCTGTTATGGTTTGCGACTGGACTGTCCCCCAAAGGTACATGTATAGATAGATGGCTTGATGTCCAATGCAGTAGTATTCAGAGGAGGGACTCTTGGGGAGCGACTGGGTCATGAGGGGCCTGACCTCATCAGTGGATTAATCCACTGAGAGCTGGATGGACTACTGGGAAAAGGCAGAGACTGTGGGCAGTGGGACCTGGCTGAAGAGAAAGGGACCTGTGGGGCATGCCCTTAAGGACTGTATCTTGTCCCCAGTGCCCTCCTCTCTGACTCTGCCTCCTCCCTGCCATGAGGTGAACAGCCTTCCTCTGCCGCAAGCTTCCACCAAAGTTTCTAAAGCAAAAGAGCCAGCTGACCATGAAATGAAACCATAAACCAAAATAAACCTTTCCTCCTTTAAGTTGTTTATGTCAGGTATTTTGGTCACAATGACAAAAAGCACACGAACATGATACGTCATTCAACAGAGCTCCAAGTGCCTACCATGTGCTACCAATGATAGATGCTGAGGAAATTAGCGGTTGATGGCCAGCTAATCAGCTAGCTACTGTCCACAGCACCAGGCTGCAGAGTGTCCTTTCCCCTGCTTTCCTGCTGGTCCTGGGAAGCAGCCCACAAGCAGTGCCTTTGAAAATCCAATGAACAGAAGCAGGAACACAAAGGCTACCCCTTTACCACCACTTGTCACCAATCAAAATTCACCCCGTCTCATCTACTGAGCCTGCACTTATTAAGAGGTTTATAGTCTGCTGTGTTAATGAACCACTTTAAAGTGTGAAGTGGAGATAGAGAAGCAACAATGAAGGTCATTACACCACCCGGGGGCCCTATCTGCTTCTTCCCATTGACCTTGTGAGACTTAGGAGGTTTCTAACAATGCCAACATTAAACCCCACAGCTGGGACACAGGCCTTTTCATGTCTCAGGAGTTCCCGCACTTTGTAAAGGTTTGGTTTTCCAATATCACAATCCCTCCCTCTTAAAGGTTGAAAACTAAATACTCTAAATTTATGGCCAGGCCCCTCTCCACTCAGTACATAGTGGAAAGGCAGGATCCATACAGTATGATTCTAAAAAGGTACCTCAGGCTGAATTATGTATCAGGCATACTATGGGACACAAATGCAAAACAGAGGCTACTCCTGCCCTTACACCGTTTATAGTTTAAAGCCACCCATGCCTATATTAGGCAAATGGTTTTAAAATAAAACAGAAACACAGGTTATATGGAACATGAACAGAGCAAGACAAAGACAAGGCACAGGTTAATGTTAATCAGGAGATCCAGCTGCTGAACAAACTCTGGATGGTTACTAAGAAAGTGTCTTAGTAACAGGGGTTTTTATGAGTTGGTCAGGGTCTGAAACGGCAGAGTGTGGGTTTATCTAGATCAACAATCACTCCCATGGTGGACTGGTTTACTGACCTCATGTTCCAGGCTCAAGGCCAGCCTCACTCCAGTCCCAACAAGCACATCTCCATTAAAAATTTCAGAGCCCCAAATCCTTCCAAAATCAAGAATACACTTCCCTGGAGAGTAGACAATAGCTCCACTGCTAAAAAGGTGTTTCCTCTATATATTTAGAAAATGGGAAGAAGAAATAGCACAATGCTTACATTTAACAGGTATTTAAATCAGACCAACCCAGGTTCAAAAACAGGCTCTTTAACCAAGGCCTGAGATTTCACATCTGCAAAATTAGAAGAACAATACATATTCCAAAATGTGGTGGCACTAATAGGACTAGAGTTTTATTATTAAAATAATCAGCGTACAGCTTGACAAGTGGCGAGTAGCTGCAAAAATACCCAGTATTTTTATAATATTATTTTTAATATAAATTATGCATGATACTAGTAATATAGGCATTACTATTATTATTATCATTAAATTATGCTGCAGATCAGTTCCAAGTATATCTGTGTGTTGATATGACCTGAGATTTGCTGCCTGGTCACAGTGCAGTTCTAGGAAGCACAAAGTTGAGGACCAAATCCTGGATCACAAAATCTTCCAGGAAAGCCCTCCCTAGAAGAGTGAGCCACCAGCCTGATCCACCTGCTCCCAGCCCCTCACCCCGCACCTGATTCAGGCAGTCCTCAAAACCTAAGCATGCACTCAGTCTCCACAGGTTTCTTCACCAATGTCCCAACTGCTCTGAGGGAAAGGTCATACTCTCCCTGTCTCCCCAGCCTCGCCATGGCACATGGTAGAAGCCTACAGGTTGCTCCCTCTGGTTTTATGATCTCCACGGCCAGGCCAGCCTGGAAGAATGACTGCAATGATCACAGACGTGAAGTACCTTCCAGTTCCGCTGCCTGCTGTGGACCTCCCAGGTCTTCCCCTTTCCCTACATTTCCCAGAGGGAGCTCTGGGCCACAGTGGCTACTGAAGTTTCCACCAACTAGTTTCTCCTTGAATACCGCCTCTTCCTGTCTTCCACTATTACCCACAGGGCTCAGCTCTTCCGGTCCCACAAAGTTGAAAAATTCCTTTCCTTAAGTGAACAGAGCTCCTTTAAGTATCTTGTCTTCCTGGACTCTCTACCAAACATCATTGAACTTTGTGAAAAATATCAGAAGATGTGTCTAATTCTTCTGCGTTAAATAGTAAAAGATGAGAGCTGGGGAGATAGCTCAGTTGATAGAGTGCTTACCTCGCAAGTCCAAGGCCCTAGGTTCAATCCCCAGCACCGCAAAAAAAAAAAAAAGATGAATAGCTGCTCATGACAGAACTGGTGGACCAAAGGTGGGGAGTGAAAGGTTCCCAGCAGAAGGACCAATGGCATTCACCACTGGTCTTGACAGCTACTGTATCTCATGGGTTCACAGCTGCCTTTAGGATCCTAGATTGTGCCCAGCTTTTAGTAGATGCCTTATAAGTAAGGGAGAGGCCTTCAGCAGCTATGCAGATGTCAGAAACTGCAGTTCAACACGTGTGAAGGCTACAGGGGTGCGGATGTGTGAACACCAGGGCTGATTTACTGAAATAGTATATGTACATTAAAAACTCTCCAGTTGAGTCTCATGCCGTCTATGGCCTGAGCTAGAGCAGTGAACTTCAAACTCTCAGCCCTTATACCCAGCAAGAGATGCACTCCACAATATGACCGAATACATACACCTATACAATAGGTGTACAGTAACACTCTTCTTCCATATTCTACCTAATTTTTTCCCAAAACTGATTTATTATAACACGTTAAACTCACTCCACAACTCAAAACAATTTGAAAACACTGAATCAGTGTATAGAGGGAGAGTGGGGGAATGGTTGCTGATATTATAAAAAGTGGGGAACGGTTGGATCACAGAAGGCCTTGCTAAATTCAGGAGTTAAGTCTTGTGCTATACATCACCAGAAGTCATTCATTTCTTAAATAAATGGACACAGAGATTCGTGGAACATAGGTCTTGCCTTTGTGGAGCTGACAGTCTCCTCTGGGATGGGGTAGAGGTATAGACAGCAACAAACAAATAAATGATGTGTTCACCAATGGCATGCCATGACAGGTCTGGAGCAGAGTTCCAGGCAGCGGAAGAGCACAGAGGTGAGAGAAAACACAGTGAGCAAACAGAAAAGGCTCTCAAGGTCCGGTTTCAGGCAGGAACCGCTATGCTAACCCTGGCTCCGAAATCCTGCCTCTTGCAGAGGGCGGCTTCATTATCCAGGGCATCTTATCTCAGTGGAAGCTATTATGATTGTGTCTGTAAAATATGACAAGCCTTCCAGAATAAAGGATAAATGAAGCAAAGTAGAAAACAGAAGACACAATCCTCCAGGTAGTGAAGAGATGGGCTTTCTAGAAGTATGACTTTGTGGCCTCACTGGGGAACCTGCCCCCACGGTGTGTGGAGCTAGCCAACCATGAAGCAGTGTTTCAGGCCTATTATATTTTAAGACCTTTATTGAGGCATAATTTACATACCCTAAAATTCTTTCATGTTATCGCCATCCAACTTTAGAACATTTCTATCACCTCAAAAGATCTCCCATCTACAGTCATTCTTGTTTCACCTCCAGGCTTAGTCAACCATTAATCTACTGTTCCTATTAGATTTGCCTTTTTCGGAAATTTTATACAAATTGAACCATTTTTTAGGTTTATCCATGTTATGGCATGTGTCAATACTTCATTCCTTTTTATTGCTGAACGGTATTCCATGGTAGGGAAGCACATTTTGTTTACCTATTGATCAGTTGACAGACATTTGAGTTGTTTCCACTTTGGGGCTATTATAGATCATATTGCTATGAACATTCACATACGGGGTTTTGCGGTATGCTTTCATTTATCAGAAACGGAATTGCTAGCTCATATAGTAAATTTCTGTGTAACTTTTTCAGAAACAGCCAAATTGTTTTCCAAAGTGGCTGATCCAGAGTCCACTCCTGCCAGCCATGTGGGAGAGTGCCAGTTTATTCATATTCTCAGGTATAAAGTAGTGTTAAATTCCGATCGACATGTATTGTGACTGAAGCATAGACCAAATAAAATTTTGATGAGCAGGTCTGTGAATTGTGGAGTTCATGTGGCCTCATAAGTGATTTGCATTCCAAATTTCCCTAAAATTTTATTTTAAAAAATTACCGGAGATGTCCACTTGAAAACATGGACATCATTAAAGTCATTTGGTATCAACATGCAATACCAAACAACCAAGTAAACCTAATGGTTATAGGAAAATTGACCAAAATGTTTGTCAAAAGGAACTTATCAAGGAACTAATAAGCAAAACAAATGAGAATGGGCACTGCACATGAAACTGAGTCTTATAATTTTAATGCCACAAACCAGTGGCAAATTACAGAAAGAGAACTATTTCTTTAATTCTGATGCAACTTGCATTGTGTCTGGTCACAAGAAACAAAACAGAGACCCTGTCGCCAAAAAGAAAAGAAATAGACCTCTAGGGGACAGAGAGCTTAATAGTCACAAGAAACCCCTGTTGTTTTGAAACCCCCAGATACTTCTGGCAAATATGCACACAAATTAAAAGAGGGCTTGGGAAAACAGCAAGAGTTCTGGTTCAGAGATCCCGGAGGGACACCAGGCTTTCAAACCCCTTCCTTTCCAATGTGGAAAACAAACTCCCTGGGACCTGGATCTGTGGATCTCTAAGATTTTATTTCAAGCCTCATACCGATTGCATGGAATGTGGACAATTTCATCTCTTCACAAAGGGCTTCTTCCTGGGGAGGAACCCTTTTTGTACCTAAATGATGAGGACCTACAATCCGCTAGCACTTTTCCACTGCTATCAGTTCTAGGGAGGCTGAGGTACCCAGCTGGGCAGGTTCCAGGAGATTTCCCCTGCTGATTTTCAATCACTCAAGGAAAACAAAGGCATAACTAAGATTAGGTTACTGTGATTTAAAAAAACAAGGTTCCTCTTCCCCTTGCCCCTCCCCCCAAATGTGTAGACTTGTGTATCTCACACTCTTACATCTGTTCTCCCAAAATAAAAGATGCTCCCATCCAGGAAATAATGACTACAATACCAGCGCAAGTCAAATACTTACTGTTCAGACCAAAGAGTGTCTGCAACGTTCCTGCCCCCCAGCAGCATCCAGGTATGAAGCTCCAGTAGACACCACAGGGCTTTGTTTATTCAACTGCCCAGAAAGAAAACTAGTTCTCTCTGGTGCTGGAGCTACCAGTTTAAAGAAAGGAGAAGAGGATGGGCCTGCAGGAAGAGAGAGTGTTTGGCTTTGATCTTCCCAACCATTCAAGAGTAGGGCACCAAACCAATGGGCTCCCTGTCCCAGAGTCCCTGAGCTCTAAGGGAGCTTCCAAGTTCAACTGGAAAGCCCAGTGCACCCAAAGTCAAAGGCTCTTCAACCAAGTCAGTGGCAGTACTATCATCCTGGGAACTGGGTGGAAAGGCTGCAAAACCATTCAAATTCCGTTTTCTTAGAAAAAGCCTATGACATCACCACCTGGAGAGAAAATTGTCCAAATCTTTTAGGGGATGGAACACATTCCCTTTCACAGAATAATTTAACACTCCTCACTGAAATGCCTGAGCAACTTTTTGATGCTATAATGACAATAAAACCACTTTTGAGAAAGTTGGATCTGTCCCTCAAATTGCCAAAATTGGGAAAAACCTAATCACTGGCAACCAGATACTTTTCACTTCTAGCTTAATGATGATTATCAAATCATCTTTTCCTTTTAAAAGAAGTCTTCCAAGATGGCATCTTCGAATTCATTTTTTCCAAAGCATCTTCCCCAAATTTTATTCATGATATAAAATTTGGATACCTGCTCATTATCAAGTTGTATATACAGTTGCCTTGACAACCGTAATTGCCATCAACCTTCCCCCAAATAAATACACACACAACATAAGTAGTCTGCTTTTCTAATAAATGTGGATTAAATAACAACATGTAACATTTTTTGTGGCTAATTAAGAAAAGTTTATGGGTTGTTCCAAAGAAATTCTGGGGGATTTCTCAGTAAGGAAATCATTTACCTGGTGTCTAGATTCTAAACATCCATGCCATCTCCCAGGATTCACAACATAACCCAAAGATTTAAGCCTTCAAATAGAAGTTGGACTGAAAAAGTGTGTGAATATGGTTTCTTTTTTTCAGCTTCCAGGCAAAAGTCAGCATCTCCTGGCTTTAAATTAAAAATCCTTCTAGACTGATAAGGAAAAATGGGAAATTAACATCAGAAAGATGTACTTTTTTTTTCCCCAGTACTGGGAAAGGATACAACTTTTTGGTCATGGGGATGAGGCTTTTCTGCAACCTGAAAAAACTTGCTAATAAAAAAAATGGCAATACAAAGACCAATCCAGAATTGATTATCAATCGAAAATCATAGACTCCTCGATCTCAAGTATCCTCTTTTCTTACAAACAATCCAAATGCATATATAATTAGTGTTGGGTTTTAAATTCCATATTCCTAAAAATGTGTGCTTTCCACAATTTCCTTGAGGCCAAAACACCTTAAGTTGCAGTTATCTTATACAAATCACTAGCTCTTACTCTCCAACATTTTCAGAAACGCTCAAATTTCTGGAGATATATTCTATGTTTTTCCAAAAGCAATCTGTATTTAGTAAACCATTTTTATGACCATTTCTTTAACACATGCTTCTTCCATTCATTAGTATTATTTTATTACTATATCTTCAGCATCTAGCACAGTGCTGGTCACATAGCAGTTGCTCAATAAATATCTGCTAAATGAATAAGTAAACAGGCATGAAAGAAATAAGAGGAAAGAAAACTGTCTTTTAGGGTAGTGGTCTGAGATTCTAAAGTGCAACTGAATGGTTCAGTAGGAGAGCATGTGTGGCCCTGGGTTCAGTCCTCTGCACCAAAAACAAAACCTCACAACATCATGAAGTGCAACAAAATTACCAGGAGGACATCTTAATGCACAAGTTTCTGGACCCATCCCCAAAGTTTCTGATTCAGTAGGTCAGAGAAGCAGACCTAAGAGTTGATTAAGTTGCTGATCTAAGGATGTCACTTTGAGAACCACAACTTGGGGGGAAAACTGTCAATTCAGCTCCTAGAAAAATTTCAATGCATGGATTAATATTTACTGAGGATCTACAGGCGGCAGAGCCCTCTACTCCCTACTGGGTAAGCAGCATAGGTCCTTGCTGCAAACACTATCTAAATTGGCAATGCATGGATATACCTGTAAGGGGACAATACACACACACATGTCCAAAACAGCAAGACATAATTAGTATTGTCAAACTAAAGATGTTTCATTTCTCCAATGCACTTCTTGATAATGTATCCTACTGTGCAATTTAATATACTATTCTCAGACATTACTAAGCCACAATGCACAACATTTCTTCCTTGCACTACCTCACTTCATTTCACTTACTAATGGGAGCTTCATCAGAGGCCATTGCACAAAATGTAATAAGGGAGCCCATTTTAAAGCTTATTTATGTTGTTTATATCTTCACATAAGTAAGGAACAGAGTCATGGTCAACATTCAGTCCTTAGTGATCAAAAATCATGCTGAGGCATCAGTCAAGTACAGATATAATGTAATCCCACCATCGGGCTGAACCAAAATGCAAAACAATCCAACGGAACTCCCAACTCTAATTTTCCCATCACTGCATAGATTTCTAAGCATCACTAGCATTAACTTTCAAATGCATACTTTTCTCATGATCCTGTTCTGGATTTAAGTGCATTTATATCCAGATTGCAATCAGAGAAGGTATTTAATTGGATAATGACTGCAAGTACTTTGAAGATATAAAGTGCCCTATAAATGCTAAATATTATTATTATTATTTAAATACAGTTTGCAATTACTGCTTACAACCTATTCCACCCACCACCCTGCTATAATTTGATTACGGGCAGTTAAAAAAATACCTAGAGGTAGAAATGATGAAACCACATCCATGTGAAGTTCTAGATTTTCACCCTAGACATAAATAATTTATAGGCATTTGAAATGGAGGGTTTGGTCATAAAATCCAGTAAATCAAGGCAACTGGCCTCCCAAAGACTGACAACAATAAAGTTGTGTCAGTTTTAATAGTTTCTTACTTATAAACTTGGAAGAAAGTAGTTTGTACTCTAAAATGCAGAGTTCTTTACTCTCTTGGCTCCTGAATCTATCTTCTATTTTCTCCATCCCAAGCTTAAAATACCTATACACATATGAAAAACTTAAATTATAACTCAAGAGTTTGATATTAACAAGCATCTGGCAAATAGAGGGTTGAGTAAGGCCCCTGCTGGACAGTGGCCTCTGGAATCATTCGGTTACCTTCTAGAATGATCACAAATTCAGTGGTCTCCCAATTTTTAAAAAATAGAGACCTCTAAGCCTGATTCCACACATTTTCCAAACATACTTGCTGAATGTCTACCCAAAAAAAATGACAGATTAACTGTAAACATCTCTATACCTTGTATAAGGAAAACAATGCTAATCCTAAACTGATTCATAAATTACGTTTCACACATTCTAAGCAAACTCTGGTTACTTAAAAAGCAGTATCTCAAGGAAGAAATGGCTTTGGAATAACACTAGAAACAGTACTAGGCTAATCAGAGAGAACTTGTCCCCAACACCAAGATGACACCCAGAGAGATAATGCCTTAGATAATTATAATATTATGACAAGGCCCATAAGTCAAACTGGGGTCATGTAAGTCCCTATGGGCAGTGGCTTTGGAACCAGTCAGTCATAAGCTGGGCCATTTAGTAGCTCTATGACCTTCCTTTGCTAAATTAATTGATTTCCCTAAGCTTTGTGTGTTCATCTATAATGATACACATCAACTGCACAAGATATTGGAGAATAATTTGACAATGTCAAGAGTCAGAATCAGTCACATACTTTCATTCTAAATTTCACTTCTAATAAATTATCCTAAGGAAAATTACACACACAAAGACTTATGTTCAAGGATGTTTACTGCAATGCTCTAAGAGTTCAAAAGCTAGAAGTAACCTTGAGAGTCACCAATTCCAGTTATGAAATAATGGAATATATTATGATACACCTTGGTGATAAAATGCTAAACAATATAAAAACATATTAGAAATTTCAAAATTGGATCTTTTACCACATATTAAATGTTTTAGGCATGATGACGGTTTTGTGGACCTATATTTTTTAAGATGCATACTGAGATATTCATAAAAACTGATGTGATGCCTCAAAATAATATGGTGGATGAGGTGTATAGGAATATACCAGAAATAAAATGGTCACAGAGGTAATCATTAAGATGGGGAACATTATATTATTCAATTTTTTATAATAGTTTCATTGAAATTTCATTCATATTTTGTAAAATTCATTCTTTTGGAGTGTACAGGTGACTTCGGGTAGGTCTGTTGACAGAGTCGTATGACAATCCAGACTACCACTCCTCCTCTCCATCAGTCCCAGCAATCAGCACCACTTTAAGTCTCTATAGAGTTGCCTATTCTAGACATTTCTTGCAAATGGGATCATACGACATGGTGTGGTTTGTGTTTGGCTTCTTTCATGAGTATAATGTTCACCCAAGTTGTAGGACATGTCAACACTGATTTTATTGCTGAACAATAAAATCAGTATGAATAAACAATATATATATATATATATTTTTATTAATTAGTTGACAGGATGTTTGAGAAGTTTCTCTTTTGGGACTACTATAAACATTTTTGTACAAATTTTTGTTTTCACTTTTCTTACATATATACCTAGAAGTAGATTTGCTGGGTCACATCGTAACTCTATCTGTATTTAACGAATTGAGAAAATGATAAACCATTTTCCAAAATTGCTGTACATTTTACACATTCCCACCTGTAATGTATATACACTTCCAATATTCTGTCTACTTTAACATATATTTAAAAGTCTCATATATGAAAAAATGTTCAACATCTTTAGTAATAAGAGAAATGCAAATCAAAACTACCTTAAGATTCCATCTCACCCCAATTAGAATGGCGATTATCAAGAAGACAAGCAACAATAGGTGTTGGCAAGGATGTGGGGAAAAAGGTACACTCATACATTGCTGGTGAGGATGCACATTAGTGCAGACACTCTGGAAAGCAGTGTGGAGATTCCTTAGAAAACTTGGAATGGACCCACCATTTGACCCAGCTATCCCACTCCTTGGCCTATACCCAAAGGACTTAAAATCAGCATACTACAGTGATGCAGCCACATCAATGTTCATAGCTGCTCAATTCACAATAGCTAGATTGTGGAACCAAACTAGATGCCCTTCAATTGATGAATGGATAAAGAAACTGTGGTATATATACACAATGGAATATTACTCAGCCATAAAGAATAAAATTATGGCATTTTCAGGCAAATGGATGAATTGGAGAATATCATGCTAAGTGAGAAAAGCCAATCCCAAAAAACCAAACTCCAAATGATCTCTCTGATAAGCAGATGATGATATATAATGGGGGATGAGAGGGAGGCAAGAATGGAGAAAGGATGGATTGTATAGAGGGAAGAGAGGTGGAAGAGAGGGGGAAAGGGAAAAATAACAGATTGAGACAAACATCATTACCCTATGTACATGTACAATGACACAAATGGTATGATTCTACTTCATGTACAACCAGAGAAGTAAGTTTTACCCCATTTGTTTACAATGAATCAAAATAAACTATAAAAAATAAAAATAAATAAATAAATAAGTAAATAAAATTCACCAGGATAAAGAGATTTTAAAATTATCTCAGAAAAAAACAATAATAATATGAGGAAAGACTGTTGAGTTGCAAATATAGGTTGCAGATAATATATACAATATGATAATATATACAATATGATAATATATACAATATAATATATACAATATGATATATAATATATAATATATACAATATGAAGTTAATTTTTTAAAGCTATCTATTTAGTTTTGCATAGGAAAAAACTACTAATCCATATACCAAAGTACATGAATTATGATATCATGGTTATGCTAAGAATCATGAATTTGGATGATATGGAAACTCTTTCTGCATTTTCTCCATTTTCCAAATTTTCTTCAATGACCATACTTTTATTATGAGAAGAAAAAGCTTTTTTTTTTTTTAATTAAACAATTTTTTTAACAATTCAGTAGTCTTTGCTTTCATTCACTTTGGTTTCCCAGGCTCTGGCGACCCAGAGGTCACCCTGGTCACTCACTCGGGTTAGGATCCTGCATGTATTTCAATCTTCTACAGCTGGGTTCTCCAGCACCCAGAATCTTACTTTTTAATTTCTACATCACAGACTTTGCCCCTCACCTATCCTGACTGAGCTGTACTCTCCGTTACTACCTACTTCCTACCAGATCTGGCTTCTTGTCTTAAGAGTGTTTTGTACATTCAAGCAACTTGACCATCTTCGTAGCCATCGTTTCTCAGGCTTGTTTTTGTGTAGTAGGAAAAACTGCTTCACTAAAATGGCCAGGATGTTCACAGCCCCACTGAGTGGCATAGCACAATGGGACCTAGCTTGGCCTTTGGGATTTCATTCTTCCACGAGACAAGGAACTTCTTGGAGCCCCAGTTTCTACCTACGAAAAGGATAAGTTAGAGCACTAAACCCTGGAAGAGACAGACAAACAGATAATATACAGACAGCTATATACACAAACATGATCCCCTTTTTTTTATATCTTTATCTAATTTATTTATTTTTATATAGTACTGAGGATCAAACCCAGTGCCTCACACATGCCAGGCAAGGGCTCTACAACTGAGCCCAACCTCAGCCCCACCGGTCCCTTTTGGTTCTCATTTTATCCCTCCTTAGCTCAATGATCTAATAACTTAATCCCGTTTACAGCTTTTATCAGAAGCTGCTGGAACTAATTTTCTGCAGGTATGAGGTATAATAAATAAATAAGATCCCTTCTAAATTAATTTCATTCATTCAACTGATATTTACTTAATCAATATTTATCATAAGCCATGCACAGTTCTAAACACCAGAAACAATGTAGACATGCAAGCAAGATACAGTAGAAGGGAGACAAAATTTTATCTTAAATTTCAGATAGTCATAACTGTTTTAAAGACAATAAAACACTGGAATAGGATGGTAACAGGGTATCAAGGGAATGTTACTTTAATGGTATGTATCAAAGAAAGTCTCTCCCGGTGATAGATAGTCTCCACAAGGGACCTCAATGATACCTGTCTTCTGGTATTAATGTTCCCACATAGTCACAGAATAGGGTTGATCTGGATTACCCACAAGATAGGGCGGAAATCAAGGTGTGTGATTTCTGAAGCTGGGTCATAAAGACTTGAGTTCGCCTTGCTTTCTTGGAATGGGATGCTCCGTCCAGGGAGAGACAGCACCATGCCATAAAGATGCTCAAGCAGCACACGGAAGAGCCTCCTGCCAATAGTCAGTATCACATGAGTGAACCATCTTAGAAAGAGGTTCTCCAGTCCCAGCTGAACCCTCAGAACCCTCAAGCCAAAGCCACCCAGATAAGCCACTTCTGAATTCCTGACTCACTGAAACAGTGAGTTAACAAATGGTTGTAGTTGTTTTAAGCCACTAAGTCTGGGGGTCATTTGTTAAAGCACCAATAGGTAAATAATAATATAGGCAGCATCTGATCTAAATTAACCCAAATAACAAGATGAAGTCTTCCATGTGAAAATCTGGTGAGAATATTTCCTGGCCTGGGGAACTACAGGAAAGAGCTCGTCATGTTCACAAATATGAAAGATCAGTGTGGCTGGAGTGAAAGATATTAGGAATGGCTAAGACTGTTTCTCAACCCAACCAGCAGTGTAGAAACCATAGTGTTGTCTACAGCCAGTCCCAGCAACTAGTGGTCTCCAATGATCATGTGCTGACTGACCGACCACGTGAAGAAATGAATGAATGAAGGCTGGAAACCTACCATAAGCATTCTTATCCTTCAGTTAATTAATCGCATTTCAAGAATCATAGAATACTTGACTGCTTCCAAATTTAGACTGCACCCAGACTTGTACCTGCTACTACATTACTCAAATGCCAGTATTGTATATATATTGTATTTGTTAAAGTCTACAAATTCTCAGTTTGATCCACACTGTCAGGGTTCTAATTTCTCTGATTAGAGAAACAGCACTTGAAAATCTTGCCCTTACTTCATTCAGAGTCTAAACAAGGTTGTACCAGCAAAAGTCATCATCAGTTCTTGGTCCTATTACTTCATCTTCAAAGATCAGAAAGACATTTATAAGTCAGAAGCTAGTCTGGAAAAAATAACTCACCTAAAAATGAGGAAGAGATATCACTTTTCAGTGGTAATCCTGATTCTTTGAGGTGCTTAGCTTGCAGTCTCCTAGAATAAGAATCCATGGCTATTTAAAAACCCTCAGTTCTGCCTCTAGCTCCTTTACATATCCCAGGATTTATCACAGAAGAATAACAGCTTTAGAAGTCATCACCAACATTTTCTGGTCCAAACCGTTCCTCTTACATGTGAATATACTAAGGTTCTGAGGGTAAGGGGTCAGAGCCAGCACCCAGAGGTCTAACTCCCCCATGGTGTCTCTCCGTTAAATTTTACCATCGCCAAACTTCTCCAACCAACTCAGTTAGATAAAAACTCAGTGTTATCTTCCAGTGGGGAAATGAACAAGTATAGCCCTTCCCGTCCTCTGCTATTATTTAATAAAAATAGTAGTCATAAACATTAAGAGGATATTAAAAAGACTTAAATACCCTACAAGCTTACACACACACACACACACACACACACACATACACACCACTGGCCTTGAGATTCTAACACAGAGCATTTTAAATCTCTCAAAACCTCTCAAAACTCAAAATATGGACACAATGGAAGCAATTTTCCATGGTAAGGAAACTTTAGAACTAGGGTTTCTGACCCAGGACTCAACAGTACATTTCTCATAATTGGTGCCCCTGGGATTGTACTCTATGTAATTGGCATCCAGTGGAGTTGTACCCTACATTAAATGTGTCCCCTGGAGTTGTGCGGAATAGAATATAATGGAATTCGTGTTCCCTGAAATTGTGCTATGGTCAGCACTGGCCCCACCTTTCTGGAATTTCAATTTCTATTCCAGGCAGCAACACCTCCAACCTTTCTAAAAGGGCGGTACATTACATATGTTGCTGGTTCCATATTTATTTATTGACCACCCACTGTGAAAAAGTCACTGGTGGGGATCCCTAAGAAAATTGAATATGCACATTGCCTTCATGAAGCTTATTGTGTACTAGTGAATATAATACAAGACAGAAAGTTCTGAGTGTTAGGAAAGAGGTATGAGGTCAGTTCTGAGAGTCTGTACGTGGGAGGGAGAACATCTGAGAGAAACTAGGGACAATTGTATGGAAAAAGTGGCCCGTGAATGTTTACTGTTAGGGTAGCAGGTACAGAAAAGGAAAATAAGATAGGGTGCTCCCTAAAGAGCATCCATAAGAATAAGGATGGCCTCCTGTGGTAGTGGAGGAGGGGTCATTACAACCACAGAGCTTGGTGGGAGATCAGTTGAATTACAGCTGGTCTTGACATCAAGGTATAGCCTTTGGTCTGTGGACTGGGGAGTCAGGGAAGGCCTTGAATAAGAAATAACCAGAATGAAACCACACTTTGGAAAACTAACATGGCTGCAGTGTACAAGAGACACTAGTAAATAGAAGGCTAGGGGTAGAAACATAGGAGGGGGGTCTTATCAATGATGCTCCGGAAGGAAGAATAACTACCGCAGATGAAGCAAGGGGATCCATACAAAAGATACTGAGAAAGGACTTTAAAGCTTGGGATGAAATAGAATGCGTTTTCAGAATTTAGGGGCACCTTCTTGAGACAACAGGTATCGTCCTGGGCATGTTAAAAAAAAAAAAAAAAAAAAAAAGTGGATGGAATCATCTGTCTCTAGGGGAAATAAACTTCCAAGCAGAATGGAAGAATTTTCAAGCAGAATTCATCCAACATTATCTACTTAAGTCCTCCCTCTCTCTCCACTAGGAACGTTATTTTTATATGCGCAGAATAACATTTCATTCAAAAAATATCATAGAGATTCTCCTGAATTCTCAGCACACTACTAACAAACTAGTTTAGGCCCCGTTCTCAGAGAACTACTTCCCCCACAGGCTGGAAGAACCAATTTGACATTAAAGCATCTTTCAGACTCAAGTTATCCCAAATTCTATCAGAAACAGAATCAGTCTAGCGGTGCTCGGCTGGGCATGGCCGGCGCGATTCAATCACAGCAGCCCAGGTCAGGGGGACATTGGAACTTCCATGACCAGAAGAAGGAATGGTGTCGAAACCAAAAGGCATAGAAGATGCATTCTAGAGCAAAAAGAAGGTCTTGCTAGCAAGACTCAAAAGTGTAGGATGTCAAAAAGCCTTAGCCATAAGGGGGCAAAATGAAGTATTTCCCTAAAAGAAAAGTATTGGATGTTCTTTCCACAAAATATTCCATGACCTCCTAGAAAGATAATTATTCAAAGAGTAAGTTATGAGTTACATCAGCTTTTGTACTAAATATTACTCCAGTTAATAATGAATAGTGAAAATGCTTATGCATATTTCTCTGATGTTCTAATAAACTACCAATACAATCTATTTCATTACAAGGCAGTTTCACTGCAAGAAAACACCTGTTTAATACCTCTGAAAAACAACAAATACATCTAATGAAAAAACTGCCTTGCCACTGTCATCTGAAAATACCGTTACTTTATCAATTTGTGTAACTTTACTAAAATCTCATTTTAGACAAAATTTAATTAAGTGCTCTGGGGTAATGAATTAATAATGTTTCAAGATTTCTTTAAGACCCACCCATGAGACCTCTGACCAGGTTTTAAGTACCAGGCTATTAGTGTATCATTTTTGGTGTCCACCCCAACCTCCTAGAAAAAGAAAAGAAACACTTTGAAAAGGCTCAGGCATAATAAAATTGTTTACGTTTGCAACGGATCATGTATAAAGGGAAAAACTTAAAAAGAAAGAAGGTTTGAATGAATAATGCTGATAATTGATACTAGTTCAGAAATACGGTAATCTCCAAAAAGCTTCTGAGCCAGCTTACCTCATATGCAGTGAATGTTGATACCGGAGGCAAAGCTCAACTAAGGACATCAGAGAAACATACAAGGTCAAATTAGCACATAAAAGGGAAAGGGCAATGAAGATCTACTGAGGTGCTACTGAAAAGAGGCCCCTTCTGATACCTTTTTCCCAGGATTATTTTCTATCAGGTGCCATCACTGGGATCAAATGCCGGTAGAATCAAGTTCCCCATAAATTTCTACCCAACATGGAACAGCACGTTCGTATGGTGCGCTGGCCTTTTGAAAGCACTGCCATAATATTTGATTTTTGAAACCAGTATGCAAAGAAGGCAAGCAGTTGTGACCATTCCAATTTTTAGGCTGACTCTCACTAAATGACTTACCCCAAGTCACAGAACTAAGAAGATGTGGCCACAGAACCCCAAAGCCAGTGCTCGGTCTATTCCATTCGCTTACGCATTCATTCTGACATTCATTCATTTATCTAACTAAGGGGGACTTGGGGCTTCAAGATGACCCATGGTCACAGTGAGGAGACAGAAAACCTCACACCAATGATAACACAATCATAAAAGCGTAGTTAAGAATATGTTCAAGATTCCAGATAAGGTCAATGGTTAAATCTGGGTTTTGATGTAGAAAGGAACGGCTAGACCCAAAAAGGAGTGAGGGGTTAGGGGAAAGAAACACATAGGTCAGCTAATTTCGTTCAAATAGAAAAGTATGTGTGAGTCCTGGCAGAAGCCAAGAGGATGAGATCAGCGGTGGCCAAATCCTGGCCTTGAATGCCTTATACCCCATGGGCCAAGCTAAAGACAGCCAAGATGCTCAGGTTCAGAAATATTTTAATCTCCAAAAAGCTTTCTGGGCTCAGTTCACCTCATGTGCAATAAAGCATCCTGGTGGCAAGTTTCATCTTTTAATATCATGATGTATTGAAGTAAGAATGACTCAAGCCCCAGGTTTGAATGAGTAAATTGTTTGCTGTAGCCTATGTATGTATACACACATTTCCATACACCCACATGAACAGAGTTTATATCCATAATACTATATATAATATCTGTATCCACATAGATTCTACAAAACACACACAGACTCCATAAACCTCTCATGCAGACATCTGAATAATGTGTGTGTCTAGACTGATCCCTTGGGACATGTTCAGATGGAGATGGGTTACTAGGAGAGGCTATCCGTGCAGGACAGCCATCTGCCCTACACCATTCAGTCATCTGCCTGCAAAGGAAGCAGAGAGGAGCAGGACCAGATGAATTTCAAAGGTGCCTTAAAGCTCCATGGTTGTCTGTGTTACCAACGTACTTGCATGAAGCAGTTTCCCTTCTGAATAAATAAAATTCCATGACCCCACTGAAATTATTCCTCTCTGCCGTTTTTTGGTGCTCAGGCAGAAAAGGTATTATTGATTTCTGATTCAGCCACAGACAACGTGACTTAGAGCAAAGAGCACTAAATAAAGAGTCAGGAAACCTAGATTCTCTCCTCAAACCATTCTTCTTACCTCTCCTAATCCCCACCCCCAAATCCCTGGGGCTGCGTGACCTTGGGCAACAGACTTCACCTCTCTGGGCTTATCCTTCCCATGTGTTAAATGAAAGGAGTGGCAGAGCAATCTACAATTTCCTTTCAATTCTAAATCTGTGAAAACATCCCCACCCCCAAGATTCAGTTTCCTGAGCTCTAAAAATCAAGACTAAAACTGAATTCTGATTATTTTCTAACCAAAAAAGACCCAGCTTCATTTCACTTTTAAAAACCATCCAAATCTTGCATAATTTAAATGATCAGTACTGTCACTGGTTGTTCTGGTTTGAATTATGCATTGTTCCTATTTGGGGAAAATTTAGACTGGGTCCAGTCTAGGATCACTGGCTGAGAACAATAAGCCCCCAAAGTGAGAAAGATAAGGCCGCTCCAGACAGGATCTGCTTTTAATGCATGGAGTCCAGGGTTTACAAAAAGAGCATTGATTGTGTACATTAAAGAGCCACCAAAAGAGCAAGGGACTGGTAAGGCCTCAGCAAATTCTCCTAGAAGTCACTGACCTTGGTTGTATTTCAGGGGTCAGGCACTCCCCAGGAGGTACTCAGCAGGCAGGCCTTATTGAGGGCTAAGGGACAAATCAGACTTCACATCTCCATGAGCCCCCCTCTCCAAATTTGGGGAGGCAGAGATGATGATCACCCTCTGATTTGTAGAAATCACCTCTGGCCTTTGGAGCCACCCTGGCCTGTACACCTCACCCACCACAAGGCTGGTGGGAGACCCTAGCCCTGTGGGGAGCAAATGTCTGCACATCTGCATTTAAGTCTTCCTGCCAGCAGTTCTCCTCACTGGGATAAACTGCCTTCCCTCTTTGTACACCTCCAGGCAGGCAGAGAACTAAGCCAGCAGCTCAGGCCACAAAGGACAATTTCTGTGAATCATGCAAAATACAGATTACCGGGGCACAGGTCTTCCCAGCATGAAAGGCCCTCGAGGTGGGCCCAGGATCTTCATGGTGACTCTAAGCCTGCAGGCAGGCACAGTGCTTGGTTTCTCAGAAAACCTCAGCCAAGAGAAAGCCTGCATGAGACAAGTCCCAGCCCAACTTAAAATCACACCAGAGTGCTTTCCATTTGGAGAAATGATATCCAGATTCCAACTCAGGAGAATCACCACAAGCCTTGCCCATTGTTCAGACCCCTTCCCCTTTGCCACTCCCCTCCTCCCCAAGTCCCAGTCTTCCAGCCACCCGATTAACCCACCCGATTAACCCACCCGCAGCAACTCCCATCCAGAAAGTAGGGCAAATGAACACACACAGTCCATAAAGCAGGAAGCCACACTGATCCAAAGCACCCACCCTGTTACCAACCCCACCCCTAGCTGCCCAGAGGGCAAGGGGTTCCCGCACCAGGGAAACAGTCGGCTTACTGTACTAATGCATGAATGAGCTTTAGCCACACAACTATCAGAACAGCCCATGTCAAATTATATCCTGTTTCTTCTCAACTCCAGCACTGCTCAACTCCTAGACCAAGCCATTAAGGGAAAGGGGAAAAGAACTAGAAAAAAAGAAGTAGGGAAAGAGGTTTATGGAGCCTAAAGAAAAAGTAACAATTTGACAGAGAGGTAGCTCTTTAAATTATCTGTGGGAAAAGAGGCAAGGTCAGGAGGAGTATTAGACATTCAGGTAAATGGCCTCAAGATATAGCATGAATCTAACAATGTATTCCTGGGGAAGGCAAGTGAACTTCCACTTCCATACTCATACTGCCTGTCTCACAGACCAGAGCGCCACAATCAACTGGATCTCACCCACCCTTCATATATCAAGTATATGCACTTGCTATTTTCTTTGCAATTTTATTTTGCGGTCCCTAAGAGGAAGAAGCCGTCCCCAGATTGGTGTCCAATATTTCTCAGATTCCCGATGCTGCCACCACCACCACCCCTCAGCCCCTTCCTAGCAGGCAGCACCTAATTAAAATGGCAAGAAAGCTCTGCCCCCTTCCCCGAAGGAGAGTGGTGGTATGGGGTTGGGGGTGGGGAAGTGTCGAGGCTGCACTGGGATTCCTGGTGTTCTGATCTCAAAACAACAGCAAAATGGATTCTGTATCAGTGATGTCTTAGTCAATACAATGAAACAGCATCTGAGGTAATTCACGTGAAGGTAAATGCGAAGCGGTGGGGCAGGAGGGAAGGGAGGTGCTCTACAAAGGACTGGCCACAGACACGGGGAAAACACACACTCACACACTCCAGGGAGTTCCGGTCTAAGTGGGGGAGAGCTGAAAACACATCCCTTTCACCTGCTTAAGTTCAGCCATAAAACTGAAATGTCACAGTCATAAAGTCGGAAAGCACAGGCAGGGGCTGAGTTCAAATCATAAATAAAGGTGAGTGGCAGACTGGCATGGAAGCGAGCGCTGAGAGGGAGCCAGGGTGGGAGGCAGAAAAGGGGGAGGGGGCCGCAGTTGCCATCTACCAGACCCGCATAGCAAAAACTGCTCCTTGGAGCGGCGGCTTTGGCGGGGACAGAAGGCTCACAATGTCATCTTGCAGGTAACTGGAAAGCGTAAGGGACCAGTGGCTTTATTCACACGGTTATTCTTTTTGCCGAAAGGGACAGTTGGGTCTCGCGCCTTGGCAAGAGACGGCTGCCCGAGGCGTGTACACACACACACACACACACACACACACACACACACGAGCCTTTCGTTTTAATGCTCTTACACCGGTCTCATTTGAAATTGGCATAAGCTTCCCGGGCTCTCGGAGAGCTTCGGCCACGGCCAAAGCAGAACACGCACCGCACAGCCCCTGCCGTAGGGGCTCAGCCAAGAGCACTCAGCAACCCCCGAGCCGAAATCCGAGGATGCAGGTTCCCTCCGGGTTGCATTCTTCCGCTGCTGCCCACCAGCCCCAGCCCCAGGCCACTCACCGAGCCCATTCTCCCTGCCCCAAACCGCTGGAAAGAAATCAGAAAGCACGTTCTGCTCACCCTCAAAGCCGAGAGATCGATTTCATCCAGGCTGCGAGCCGGGGAGTCGCTCGCCATGTCTACTTCTTCGCCGGAGAAATGGACCAAAACCACCCCGAAGCTTCTCCCTTGGAAATTCCACCTTGGTCTATTTCACTCGCGTCCTCATGCGGGTGTAGCGCCAGAGGCTCCGGGCCAAACCTCCCCCGCCCACCCCAGCCCCTCGGAGCCTGAGCACGATCCTCCGCGCGTCTGTCCGCCGGGTCCGGGAGCCCAACCTGCACCGATCTCCAAGCCCGGAGCCGCGGTGCGTGTGGGCTGCGCGCCCTGATCGGCTAAGGGCGCTGGGGCTGCGTGGGTGTATTTAAATGGGACATGCTTCTTTGCTTGTGCGTGGATGGCGGCTGCATTGGCTGTTATAATGAGACACATCAACTCCTCCACTCAGCTGGGGGGGTGGGGGTGGAGAACCACACAGAACTGTCTATCACCGCTTCCTGGGAGGAGTAAAAGCTGGGGGAGGCGGAGGAGGCGTGGTCTCCGACTGGGGAGAGGCCACGCTTCCTGACCCGGTCCCTCTGCACTAGCATGGATGGGGGAGGGGCGCGCGCCCTTTCCGCCCAGGCTTTTGCGAGCTAATCGGACTGGATCGGAAGAGCTGTTCCTGAACCTTGGCGTGCTTATCGCAGGGACTCAAGCTCTATTTTTGTGTGTCCGATTTGTGCACTGCAGCAAAATGGCCCTTCAGCCGCATCTTGGGGATTCTCGGAGGGGTTCGAATGCTCTAGCGCTAAAAAAGAAGCCTGAGCAAAAAGAGCGACGCCCTCCTTCCCCATTAATTATTTGCGGGGCTGGAGTAAGGCGGGCTGGTGCAACCGGTGCATATAAGGACTTGTGTGCAGGGAAGGGGATCCGCCTCCAGACGCGGAACGAGTGGGGGAGAAGCGCACACGCACGGCGCGCAGCCTGGCGCTTCAGCGATGTGCAGCGGCCGCGGGGTCAGGTCCACCCGCGGCCCCCAGGAAGCTGGATGACAGGCCGGGGAAGCCGGTCCCTGGCTGCTTCGAGGTTGGAAAGGTTTACCAGTAGCGGGAAAGCTAGGAGATCTGAGGTCTCTCTTGACATCGCCACACCCAAGACCTGCTCGTGCCGCAATTCCCCACGGAAATGACCGAATTGAAACGAGAAGCTTGTTCTCTGGGTGCAGTAGCTAGAATGTTTCAGGTAACTCCAAAGCCGACATTGGGTAAGGCAACACAAGCAACCTCAACCTTATTTCTCCTTCAGGCGGCATTTCTGCGCTGACCTACCCAGATTGATGGAGAAAGTTTGGCTGGTGGATAAGATGTAACATGGAAGATGTACGCGTGGGAGCTATTTCACTTCGCCTGCTTTCTCATTTAAACGCTGGGTGTTTACAGCGGTAAATATGACATTCTGTAATCAAGAAAGTGAAGCCACTTCCCGCAGCCTCCAGAGGAGCCCTTGCTCTCCGGGCCTTAGCCAAGCGAAAGACTTCGGAAGAAAACGCTAAATCTGAACTTTCCCCCACAAATACACCAGTAGCTCTTAAAGTGTTCTTTGAATCTCTGTTAAGAATTTACCTGTGGCCAAGTTCAGTGAAGGTTTTAATTACGTAGCGTGAAGATGAGCTTCAGAATAAGACTTTTGAATGAACGAATAAAACCCACTGCAGTTAGTTCATCAAGACTGCTAGCTAATGTTAAAGGACTTTTAAACAGCATTCAGTGTTTGCCGTACTGTTTTGTTAATAATGCTGTATTTATTCGTACGCACTGTGGTTCATAGACCGTGAAACTTGAAAATTGTTGCAACGTCTCAACAGCTCTAACAGTTTGGGAGCTTTTGTCATTAAATGTTATATGTCAAACGTGTTATATTAAAAATGCACCCTTTAAAGTCTCATTTTCTAATGAAACCATCCAGGTCGATGTAATAAGTACTGTGCAGTAAACCACCATGTCAGAATGACATTAAACACCCTCATTTTCCATCATTATCATTTTTCCCTTCTATGTCCTCTATTATTATCCATCTTTTCCCTTCGTCTGGACAACAGGTTAATGTATTGTCTCAGTGTAAAAGAAAATTTAAGATCAGGTATTGACTTACATAAACAGAATTATTTTTAAAACTTCAAACATGGAAATGTGAGATAAACTTTTTTTCCACCACAGAAAGCCTTCATTTTATACCCCAGACTTTATTTGCAACATTACAAGCAGATCAGTTCTTTTAACATTAGAAACCTGTCGCGGCCATAAAGATACATACAGTGACACTGGCACTACATTCAATTCTTGAGTTTAGGATCAGATTAGAGAATTTTATATGCAGCACAGTGACAGGTACTAAGTGGAGAAGGGCTTTCTTAGAGCTCCCTCTCACCTGAGGTGAGAGCCAGGTGAAAGCAGGGGAGCTGGCTACAGGAAATACCATAAAAGGAATGATTAGCATAGCAAATGCACATCCAACTAGAGCCACAGGTTAGGAGGCGGAAGCTCCAAGCAGTTTGTACAGCTGAAAGTGAAGTAATAATGGTGATTCCTGGGACTTGGGAAGAAAGCAGAGGTCAGATCAGGTATAGCTTGCATGCCCCATTTAGGAACTTGACCTTTATCCTTTAGATCAAGTGTAGCACAACCTTCAGCTACTCCAGTACAAACTCCCTAATTTTTTTTTCTCATCTGTATAGTGTCTGTAACTATTACTACTTAACATTTTTCTTCAAATCAACACTTTTATTTTTCTCTGCCTTTAATTTTAAAAGAAAACATAAATCACTACTGTAAATGGAAAGCTAGCAACACTTGCTTTAAGAAAAGGAAGGAAACCTTTCAAATAAATATAATAGAAAATAAAGCAGTATTATTAAATTCTAGCTAGCCATCATTGCCTCCTCCAGGGTTCTAGCCTAAGACCTGCTCTTACTTTGTTAAGAGAGAGAATAGCAAATGCCAAAAAAGGCATTGAGATTCAACCAAAGTGAGATTTTTTTCTCTTGGGGTAATCTGAAGGACTGAGGGAACTGATACCATCTATGTGCAGTTTGAAAGTCTGCAGAACAATACCATATGCTATTTATGTCTGGGGTAAATAGGCAGTAAACTATAAAAAGCACCAATTGGGCAGGAAGGATACAGATCAACTTCAGGATAGTGAGAAGGGAGGAAGAGGAGTGGAATGGGAAGGCACAAAGGAGCCTACAAGAGTTAGACCTATTATTTTTTTAAAGATATCAAGCAAATATTGCTAAATGTTTGAATTATTAAATCTGGATGATTAGTAAGGTTATTCATTATATTATCTTCTGTATCTTTATATATCTGAAATATTTTTATATTTTAAAGATATTTATAAAAGAAAGAGAATCCCAAAGAAGGCTATATTCTCCCTGTTACATTCAAAGTTAATTAGTGTCAAACGTATGCACCAACTAAAACCACACTGTAGAAATCATAAATACCACTTGTGGAATTTCCAAAAGCACATTCCATACATCTTTGTCACCACAAATCTCTAAGTCTAGCAGAAAGTCAATTTTTAAACATTTGTTGGAGTTGTAAGAGACAAACGAGATCAGTGGTCTAGTGATCCAGTGGACTTTGAGGATTATATAAAGCTGGCAGAACTGAATTTCCAGTGGAACCACAAACCAGACTACATGGGGTGGGACTAGGATGAGAGCTGGGGCAGCATCAAACTCAGAGAGGATGTCATCCGTCATAGTGAGTAATGAAAGAACAGCATTCATTCATTCTTTCATTTGTTCAACAAATATATGAATCATTCTGTGTAAGACCAGTACTAGGCCCTGGAGATAAAACCTTGGTAACAAAGTCCTTGCCTTCATGGAGGTGAACAATAAACTTGTAAGTAAATAATCAATAACTTAAGATTATTTTAGTCATAGAGCGGTGAGTGATATGAAGGAATGTGAGCTCACCAGTAGACATGACTACCTTGAGCCCTGACACACACTCTCTTTGAGTATGGGTGCTTGGGCCAATGAACAAAATAGCACCCCAGAGAGTTGATCACGAATTGCTGGGGAAAATGGAACCACATGCACAAACAGAAGGAGATTACCAATATCCCATACACTGCATACTCTCCAACCCTCCTCCCATCACAATCAGCAAAGCAAGCCCTCATAAATCACAATTGGCACTGTAGAGAGGCAAATAAGAGTTTCAACTTTAATATGAATGGACAACCGAAAAGCACCATTCATTTGTGGAAATCTTTTACTATGAAAGAGAGATACTAAACTGAATCAACAAACAGAATCAACACCCAAAGTTATGATTATTACAGGAAAAAACGTTTTTTGTTTGTTTTGATACTAGGGATTGAACCGAGAGGTGCTTCACCACAGAGCCACTTCCCCAACTCTTTTTTATTTTTTATTTTGAAACAGGGCTCACTAAGTTACTAAGGACCTCGCTAAGTTGCTTAGACTGACTATGAACTCACAGTTCTCCTCCCTTAACCTCGAGAGCCACTTGGATTATAGGTATGCACCATCGGGCTCAGCAAAAGTTTTATAATATACATTTTTGTAATCCTTAGGTAGTATGGGAGCTTATGTTCATAAAACAACAAGGTTATTATAAAAGCAAACCAGTTAAAGGACTAATGAAGAATGTTTATTGAAATAAAAAAATGAGTAGTTTGAATAATAAAGCAATAATATGCTACAAATATTCTAAGAATTTGGTAGGGTCTGAATGGTTGTGTCTCCCCAAAATTCAAATGTTGAAACCTAACCCCAATAGCAATGATATTAAAGGGGTTGCCCTGCAGAGGTGAATAGAGCATGAGTGCAGAGCCCTTCTGAATAGGTTATGTCTTGTAATTGAGGCTTAGGAGAGCCTGCTTGCCATTCTGCCATATGAGGAAAGAGAGAAGGTATCATCCAGGAGGACCACCAGCTGCCCAATGTGATGATGGTGCCTTGATCTTGGATTTTCCAACCTCTAAAATTGTGAGCTATAAATTTCTGTTGTTTACAAATTACCTAGTCTAAGGTATCTTGTTACAGCAGCCTAAATGAACTAAGAAAGCATTCATGTATTTACATTTTTAATATTTATAATCTTATAGAACAAGCAATATTATTGACACATTCATTTTACACATGAGAAAACTAAAGAATAGAAAGGTTCAACTTACCCGAAACAACACAATAGAAGTGGCCGAACCAGGATTTGAACTTAGACTCTTCATCACCATGCTGAAGGAATGCAAGTCGAAATGAAGTGTGAATTAGTAAGATAAAAAATTGGACCCAGTGTTCTTCAGGATTGCAGGAGAAAGGATAAAACAATAAGAGAAAATTTAAGTAACATAGTAAATAAATCCAGAAATTCCAATATTCATCCAATAGGAAATTTTGATAATGATTGGAAGAAAATACTCAAGGAAATGATAGAAACTGTTCCAGTATCTTCAGGTTTAAAGCTCTCATTTGGTGCTGAGCCAAATGTCTAAGTACACAATACCATTCTTGAACACATCATGATGGAATTTCAGAGCATGAGAGCTAAAAAGAAAATGCTAACTAGGTTATCTACTTCTTATCAGCAACAGTGGATGTTAATATAGAACAAAGTAGTATTTTAAGGCACCTATTTTTAACCTGGAATTCTTTACCCAACTAAATTAACATTTAAGAGAGAATACAAAATAATGACAGATATTTTTAGACACATAAGGATTCAGATGACTGACCATCTCTGAAATTATTTTTAGAAAATACGTTCCACCAAGGAGAACACTGAATCCAAAAAGAAAACGTGTGAAACATTTTGTCTTTTTAAGTGCTGGGTATCCAACCCAGGACCTTGCATATGCTGAGGTAAGTTCTCTAACACTGACCTACTCCTAGCCTAGCAAACTCTATTTACTACCCACTCAAAGCCATTCTCCTTCCTTACTGGTAAAACACTGATTTTGAGAATTTATACTCCATGTTTTTAAAGAATATGGGCCCCAATGGGAGGGGGAATGTTATATGATATAAACTCATCTTTTCTCTCTCCTCGTGATTGGTTTAGACACGTGCATATCACATCACACTGACAAATGAGGAGGAAAGAGAAATCTGGTGGGAATTATAAGAATGGAATTCTCTTTTGAAAATCAAAGAGGAAAGAAGTGAGGAGGAAGGAAACAAGAATTGGCCAGGAAACACCGCCAACCTGTGGTAGTATTCCTAAGATGGCCCCCAAAGAGCCTCACCTCCTGGTATTCACAACCTTGCATGAATTCCTCCAACACAGAACACAAACAAGTTCCAAGGCTGGGTAATAAATGGCAATTGCCGCCTTCACCTTGCTGTCTTAGTGCCTTGCTCTATGGCAGAGTTCCTCAGCCTTAGCACTACTGGCATTTTGAGTCTGCTAATTCGTGTTGTAGGAGGAGGCTCTCTGGTGTAGTATAAGATGTTCAGCAGCATCCTTGGTCCCCATCCACCAGGTATCAATAGTACCTTCCAGACTGTGACAACCAAAAATGTCTCCAGTCATAGCTAAATGTCCCTTGGTAAGCAAAATCACCCCTGTGAGAACAATTGCTCTCAAAGAAGTTAGCCACCATGTCCTGCAGGGGTTCATACACCTTGTTAGCCATGTGAAAAAGTCATCTTGAAGCAGATCCTCAGCCACAATCAAGTCCTCAGATGACTGCCATCCCAACCCCTTCTGACTACAATCTCATGAGAGACCCTGAGCTAGAACCACCCAGCCCAGCTGCTCCCAAATCCCTGACCCACAGAAAACATGAGAGATGATAAATTTTATGATGAAGTCATTTGATTTATTATGCAGCAAGGGATAACTAATACATTATCTTCAAACAAGAAGTGTGAGAACATAATAACTGGAGCTATAAATGTCTTTCTTCTTCCTACCAGGACAGATGAACTTGAGGAAACAGTGAAAAGCACCTGGATCCTTTGTGACATCACTGAACCACTAAATTAACCCAGAAACAACTTATCTGTGAATTTTTTTCTATGTGACATAAGTTCTTTTCATTTTTAAGTCACATTTAGTTGAGTATTCTTTTATTTGCAACAAAACACTTGCCCTAAAAAAAAACCCAAAACTTGATTAAATCTCTATCATTAATAATTTGTAAAATAAAAAGGAATAATGACAATCTATAACAAAAAGGATTGTATCGTGAAAATAAAGAGAAAGGAGAGAAGGAATATCATGCTAGGGTTTTTTGTCTTATTCAGAGATGTATACAGATATAGTATTATTTTGAAATACCCAGAAAAAGTTTGTCACTGATGCATGATAAATAAAAGGTCACCATATAAGTGAATATAAACTGAATATTTAAACTACTTGAGTGTTAATTTAATAAAAAAATGTAAGACAGATGTATACAGCAAATTGGAACAAATTTTAAAAATTTTAAAAAGAAGGTATAGCATAAAGGACATATTTTTAGGCGATTTGGCCCTCCTGACATCCATTCTATTTTGTGTGCCATAGAAGGCAGAACATTGATTCCTAAAATATGTTCATGGTCCTGTACCTGAAACCCATGATTGTGTTACCCCATAAGGCAAAGGGAATTTGCATTTGTACTCAAGTTAAGGAAACTGAGATGAGGAGACTATCCCAACTCCTTATCAAAGTGGACCCAAAGTAATCACAAGGTTCCTTAAAAGTGACAAAGGGAGACAGAAAAGAACTAGAGCAAGATGTGATATAGAAAAGACAGAGAAATGCAATTTTGAAAATGAAGGGAGGGGACCATACGCCATAGAGTCTGAGCAGTCTCTAGACACTGCATAGGACAAGGAAACAAATTCTCTCCCAGAGCCTCCAGGAAGGAAAGTGGTCCTGTCGACACCTGTGTTTTAGTCCCGTAAGACCTATTTTGGACTTCTGAACCATAGATTGTAAGGCAATAAATTTGTGTTGCTAAAAACCACTAAGTTTGAGGCAGTTTGTCACAACAGTGATAAAAAACCAATACAGACTTCCTTTATCCACACTTCCTTTTGAGTTAATTGTCTCTTTTATTTCAGTTCAGATAATCAGGGCTGTTATTCAAGATTTCTGCTCATTGACAGCCAAAGGGTGAGGAGGTGTGTGAAGTTGGAAGACTGGAAGGCCCTTCACTGAAACCTGGAACTTAAGGATGGTGACCAGACTGGAAGTGATTAGTGTTCATTCATTCCAGTGAGCCACCCCACCCATGAGGTAACTCACTGGAGAAAATTCCTCCTTCCTATTCCTTGGAATATAAAGTTGTGTTTCTTTACTTCTGGCTCAGTTCCAAGCTTGGTTCCCTGTGCTAGTTATTTATTGCTGCAGAACAAACCATCTCAAAATGTAGTGACTCAAAACAATGAAGAACTCATAAATACTTTTGTGCTGGACTCTCAGGAGTGCTCAGCCAGGGCTGATGACTGGAAGCTTCAGTTCCTCTCCAGGTGGGTCTCTCCATGGATTGTAAGGGCTTCTTTGTAGCAACATGACTAACGTGCAAGAACAAGCATCCCATGAAAGCCATGGAGAAGCTGGTTACCTTTCATGACCTGGGCTCAGCAGTCATGTAACTTGAATTCACCAACGTCACAAATCTACCTAGATTCAAGAGGAGGGCACATATACTCCACCTTTCAATGGAAGAAGTATTTAAGTCACATTGAAAATGAGCATGTGGGACAGAGGATACTATTGCAGTATTTTTGGAAAATTAAAACTACCACATTCTTCAAACTTTACTATCAGTTTTCTGTGCTCAATATTCATTCAGTCTTTTTGCTCATGTTAACCAAAGCTGGTTTGTTTTTGCTTGAAACCAAAGAATAATGTAGTAGTCCTAAGCATAAGTGTATAAGAATAAGGAAAAATATTTAAATTCCTTATTAAAAGACAGAAGCACTTAGAGTGCTTAACAACAAAGCAAAACAACCCCAACAAATTAAGAATACACATGCTTTTCAAATCTCCCATTGCAAACTCATGAAATTTGATCAGGCTGTAAAGTTTGATAATTTCCAAAAAGAATCAATCATTCACACCCGTTTTCAGGCCACATCATTAGGATAGGTCAACATTCATGTAATAGATTTATCTAAATATACAATTTACAATTCTTGGAATTTCTTTACTAGAATGGCCTTTGTTTCCCATTGTACTTAAACTTACTCCTAGGAATTCAAGCAGAAATTCATCATCATCTTAAATCTCTCTTCTTTAGAAAACAAAAACTCCAATTTCCTGTTGTCCTATTGTTCACCTTATACTTGTGACTTCCTGGTGGTCTCCTGGGCCATCACCACTGTTTTCTGCCTCACTGAGGTGCCATGTCTGTCCATTGGTAGAATTTTTCATTATCTTGCAGTTGGTTTACCTTCTTACCCATTTCCCTTTCCATTTGCATGCAGGACCTCACAGTGTTTAGGAGCCTGAAATTCAATATACCATTTTCCATACAACTTGATCTGAGGGCAAGAGCACGGCCCTGGAACTGAACTGCTTGAAGTCAAATCTCAAAATAGAAAAAAGAAAAATAATACAGTTTTATTATTTTAATTTCTTGTTTCCCACTGGCAGTGGAAAGAAAGAAAAAGAGAGAGAGAGAGAGAGAGAGAGAAACAAAGAAACAAAGAAAGAAAGGGAATAGTTGTGTTTTTTTAAAAACCTAATAATAATAATGCCAAATGTCTACATCTCTTTTGTATAAAATGAGTTTGCAGCAATTCTCTTAATCATGCTGCACCACTGAAGCCCAAAGACAAACACAACACTTAATCAAAAATACCAGTATTACACTTTCCCTAAATATAGAAAACTATTTTTACTAGAAATTTGGCATGCACTTTCAAAACATT
Source organism: Sciurus carolinensis (assembly GCF_902686445.1). Classification (NCBI taxonomy): domain Eukaryota; kingdom Metazoa; phylum Chordata; class Mammalia; order Rodentia; family Sciuridae; genus Sciurus; species Sciurus carolinensis. The sequence continues at coordinate 42,205,980 of NC_062221.1, forward strand.
TTCCATTTTTATTCTTTGAGAATTTTCTAACAACACATATGCATAAAATTTTAATATGCAACAGTAATCCTTCAATATTTATTGTAAAAATTTAATTGTTTATAATTTCTTGGAAGTTGCTTAATCTCCTTAAATCCTAAAGCAGTTTTAAATTTAATTGTATTCTGGCCAAATAATGGAGTTTTCAGATTGCTTTTCCTTCAATATTTTTAGGGACTAACCTAGGGTCTTGCAACAGTAACACTTCAATACACATCTGTTCAGTGACCAAACATAACTGTAATGGAAATGATGAAAGGACATTTATTCTGACCACCAGGGCCTGTCCAGATCATGCCAGAAGCCTCCTGGGCTTTGCTCCCTGCTGACTATTTCAATTTGTTTCCATTTTTTCCACATAACTCTTCTACAGAACCGTGTCGTTTAATTTTTAGATTCAAATTTTCCCTTATTCCATCATCCATACAAAATAATCTTCAGTGTTGCATTTTATAGCCACATATACAGAATGGCACAACCCCACAGGTTAGCCAGAGCTGGGGAAAGGAATGAAGGCCAACTGGGTCTTTACATGAAGTCATAGGGTAGATAAAACTTTTTATCAGACTTTTAAAGCTGGAAGGGACTTGAAAGATAACCAAGTCCAACGCCCCTCATTTTACAGATAAGGAAATCAAGGTCCAGAGACATTATGTGACTTGCTCAGTGTCAAGAAAAGGGCTTTGAGGACTGGAGGCTTTGTACTTAACAACAACAAAGCAAGGCCGTATTTATTGTTATTGTTTCCCATGAGATTCCTGATCCACTGCTCCTTCTATGATACCATATTGTGTCGCAGACATTTAAAGTACTCTCCACTTGTGTTGTGCTTTTTATCTCAAAGAAAGTGTAAAGTACACACCATTAACTGGTTGCATTTCCCTTACAGAGTGGGCAGCCTGTGAGCTTCAAGCTAAATGAGTTGGTTTGCCATGCCCTTATTGGCTCTAGTGTGGAAGAAATGTCATAAATGGAGCCAGGGCTTGTCTGAGTGGATTCCTTGGGTCCAAGAAACAAAGTGAGGTAGGAGGGGTTGTTTGGGTCAGTTGGTCAAAGAGGGTGGAAGCCAAATATCTCCAGAGATCTAAACAATCTCATCATGTGGTTACAGTGATGAATTTTAAGTACACACCAGATTTCAGCGCCTCAGAGATTATATTGTAGTTGTTGGTTTTCTTGTCTACCATGCTGCTGTTGATTACAAAGACCTTTTTGGGTTCAGCTCTATTTCTGTTTCTCTATTTTTTTAGTGCCAACTATAATGCCTAAAATATTAAATGCTTTCAATAAACACTTGAATAAAAATGATGCTTTAAAAAAAAAATCTTGAAATCTAGTGAAGTAGCTGCTGAACTAGCCACTCTGAAGCCAGTAAATTTCGTACTAGTCTTTAAAGCCCTCTACATGTCAATATTTTCTCTCTTTGTGACTTTGCCTGATTAGTTGATTCTAAGAATAAAGCAAGAGTGTAGGGCTGGGGCTGTAGCCACTCAGTGGCAGAGGGCTTGCCTGGCCTGTGTGAGGTACTGGGTTTGATTCTCAGCACCACAAAAAGAGTAACAATAAAGTAAAGGCATGCTGTCCATATACAACCAAAAAAAATAAAAGTAAAATAAAAAATTAAAAAACCCAAGAGTGTCAAGGCTAAAACTGTGTCAAAAGTTGACGAGAGTCAGCTGTAGATTGCATCTTTCTCATCTATTCATGAAGAATGTAAACTCATTTATTCATTCTTCTGTCCATTCAGCAGAACATGTTGAATAGAGGGGTTATCAACATAGTCTTTCCCTTAGAATTTAGGCAGGATTTCTAAGTGTGATTCATGGGACACTTCCATCAGAGACAGGACTTGATAAATACATAGTCTCAGAATAGTGGGGAGGACTGAGGAATATTTATATATAAACATATATGATATTTTATATATATTATATCACATATGATATAATATATATTATATATTTTTTTTCAGTACTAGGGATTGAATTCAGGGATGCTCCACTACTGAGCTACATCTCCAACCTTTTTTATTTATTTATATTTTTCAAATATTCTTTTAGTTGTCGATGGACCTTTATTTAATTTATTTATGTATATGCGGTGCTGAGAATCGAACTCAGGGCCTTGCATGTGCTAGGCAAGTGCTCTACCACTGAACTACAATCCCAGTCCTATTTTTTATTTTGAGACAAGGTCTTGCTGAGTTGCCAGGCTGGCATCAGACTTGGGATCCTCCTGCCTCAGTCTCAGCCTCCAGAGTCAGTGGGATTACAGGCTTGTGTAACTGTGCCTGGCAAATCTTCATTTTTAAACAAATACTCTCTCAGGTGCCTTGGTCCCCATTCCCAAATATTTATTGAGTACCTACAATGAACAAGGCCCTATTTGGTTAGACGGAATATATAATGGGAGTAATAGCACTGAAAGAGACAAAAGCCAACCTAATAAACACATGTAGTGAAACATAGGTTAAATGACAGTGAAAAAACTGACAAAGTTCAGGTGGCACGCGCATATACAAACACACACGCAGGATCCTAAAGCTGGTTGGACAGAGGTTCTAGACTTTCCTAAGTGTTGTTGGTAAATTCTCAGTGAAGCAGACCCAGAAAAGCTGCTGAGAATTCTTTGTCTTCCAACCGGTCACTTAAAACAGAAACTGCCTGACTGCACCATGCTGGAACTTCTGGAAACTTATGGAGCCAGACCAAGAGCTCCTTCTTTTGGACAGTTAGGACTTGAAGATTTGTGTCCCCTGCACATTGGTATGTTGAAATCCTAACCTCCCAGGAGGATAGTGTTAGCAGGTAGGGCCTTTTGGGGTGGTGGCTAGGACCTGAGGGCAGAGACACAGCAAGGAGGGTGTTATCTATGAGGAATGAGCCTCACCAGACACGGAACTTGCTGGTGCCTTGATCTTGAACTTCCCAGTCTCCAGAACTGCAAGAAATAAATTTCTGTTCTTTTTCATAAACCTGGTTTATGGTATTCTGTTATAGTAGCCTGGATACTCTAAGACTCAGCCAAAGCACCAGGTCAGCCTTGCTCCAGGATTGTGGGAGAAAAGCTATCAAGCCATTCTATTGTTTTGTCTTTTCAGCAATACTAGAACTTTCTGTTTCCAGCATAACCCCCAAACATGGAATATTTGTAAGCTGAACCCATGCTACCCTCTGCCCACAGACTGATATAGGCTGGAAAAAAATTCTGAGCCCATTCTATGGTGACATTTTGTTGTCATTGATAAACACCTCTTGCAATTCAAAACCATTCCTCTCAAAACATGCTTTACAGTTGCTCTGTTTTCCAATGAGTATGTCTGAGAATGTGGCATCTTTACACTTGAAACCCCTACAATTTAGAAAGAAATCCCCCGTGGTGATTCTTTTACTTTTAAACTCTTAAAGTAAAAATCCCAAACATATGCATAAGTATAGAGCAAATCTAACTTCCCTGTATAAATCACCTGCTTCAACAGTCATCAGCATGTTGCCATACTTATTTTTATTTATCTTCCATCCCCATACATTTTTTTTTTCTTTTGGTAGACTATTTTAAAACAAATCTCTGACAATTGTGTTATTTTACTTTTAAATATTTCAGTATGCATATCGAAAGATGGGGAGGCTGTGCTTAATGATGAGCTTTCAAAGCATAGAGTATGAAAAGGGGGAGGGGTGACTGCTTTACGGAGGAGAAATCTAGCAAACAGCAAAGACCACCTTAGCCAATGAGCAAGGTTAACATCATCAGTGACAGCATCAGTGATAATTCACTTTGATAGCAGGTACCCCTGCTCTGATATAATGAGAAAAGTGCTTGCAAAATCCTTAAGCAAAAGGACGAGATGCAGACCTCAACGGGTTCAGAGAAGCCTTTATTCATTCCCCAACTCGGGCACCAGCGGGGCTCATTTTCCAGATGCAAAAAGAGCCATCATTTCCAGAAGGGGATTTTGGTTTTATAGGGTAGAACTAATTTGCCATGGGGAAAGGTCAAAGTTTAGGGCCTAGCATTCAGTATCCACCCCTTACCCCCAGGGCCCATCGTTATCAGGAAAGGATCTTCTGGGAGGTTAATCTTTGGCTAGTTTCCCTTCCCTCCTCCCAAGCCACACCTCTTTCCATTTTTCCTGGGGGGGGGGGCTATCTTGCAGGAATATTATTTTCCATAACACTTCAAAATCTGAGTAGTGTGTATATAGTTCATTAACTGTCATGTAACAATATTGGTTCCTTAGTTGTGACACAAATACAGGAGTAATGTAAGATGTTACAAAAAGAGAAATTGGGTACAGAGTCCACAGGACATTTGGTACTATCTTTGCAACTTTTCAGTATTCTACAATTTTTTAAGTTTCTTATTTAAAAAGGGGAGGGGCAGGACAACCACAATGTCACTATCACACTTAAAATGAAAAATTGTACTAAACCATGTCAGAGATAGAACATTTTTGCATAATATAATTTATAACCACCTTCTGCAAAGATATTTGCATTCATGGTAAAAATTGTAAGCACTTTTCTGATGAACTTTAACGGGATCAAGGCTTATTCTGGAAACCAGTTACTGATCTACCCTAATGGTTGCCAGACAAGAGTCAAATGAAACTTAGCATTCTTTATTTTTAAATCTGTTCTATGCTGAATATTTTACTTGTCTTTTTTTTTCATAAAATAAAACAATGAGTCTTTGGATCTGCAAGAGCATTTTTCCTTGCGTGGCACCAAAAATTTATGGCAATAATACTTCCATACATATTAACAATTAAATTATTGGAAATTTTTTCTTTAAAGATACCTAACAAAAATAACAATGATTCCTTAATGTTACCTAATATTCAGTCATATTTTATTTGGTTGCTACATTCTGATTATTCTTACATTTATGAAATTTGGGAAACTCAGATCTCTGTTAGACAGAGATTGGATAAGCTGATTAACAACATTTTTTTTTTTTCTTTTTTGGTATCGGGGATCGAACTTAGGGGCACTCAACCACTGAACCACATTCCCAAACCGATTTTGTATTTTATTTAGAGATTGGGTCTCACTGAGTGGCTTAGCGCCTTGCTAAGTTGCTGAGGCTGACTTTGAACTGACAATCCTCCCTTCTCAGCCTCCTGAGTCACTGGGATTACTGGATGTGCCACCATGAGCAGGGATAGTGAAGAGTTTTAAAGAGGAAAGTTCTCTATGTTATTGCCATATAATAATTACATTAATACCTGTAGGCAAATAAAGCCTATCAGTTAACACAGGTGTTCACATGCATCTTCTTATTTATTCTTCACAAAAAAGGAGATATTATCATTCTTCTCCTTTTACAGCTGTGGAAACTGAGTGCAGAGTGAAATATGATGGTTTTCAAACACTTTTGTAACTTTGCAAATTCTTATTAAGAATTCAAATATATAAAACCAGTAGGCACAAAGGTACTCTTTGCCCCCAAACTGTTGGGACCAACCACTCCCAGGAGGTTCTTTATGCACAGTTTGAAAAACACCCATGCGATCTGAAAAAATAGCATGAGTTTGGTATTCAGACCAACTCAATACTGAAAACTGGCTAATATTCATCAGCTAGGCATTTCTTGGAACACACTATTTAACCTTTCTAATTCTCTGTTTCCAAATTTGTAAAGTGGAAATGATAATATTATGGAGTTTCTTACATTATAAGATTCCTAACCCTAACCCTGTCTTTGTCTCCTGAAAGATTTAAGTGATTTTCTCAATGTATTGAAAAGAGTGATTTGCAGAATCTAGGTCTTCTGCCAACAAACCCAGATATAGATTGTATTCCTGACCTTGTCGGGGGAACTTGATAGTACACAGCACACTCTCCTAAAGAAATGACGGAATACACATGACCTGTCAGTAGTGGCCTTCTTGTGTGTGTAGCAGAATGACAGATTGGGAAGGAACATATAAGGCATGTGTGCTTAGTGCAGGTCCTACACACTGAGATAGGCTTCAAGAGCTCTGTGAAGCACTCTGAAATTATTTATGAAAATTCTCAATCTTCAGATGTGCATTTTTTCTAAATAGATGCTTCCTGGCTCCCAAATTATTGAAAGTATTCATAAACTAAGAAGAGTTCAGGACTCATGAATTAGGGAGTCAATGCCTCGATCATGGATTTTTATTTTCCTTTGACAAAAAGAGCCAGAGTGTTGGGTAGGGTGGCACAGGCCTATAATCCCAGTGACTAGGGAGTCTGAGGCAGGAGAATCACTAGTTCAAAGTCAGCCTCAGCAAAAATGAGGCACTAAGCAATTCAGTGAGACCCTGTCTCTAAATAAAATAAAATACAAAATAAGGCTGGGGATGTGGCTCAGTGGTTGAGTGCCCCTGAGTTCAATCCCCAGTATCCCACCCCCCAAAAAATCTTCACTATAATCAATCCACAACCTTGGCATGTTTCACATACTTGATAAAGTATGTTGGTTTTCAATGGTTCTTGGGCAGTAGTTTAGATTTGAAAGCTTTATTTAAAGGGCAATATCTCAATACAGTTTTGAATGTTTAATTATTAATACATTATTAAATGCATAATTGAATTTTAAGCTACCATGAATACATCCCCTCAAATTTATTTGAATTGATCCACCTTCCATTTAAGATATTTTTAAAAAACTAATAAAGAATTTCTGAGAAACTTCAGATATGGTTATTAGATTTGCAACAATTAAAACTATTATAACTTTAGTTGGGGATCAAGCTTTAATATCTAGGATTTTGAGACTGGTCCTATCAGTCATTCATTTGGTGAGTAACTGGTACCATGTTAGACTCCACATCTGGAGCAGAATTTCAGGGACTGGCCTCCAGGGATCTGCTGAAGTACCTGAACCCTGGCACTCCAAGTCAAAGGAGAAAACTCCTAGTTATTGCCAAGTCGACCTATAGATAGAAATAACACCTTCCATAGTTGACAGCAGCTGACCCTCCATGTCCAAGTTTCCCCATCCCTGGATTCAATCAACTGCAGGTTGAAAATATTTGGGAAAAAATGCAACTCTACTGAACACTGATAGACTTTTCTTGTCATTATTCCCCAGACAATACAGTTAAACATTTTTTTACAGAGCATTTCCAGTGCATTAGGTATTGCTAGTAATCTAGGGATGATTTGAAATGTAAAGGAAGATGTGTGTAGGCTATATGCAAATAATATGACATTTTACATAAAGGACTTGAGCACCTGCAGATTTCAGTATCCAAGGGGGATCCTGAAACCAATTCCCCTTGGATACCAACAGAATTACTATTTATCTTTCATGGGTGGAAAAATTTCCATTTTTTAAAAGTTAAAATCCCATTTCCTTTTTTTATTTATTCATTTTATTTTTTTGAAATCTAACAATGCTGGGAGCAGTGTTACACCTTAGATTACCCCTGTAATCTCAGCCACTGAGGGTAGTAGTGGGGAACTGAGGCAGGAGGATCACAAATTTGAGGTTAGAATGGGCAATTCACAACACCCTGTCTCAAAATAAAACATAAAAAGAGTTGGGGATGTAGCTCAGTGGTAGAACACCTCTGGGTTCAATTCCCATTACTACCAAAAGAGAAAAAAGAAAAAGAAAGAAACAAATAAACAAACAAAAAGAAGAAAAAAATCAATGAACAAATTACACACAATAATTCCTCTTGTATGCTTGGTACTTCAGAAACAATATCACTTTCAGTACTAAGTTAACAAAACTTCCTAAGAATTTCTTTTTTAAGTGAAAAGTCATCATTAATCCATTTTCTTTCCCACACCATCATTTACAGCAAAACAGTAACTCAGAAATAGTCTTTAGTGAAACTGCACAGTAGGCAAGATTTTTCTATGGTTTTCTTCCACTTTGCTCTCCTTCCTTTCTCCCTCCTCACAGAACCAACAGGGTTGGGGATGGAACCCAATACCAGCAACATCTCCAGCTCTTTTTATTTTATTTTGAGATAGTATCTCATTAACGTTGCTGATGCTGGCCTTGAACTTGTGATCCTCCTGAATCAGCCTCCCAAATAGCAGAGATTACATGGGCATGCCAAGTCCTGACCTAGAACTCTTAAGGGATACTTTTTGCTTCCAGGCTACCACCTCTGACGTATTGGGAACCAAAAGTACTTTTTCTTTCCCTTTCTGAGGAGCTAAACTCTATCTTTCCTTGCTCTTGACCTCAACTGTGTGCAACTGTCTGAACTTTTACTTATCTCTCATTAATTCCTTGACACATTCTCCAACATCCCTTACAATTTTCTCCCCCTGACTTCCAAACCCTACCACACACACTTAGCTTGCAATCTTTTTGTGACTCTGCTGCCACCAACACTGGTGGAGCAGATGGACTTACAGTGGGTTCTCTGCAAATGGTGTCATTGCAGTCGTGTGCTACGTGAATGCATGTACAGGAGGCTGAGAGGTATGTCAGGTCATAGTCCTGGATGAAGGGAGTGTCCACTGCTTAATCCCATTGCTCCTCCAGATTCATTTTCCTCTGCATTCCTTCTCCTTGAGAATGGCACCACCCTTTCCTGGTAAGCACATGCTTTGGATTTGGATAGACCTGAGTTTATACAGTGACACCGCCACTTCCTAGTTCTACAACTTTAGAAAGTCAAGTTTTTTAACTATTATTATTATTGTTGTTGTTATTGTTGTTGTTGTTGTTTTCTCAGTGCTGGAGATTGAACCCAAGACCTCATACATGCTGGGCAAGCTCTCTACCTCTGAGCTGCACACCCTGACCCTATTCTTTAAAATTTATTTAGAAAAAATAGGGACAATATTAATAGTTAACCTCCTACTGGTCCACAGTGATGTTCAACAAAAGTTAGTTATCGATATAATTCTTAAACCTAAGGCTGAGGTTCTACCCATACAGTCCACAAAATTCCTCTGCAATTGCCTAGAAATGATCTTTCTGCTCTTCCTGAATTCTCCATTGCAGATTTTCATTTTTCGTGCATACTTATTTTAGGGGAGAGACTGGGGATCAGACTCAGGGGCACTCGACCACTGAACCACATCCCCAGCCTTATTTGTATTTTATTTAGAGACAGGGTCTCATTGAGTTGCTTAGTGCCTTGCTGTTGCTGAGGCTGGCTTTGAACTCAACATTTTCCTGCCTCAGCCTCCTGAGCCACTGGGATTACGGGCATGCGCCTCCTCTCCTGGCTTCGTGCATACTTTTTTTTTTTTTTTTTGTGCATACTTTTTAAAAAGCCCACTTCAATATATTAATAGTTGGAGTTTAAAGCAGACGTTGATGCTTTATAGTGATCAAATTATTGACAAAGATGTGGTCTCTGTACCAAGTGTCTCTGCACACTGTGTTTTAGCCTTTGTGTTTCTTATGTCCCCACTCTGTGTTCTTTCTCCGTAATAATAATCACAGGAGTAGTGGTAATAGTAAATAACCATCACTTATGAAGCATGTACTTTGTATCAGACACCTTATTTACATTGCTCAGTTTAATCTCCACAGTGGTTGGCATTATTATTATTTCCACAGTACAGTTGAGGAAGCTGAGGAGTTTTAAAATACTTGCTCAGTGTTTCAAAGTTTGTAATGCTGAATGCAGGTGTACCTTATCTTAAAACCCATTCCTGCTCTTAGCCCCAAGTAACCTCTAATCTGGGACTAAGACCTACATTTTGTGTCCAGGAACAGAATCTTCATGCATGCAACTGTGGATTGGCCTATTCTGACATTTCATACAAAGAGAATTGTATAATATGTTGCTTCTTTCATTTGGCATGATGTCTTCAAAGCCAATCCAAGTTGTAGCACTCTATTCCCTTTAAGACTGAATAATATTCTGTTGCATAGATATATGACATTTTATTTACCCATTCATCCTATGATGGACATTTGAGATGTTTCCACTTTTTTCCTAATATGAATAAAGTTTCTATGAACATTTGTGTAAAAACTTTTTATGTGAAGATACATTTCCAATCTCTTACTAGTGGTAGAATTACTGGATCATCATATGGAACCTGTAACTTTATTTTTTTATTTTTAATTTATTTATTTTTTAGAAACCGCCAATCTGTTTTTTAACGTGGCCGTAGTATTTTGCGTTGTCCCCCAGCAGCGTGTGAAGATTCCTGTTTCCTCAGGGCTTTCTCTGCAGCCATTGAAGGCTGCTCGGCTACATTCTTAAGCCCAGAAATAACAG